>NC_091437.1:20398747-20698747 GCF_964237555.1 Oryctolagus cuniculus
GAAAATGTTATCACTAAGCTCTGACTGCAATTTAGCATTTCCTTCAAATAAAATAGAGCAACAAACATCAGTGGTATTGCCGGTTCTCACATCTTACAACATCAACAGGAATCACAGATGGTTTTATCATACTACAGCTGATGCAGGTATCTAGAAAAATTATTTATGTTCATGTTTATGCTCATCAGTATTCAAAATAACGGTACCTACCAGCCGCTGCTAGGTCTTGTTAAGTAATGAAATTAATAATGTGGTACTTGCTGCAATATCACAAATTTAATATTCTAACAAGTATTTAAATGTGAGTTTCCTTTATGACACTATTTATTCCATTTTAAATGCTTATGAACATTTTTCTTAGATGATGTCTATTGGTTTTACCAGGCTGCCAAAGGTATTTTGCAGGGAAAACAAAATGCTCAAGAATCCCTGCCCTAGACATTTTTTTTAGGCAGGCCCAGCATACTCTCTAGCGTGTTAGAACACTGTGGAGGGTGGGGGCAGAGAGACAGGCTGGTGCCCAAAAACATTCTTACCAAAAGAATAACTGAAGTAATTTATTTACTTCTTTGCATCTTAAAAACCGAGTCAGAACAGTCTTTATTTTCCAAATAATATGAAGGCAGTGTATGAGATATGACATTTTATGTTATCTCCGAAAAAGTAACACTGAACAAGTCTTAGGTGACAGATTTTTTTTTTTTTTTTGAGTTCTAACATTCAGATCTACCTTCAAAAGTCACACACCTGGTATCTTTTTTTCATTTCATACTTTTCCATCACGTTCTACAAGGTTTTGAGAAATGCATTCACAAAAGCTATTTGTTATTATGAAAGACTAATCAAGCCAACTAATAAAATTCACTCTCAGTATAAAATGAAGCCATCCCAAAGTTTAGATCTACATATTGAATGAGGAAAACAAGCTTAGATAACTGCTAAATACCAAGAAAATAACAGACACACAGCTACCGTTGTCTAATAATACAATTTCTAAACACTTGAAAATTCTTATAGCATTAAAATACTTGGTTTATATCTGAAATTTTTTAATAAACAGTCATGAAACTTGAGATTTCTCCCAATAGAAGCTCTTTTCGTAAGAAAAAGTTATCAGGGAGCTTCTAAAGTCAAACATTCAATACTGACAAGTGTTTCCTCATTCCGTCTTAATATCTGACAATCACGTAATATCTTCAATTAATTTGAAACATTAATGTTGTAACACTTTTATAAATAACATGTAAACAAATCACCACAGTTACAGGTGATACATATTTCTGTACTGAAGTATATAAAAACGGAGAGCATACAAGCAAGCTGCCAGTTTCTCAGAAGTTCCTAGTTTTGTAGAAGTCTATGTATAAGTAAAAATAATTATGATAAAAGTAGGACACTAATGCATAATTAAGCTACTATGAAACATTAGTGTTTGTTTAGCATCTAGTCTCCAGTTCCAAACTACTATAAATAAGATATGAGACAGCAAACAAACCTACGTAATACCAACTGGTACTAGAAGACAACAGGGCTTTTTTCTCCCTGGCAAACAGTTATTTTATTGTGTATGCTATGTTTTCAGAAGGCGGAATAATCTTTCCTCTGAGGTTTTAAAATTTACATGTAAACAGATTGGCATACATTTAACAGAAGATTTTGGCAGGAGGAAAATGCAAAATCCCAGAGCATCTTTTATACACAAATATAAGATAGTAAGGTTAAGAAACAGCTCATTTAGAAAAATATTTAGTAATTAATCATTTACTTATAAAATGGAATACTGAATTACTATTTGAAATGTAAATTTATAAGATACTTGAAGATAGCAATCTTGGTAGTATTCTCTGTTTTCTAGGGAAGCACAAAATTTTATATTAGTAAGTTTATTTAGTTCTTTTTTTTTTTATTTTATTTTTTGACAGGCAGAGTGGACAGTGAGAGAAAGAGACAGAGAGAAAGGTCTTCCTTTGCCGTTGGTTCACCCTCCAATGGCCGCCACGGCCAGTGCACCGCGCTGATCCGAAGCCAGGAGCCAGGTGCTTCTCCTGGTATCCCATGTGGGTGCAGGGCCCAAGCACTTGGGCCATCCTCCACTGCATTCCCGGGCCACAGCAGAGAGCTGGCCTGGAAGAGGGGCAACTGGGACAGAATCCGGCGCCCCAACCAGGACTGGAACCCGGTGTGCCGGCGCCGCAAGGCAGAGGATTAGCCTCGTGAGCTGCAGCGCTGGCCAAAGTTTATTTAGTTCTTAACAAAATTAATATGAAAAAAACAATTTTGCAAATACTCCTATATGAACTATTTCAAATCTGACTTCTGAAACACTGTCCCCAATTCTAAACTGTAACTTCTTCAGAAATCCATTACTTAAATAAGGAAATCCAAACTATACAGTAGTTAAAATACTACTTAAATTTCCTACTGCTACAAAGCCAGAGAAAGGATCAGTGTTTGGCAGCAGTTAGGGTAGATGGACAATCTATCTGACTGCAGAGTAGCAGCAGGAGGGAGCTCTTTGGGGAACTGGAATTTTCAGTATCAGTGGTGGTGGTTGTAACAATCTAGTCACATGTAAAGCTCACAGGACTGTCAGTAAGCATAAATCACAAAAGTCAAAAGGTGAAAAACAGCCCAAATGCTCATCAACAAACAAATATACACACACTACTCACATAATGGAGTATTATTCAACCATGCAAAGAATAAAATACCCATACATACATAGGTAAGATACATGGATGAACATTATACATTAGACTAACTCAAAGAAGCCAGACACAATATAACTGCATATAAGAAAAATCCAAAATAGGTAAATTCATAAACACTGGCAGTTGCCAGGGAGTTGGGAAGAGAAAAACTTTCAGCTGGCAAAGGATTTTCTATAGAATATCAGAAACATTATGGACTAGACAGGGGATGGTACATAACATTGTGAAAGTACTAAATGCCACTTGTTTACTATTTCCATTTCTATTTTTTGATGAACTACATTTGACATTCCTTTGACCTTGACTCCTGTGTTCTTCTGACATGATCTTAGTGGTTTTTTGAGCACTACCATGTGCTATTCCAGGGTCATTTTCCCAGAAATCCTCATTCGTTTGGTAGGAATGGTATTTACCAACTGCTTTCTGTATTCTAAAGGTCTCCATTGCAACTAATCACCATCATTATTTCTAGGTCTTTTCGAAGAACACAACTAAGAGATACAACATTTTTCTTGTTTAAAGTTAAGGGGCCAGCGCAGTGGTGTAGCGGGTAAAGCCTCTCTGCCTGTGGCGCCAGCATCCCATACAGGCGCCGATTTGACTCCCAGCTGTTCCTCTTCCAGTCCAGCTCTCTGCTATGGCCTGGGAAAGCAGCAGCAGATGACCCAAGTCCTTGGGCCACTGCACCCCCGTGGGAGATCTGAAAGAGGCTCCTGGTTCCTGGCTCTGGATTAGTCCAGCTCCAGTCACTGCAGCCATTTGGGGAGTGAATGAGCAGATGGAAGACCTGTCTCTGCCTCTGGCTCTCTGTAACTCTGCCCTTCAAATAAATAAATAAATCTTTAAAAAAGTTAATACTGGCCGGCACTGCGGCTCACTAGGCTAATCCTCCACCTTGCGGCGCCAGCACACCGGGTTCTAGTCCCGGTCGGGGCACCAGATTCTGTCCCGGTTGCCCCTCTTCCAGGCCAGCTCTCTGCTGTGGCCAGGGAGTGTAGTGGAGGATGGCCCAAGTGCTTGGGCCCTGCACCCGGCATGGGAGACCAGGATAAGTACCTGGCTCCTGTCGCGGCTGACACTGGAGGGTGAACCAATGGCAAAGGAAGATCTTTCTCTCTGTCTCTCTCTCTCACTGTCCACTCTGCCTGTCAAAAATTTAAAAAAAATAAAAAGTTAATACTAATAATTCCAATTCAAATTAAATTTTATAATATTTTCACCTTTAAATTTTTATATTTCTAATACTGAAAATCATACTTCCTAATGCTATGATTATTTGATCAGTTTATTTTGCACATATATAATAGCTCCAAATTAACACTACCAATATTATTACTAACTATAAAACTATTGAGGGGTTAACGCCCTGGCCTGAAGCACTGGCAACCCATATGGGCGCTGGTTCAAGTCCTGTCTGCTCAACTTCCGATCCAGCTCTCTGCTATGGCCTGGGAAAGCAGTAGAAGATGGTCCCAGTCCTTGGGTCCCTGCACCTGTGTGGGAAACCTGGAAGAAGCTCCTGGTTCCTGGCTTTGGATCAGTGCAGCTCTGGCTGTTGCCAATTGGGGAGTGAACTAGTGGATGGAAGACCTCTCTCTCTCTCTCTCTCTGCCTCTCCTCTCTCTGTGTAACTCTTTCATATAAATAAAAATCTTTTAAAAGACAAAATTTTAAAAAACTACTGAATGCAGTTTAAAGTTTCTTTTCAATTTAAAAATTTATTTTTTACAGAAAATGGAGGAATGACAGAGAGAAAGAGAAACCTCCATTCACTAGTTCACTACCCAAATGGCCCCAACAGCAAGGCTGGGCTAGGCCGAAACCATGAACCTGGAGCTTCTACCAGGTCGTCCATGTAAGTGCAGGGACCCAAATTCTTGGGCCATCCTCTGTCACTTTCCCCAGGCACATTAGCAAGAACAGGATAGAAAGTGGAGCATCTGGAACTCAAATGGCGCTAATAAAGGGATGCCAGAGTCGCAGGTGATGGCTTCACCTGCTAAGCTGCAACATTGCCCTGGCCTCAATGGTTAATTTTTAAAAAAATATTTATTTTCGTCTACATGAAAGGCAGAGTGAGAGGAAGAGCAAAGGAGAGGTAGAGGAAGAAATTTATGTATTTGAAAGGCAGAGTTAGAAAGAGAGGGAGGGAGACAGAGAGAGAATTCTTTCATCTACTGATTCACTCCCCAGATGGCCACAACGCCCAAGGCTGAGCCAGGCAGAAGCTAGGAGCCAAGAACTTCATTGGGTGGCAGGCACCCAAACACCTGAGCCATATTCCATTGCTTTTCCCAGGGCATTAACATGGAGCTGGATCTTAACTGGAGCAGCCCAGACACGAGTGAGTGCCCATAAGGGATGCCAGCATCACAGGTGGTAGCTTCACCTATTACACCATAATGCTGGCCCCAGAAATACCTTTTAATGCCCTTTTCCTCTATGTAAAATACTTTCAACAGTGTTAGGTTTATTGAACTGTGTGTTAGTTTTTTGTTTTTTGTGATTTCACTATTAAAGCAGAAAGATCAGATTTTTGTAGGGGAGGGGCAGAGTTACAGAGAGAGGGACAGACAAAAAGGTCTTCCATCTGCTGGTTCATTCCCAGAATGTCCCCAGCAGTCAGAGCTGGGCTGATCCAAAGGCAGGTGTCAAGAGCTTCTTTCAGGTCTACCACATAGGTTCAGAGGCTGAAGCACTTGGGCCATCTTCCACTACTTTCACAGGACATTAGCAGAGAGCTAGATCATAAGTGGAGCAGAAGGGTCTCAAACTAGTGCCCATATGGGACACCTGTGTTGCAGGCAGAGGCTTAACCTACTACTCCACAGCGCCAGCACCAGCCCCAGCCCCAACTAATACAGATTTATTTGATAAAATTCAGCTCCTATTATGACTTAAAGTGAATTTAGGAATGGATCCTTCATCTGGGTAATGTTCCGTAGTGAAACGTAACTACCAAAACCAAGGCCAACATAGTTTTGGAAAGAACAGTGCAGTGATATTGGTTTGGCAAAATCCACAGTACAAATAATAATATTTAACAATATTAAATATTAGTATCAAATATTACCAAGAATGTAGAGCAGGGAAAATCTTTGCATGGTCCTCATAGAGTACAAGTAGATTACTTTAGGTAGAAAATGTTAACATCCTATGGCCCTCCAGTTCTAGTCTGTAGCTGTTATTTACTTCTCATACACCCTTTCCACGTTTTCCAGCTCTGTAGTCAGACAGGGCCATGTTACTGTTGTGGCCAGTTGGCTGTAAACGGCATTACTTGTGTTGTTACGGGGTTGAAGCTTGGAAGAGGGTATGAGATCTTCACGCTGTCATCTCTTGCTATGGAAACAGCCCATATCCTTAACTCACCTTTTGGAAGGACGCTGCTCTGGAGAGCAACTGGACTCACAGTGGACCTCAAGCCAGAAGCAGACTTTTATCTGGTAAGCTACTATTCGGATTCTTTCCTTTTCTTCTGGTCCTCCCTCCCTTCTTCTCTTACTCCTTTTTCTGTTCCTTCTTCCCTCCCTTTCTTTTGCACAGGACATCCCAGCTTTTTCTAATACACATTTCCTTGTATGTATTCTGTTAGGGAAACTCTTTCATGTATGACCAAGTGATAGATCTGAGAATGTTAATAGGAAGTAATTTAATGGGATTTCTAGACTGCAGAGTGAAGGCTACAGAACAGGATGGAGAGTCACTGTCTCTGAAATCACAGAAACCATTTAGTGGCTGTCATAATGATTCAAGGTAGATAAATAATTTCTTCTTTTCTGATTAATTGGCTGGGAATCTATCACCTGTATTGTGGAAGTATTTTTGCTTTCCTGTTTCTGTAAGAGTTGGAAATTTGGTTTATTATTTTATGACCTGTAGTGTTTTTGTTTCTTTGCTTTGTTTTACCTTTGTAGTGATCTGTGTGAGCTACTGTGCCTTAAAACAGAAAGAAAATGAACAAAGAAATATAGTACTGTACCAGTAGTATTCAGTATAAGTGTTTCCATTATGTATTCTCTATAATTTACCTCAATGTGCTTGCATTAAAATATCTTGTGTTCAAGTGATATTCAAATTAAATTTGATATATATTAGGGTACTAATTCTCCACTCTAGCTATACATTAAAACCACCAGGGGCCGGCGCTGCGGCTCAATAGGCTAATCCCCTGCCTAGTGGCGCCGGCACCCCAGGTTCTAGTCCCGTCGAGGCGCCAGATTCTGTCCCAGTTGCTCCTCTTCCAGGCCAGCTCTCTGCTGTGGCCAGGGAGTGCAGTGGAGGATGGCCCAAGTGCTTGGGCCCTGCACCCCATGGGAGACCAGGATAAGTACCTGGCTCCTGCCATCGGATCAGTGCGGTATGCCGGCCACAGCACACCTACCGTGGCGGCCATTGGAAGGTGAACCAACGGCAAAGGAAGACCTTTCTCTCTGTCTCTCTCTCTCACTGTCCACTCTGCCTGTCAAAAAAAAAAAAAAAAAATACCACCAAGAAAGATTTTTAAAAATCTAATGCCTGGGCTCTCCTACAGTCCAATAATATCAGGTTTTAAGGTTCAACTGAGGTTGGGAATCACTAGAAAAGAAAATAAACTGGAGTGAAGATAGTGCCTTTGACCAAAGAGTCCAGTGGTAGAACATACCTTAGAAAAATAAACAGATTATATCTCTTTAGCCACTTCTGAGTTACTCAGTAACATGCATATTTTAGATTAATTCCAGATTTAGATTATGCTTCCATTATAGAAAATGACAATTGCCTTTGGTTCATTTTTTTTTTTTTTTTACTTGACAGGTAGAGTTATAGAAGTGAGAGACAGAGAGAAAGGTCTTCCTTCCATTGGTTCACTCCCTTAATGGCCAATACTGCCAGCGCTGCGCCGATCCGAAGCCAGGAGCTGGGTGCTTCCTCCCGGTCTCCCATGTGGGTGCAGGGACCCAAGCACTTGGGCCATCCACCACTGCACTCCCTGGCCACAGCAGAGAGCTGGACTGGAAGAGGAGCAACCGGGACAGAATCCGGCACCCCAACCGGGGCTAGAACTCGGGGTGCCAGTGCCGCAGGTGGAGGATTAGCCAAGTGAGCCACGGCACTGGCTGGTTCATTTTCTTTTCAACAATTCATTCATTTATTTGAAAAATCAAGAGATACAGAGAAAGAGAGAGAGAGATCCTTCATCCGCTGGTTCAGATGGCCACAATGGCCAGGTATGGGTCAGGCCAAAATCAGAAAGCAAGATCTTCACCTGGATCTCCCACATGGCTGGAAGTTGGGCCATATTTTGCTGCTTTTCGAGGATATTAGCAGGGTGCTGGATTGGAAATGGAGTATCCAGGACTTCAACCAGCTCCCATAAAAGATGCTAGCTCCATAGGTAGAGGCTTTACCCGCTATACCAGATGCTGGACTCACATTCTTTTTTTTAAACTAAGTAACAATTTTTGCTGCAGGCAATCTTTTTAGTTGATTAGCCCCTTTGATGTTGTCTTTGTTCATAATTTATTTTTCTTTTAAAGCCAACTTCACTGAAATATGACACATCTAGTAAAATGCGCCATTTAAAGTACATATGTATTAATCATACCTTGTTATTTTCTGTATTTTCTGATGCTTTGACATGTGAGCACTGTTGAAATCTGGGAGGAGTGGGCGTTTCATACCCAAACAAGCAGTTGAGAGGACTACCCTCTATGTCTCTCCTTACACTGTGGGCCAGTATTCTCCTGCTCTAATCATCTCAAGGCCAGAAACCAAGATATCAAGAACAGACCTCATACATGGAGACCATTCAAAGTATTCAGACTAGCCAATTCTAAACCTTGATTACCTTGCTTACCTCTGCCTTGACCGTTCTTCCCATGAAAACCACATTAAAGCTCCTCGCCACATTTTCTTCTTGCTCCCTTGCCTCCTAACACACCCTGATACTTCCCCATGTGGTCGTATCAGTGCTTGGATTCAAGTGCCAGTTCTGTTTCCAGTTCAAGCTTCCTGCTAATACACATCCTGGGTAGGCAGCAGTCGAGGGCTCAAGTACTTGAGTGCCTCCCACACGAGACCTAGACTGCGTTTCTAGACCCTGGCTTCTTGCCTGGCCCAGCCCTGGCTGTCACAGGTGTTTTAAGGAGTGAACCAGTAGATGAGAGATCTCTCTTTGTGCCTTTCAAATAAATTTTCGAAAGATATAGAAATTTGTTTTCACCCCAAAAAGCTCCCTTGTACCTCTCTGTGGTTAGTAGCCAGCTGCACTTCTCCCTGGCCCTAGGCCATCTCTGAAATGCTTACTGTCACCATAGAATGATTTTGTTGATTCTGACATTTTACATAAATGAAACCTGTAATTACATATATACTTTTTGTGTATGGTTTCTTTTCTCTTAGCAGAATGAAGTTTCTGCAATTCATCCATACTCAAGCTTATCTGAGTTCATTACTTTTGATTAAAGATCTGTTTTCCATTATTTTGACACACCAATATTTGTTTCTCCATATATCAGTTTGGATGGCCATTATGTATAAAACTGCTATGACCAGTTTTCATTTTTGTTTTCTTGATGCTTACCTAAATTACTATTTTCTCCAATCCTTGGTGTATGTCTCATTTTTTCATGCTGTCTTTTGAATGCCAGATGTCTTAAATTTTGATCATGTTGTTTATTATTTTTAAAAAATTAGTGTTTTTAGTGTTGTAATAAATTTTTTCACTACCCTATTATTATGACATTTTTCTATTTTCCTTTAGAAACTGTTTTAGTTTTGAACTCGTATGTTTAATTTTCATATGTGAAGGGAGATACAGTTGACTTCATTTTTATTGCATGTGAATATTCAGTTTATTTAGCCCTGACCTGATAAAAAGAGGTTATTTTTGGGGCCAGCACTGTGGTGCAGCAGGTTAAAGCCCTGGCCTGAAGCGCCTGCATCCCATATGGGTGCCAGTTCAAGACCTGGCTGCTCCACTTCCAATCCAGCTTTCTGCTATGGCCTGGGAAAGCAGTAGAAGATGGCCCAAGTCCTTGGGCCCCTGCACCCATGTGGGAGACCCAGAAGAAGCTCCTGGCTCCAGATCAGCACAGCTCCGGCCATTGCGGCCACTTGGGAAGTGAACCGGCAGATGGAAGGCCTCTCTCTTTCTCTCCTCTCTCCTCTCTTCCTCTCTCTCTCTCTGCCTCTCCTCTCTCTGTGTAACTCTTTCAAATAAATAAATCTTTAAAAAAAGACTTTATTTTTTGATGTTGTATAATTAGAACCCTTTTTGTTTAAAGACTTATTTTCATTTATTTTTAAAGACAGAGTTACAGAGAAAGGTCTTCCATCCGCTGGATCACTCCCCAACAGCTAGGGTTTGGCCAATCTGAACCCAGGAGCCAGGAGCTGCTGCTTCTTCTTACAGGGGACCAAGCTGTTGGGCCATCCTCTGCTGCTTCCCCAGGTGCATTAGCAGGGAGCTGGATTGGAAACATAGCAGCCAGGACACTAACCAGCACCCATGTGGGATGCCAGCACTGCAGGCCAGGACTTTATACCGCTGTGCCCTAGCACCAGCCCCTAGAATCCTTTTTTTTTTTCTTTTAAAGATTTGTTAATTTATTTTATTTGAAAGGCAGAGCTACAGAGAGGCAGAGGCAAAGAGAGAGGCCTTCCATCCACTGGTTGACTCCCCAGATGGTGGCAACAGCCAGAGCAGCACTGATTGGAAGCCAGGAGCCAGGAGCTTCTTCCAGGTCTCCACACAGGTACAGGGGTCCAAGGATTTGGGCCACCTTCTACTGCTTTCCCAGGCCATAGCAGAGAGCTGGATCGGAAGAGGAACAGCCTGGACTAGAACCACTGGCCATATGGGATCCTGGCACTGCAGGCGATGGCTTTACCTAATATGCCACAGTGCTTGCTCCAAGAATCCTTTTTTTCAAAAAAAAAAAAAAAAAAAAAAGATTCATTTTTATTTATTTGAAAGGCAGTGAGGGAGGGGGAGAGAGATTGATTGAGTTTAATCGATCTTCCAACCACCAGTTCACTTCCCACATGTTTTTTGGGGACCGGCACCATGGCAGAGAAGGTTAAGCCTCTGCCTGCAATGCAAGCATCCCATAGGGCACCAGTTTGAGTCCCGGCTGCTCCACTTCCGATCCAGGTCCCTGCTAATGCGCCTGGGAAAGCAGTGGAAGATGGTCCAAGAGCTTGGGCATCTGCACTCAAGCTGGCGACCCAGAAAAAGCTCCTGGCTTCCACTCAGATTAGATTCAGCCATTGGGGCCATTTAGGGAATGAACCAGCGGATGGCATACCTCTTTCTCTCCGTCTCTCAAATAAATAAATAAATCTTTAAAAAAAAAATAAAAAAGTATAAATATGGAAAACACAACTTATTCAGGTTTAGTATAATTGGTAAGTGGTAAAGTTAGGATTTCAAATTACCAGATCCTAAGAGAGAAAGAGGCTGACAGATGTATCTTCCATGCACTAGTTCACACCCAAGATGGCCCCAAAAGCCAGAGCTGCGCCAATCCGAGGGAAGCAGCCAGGAGCTTCTTCCGAGTCTCCCACCCTGGTGCAGGGGCCCAAGGACTTGGGCCATCTTCCACTGCTTTCCCAGGCCACAGCAGAGAGCAGGATCAGGAATGGAGAAGCCAGGACTCGAACCAGTGCCCATACAGGATGCCGGCACTGAAGGCAGCAGCTTTACCCGCTACACCACAGTGCCAGCCCTGTCCAACATTATGTTTTAATTTATCCAGATAGTCTGTGTAGTTTATTCATTCTCACTGCTTTATGACAAGAATTTCAAATGGTATTACTGACATTTAGATTGAGTTATCTTTTTCTTTGCGGGAGGCGGGGTGGGGGGAGCTCTTTCTATGTGTTGTAAGATGTTTACCAGCATCCCTGTCATGTACTCACTGGGTGCCTGTAAAACCTCCCAGTTCTGAGAAGCTAAAACATCTCCAGAGATTGCCAGATGTCCTTGGGGGAGGAGAGGGAGGGAGGGATCAAATTAATCCTGGTTGAACTATATAGTACAGTATTCCATTGTGTGACCTTGTCACAATTTATTTATTTGTCTACTACTGATATTATGTTTGAGTCATTTCCAGTTTGGGGCTGTAATGAATAATGCTGCTATAAACATTTTTATACATGTCTTTTGGGGAAGATATACACATTTTTGTTTGAATATGTCCCTAGAATTGGATCTCTAAGATATGTATATGTTCAACTTTATTAGATTCTGCCACCTTATTTTCCAAAGTGGTTATATGAGTTTTCACCCTACCAGCCCTATATGAGAATTTCGTTTGCTTCACATCTTTATAAGGCTTGAATCTGAATTACGAGTTTTTCAAACTGAACCTTATTCTCTTTGGTATCAGCTGCTGAATGATTAAAGGCATAAATTTTGGTCTCTGCTTTAATGTTATACAATCCTTTTGTCATTTTACTCAACTCTGCCACTTGGAAACAGTTGGTTACCCTTCTGGGGCTGTTCTTTCCTTTTCTTTTTGACAGGGTCTCCTCCCCACCAACTGCAGCAGCTAATGGACTGTGAAGACGAGGTTACATTTTGATTTCTTGATGAGTTTTCTATCTTGACTAGTTGTCAAAGCGAAACCCAAGTAACTCTTATTTCAATGGTTTACTGATCAATTTAAGTTTGTCATACAAATAAAACTTGTCAATCCATTGAGAATCTCAAGGTTGGCATTTGGAACAATGGTGTAAATAATGCTTAGGACACCATATCGGAGGGCCTGCTTTCAATTCGTTTCCCGCTAACACATACGCTGGAGGCAAAGGTGATGTTTCAAGTAGTCCCAGCCACTAACACACAAGACCTGGATTGAGCTCCAGGCTCATGGCTTTGGCCTGACCCAGCCCCAGCTGTTGTGGGCATCTGAGGAATGAACCAGTGGATGGAAGATCTTATCTGTCTCTGTCTCTCTAACTTTCAAATAAAATGCAAAAAATATTTAATAAATAATTCAAGTGACAGTCTCTCTTTTTTTATGTTACAGCTGCATTTTAACCAAGAGATGGAGCTCAATTTCAAGTGAATGTTTAACTAAATCAATGTTCTGCAAATTCTTTAAAGGTTAACACATTGAAGATGGACACACATGCATCATTACCACTACATCATCATAATCATTGTCACCATTATTACAAACCACCAAACTGCTAATTATAATGATATGTATGCACTATATATCTATTTATATATAAAATGACTAAGGTGTAGAATTCATCTAACATTAACCATTTAGGGGCAGGCCTTGTGGTGTAGCAGGTGAAGCCCGCATGCCGTATCAGAACGCCTGGTTGTGTCCCAATACCTCCATTTTTGATCCAGCTTCCTGCTAATGCATCCGGGTAGGCAGCAGATGATGGCTGAAGTGCTTGGGCCCCTGCTACCCATTTAGGAGACACAAATGGAATTAGAGGCTCCTGGCTTTGGTTCAGCCCAATAGTGGCTGTTATAGAGATTTGGGGAGTGAAACAGCAGATGGAAGATATCTGTTCCTCTCCTCCCTCTCCCTCCCCTTCTCCCTTCCCTTCTTCCTCTTCTCCCCTTCACTCTGCCTTTCAAGTAGACCAGAAAAAATATTTTTTAAAATTAACTATTGGGGCCAGTGTTGTGGCACAGCAGATAAAGCCTCCACCGGAGATCCCAGCATCTAATTATGAGCACCAGTTGAGTCTCAGCTGCTCCACTTTTGATCCAGCTCCCAGTTACTGTACCTGGGAAAAGTGGCAGAGGCTGCCCCAAGTCTTTGCACTCCTGTACCCACATGGGAAACCTGGAAGAACCTCCAGGCTCATGGTTTTAGCCTGGCACAGCCTGGCTGTTGAGGCCATTTGGGGAGTGAACAAGTAGATGTAAGACTGACCTCTCTGGCTGGCGCCATGGCTCAATAGGCTAATCCTCCGCCTGCAGCGCCGGCACCCTGGGTTCTAGTCCCGGTTGGGGCGCCGGTTCTGTCTCCGTTGCTCCTCTTCCAGTCCAGCTCTCTGCTGTGGCCCGGGAAGGCAGTGGAGGATGTCCCAGGTACTTGAGCCCTGCACCCGCATGGGAGGCCAGGAGGAGGCACCTGGCTCCTGGCTTTGGATCGGCGCAGTGCACCGGCCGTGGCAGCCATTTGGGGGGTGAACCAATAGAAGGAAGACCTTTCTCTCTGTCTCTCTCGCACTAACCCTGCCTGTCAAAAAAAAAAAAAAAAAAAAAAAGACTGACCTTTCTCTCGCTGTCCCTCTCTCCTTTCTCTATAATTCGGCCTTTCAAATAAATAAATTTAAAAAATCTTAAAAACAAAAAGGCTGAAGCTACATTCAATAGTATTATAGCTAGTAATACTGGTAGTGCTAATTTGAAGCTATTATATATGTGTAAAATAAACTGATAAAATAATTATACTTTTAGGAAATGTGATTTTCAGCATAAAATAGAAATAGAAAAATTTAAAAGTAAAAATACAAAATTTAATTTGAATTTGAAATATTAGTATTAACTTACTTTTTAAACAAGAAAAATGCTGTATCTCTTAGTTGTGTCCTTTGAAAAGACTTAGAAATAATGATGATCAGTTGCAATGAAGACCTTTAGAATACAGAAAGCAGTTGGTAAATACCATTCCTATCAAAAGGGGATTTCTAAGAAAATGACCTTGGAAAGGTAGTGCTCCAAAAATCACTAAGATCATGTCAAAAGAACACAGGAGTCAAGCTGGCCAAAGATGGTTCATCAAAATATATAAACAGAAAAGAATGAATCAAATATTAGGAATATTTAGGTTAAAAACTAATTTAAAAAACCTCACTGGTCATCTTTGGAGGTTACTATAACACCAAGTCATTATTTGGAAAGTGAAAAATAAAACATTCATATGATGTTTCCTGCACGAACTAATTTGAAAAGAAATAATTAATAAATCATTTTGCAACTACCAGTGAAATAATGCAGTGGTCATAACAGTGTCCCCACACCATCAACTAACTACAAACTTCTCAGAAATATCAAAAGCACTTCAAAAAATTTATGGAAAATGCACATTATGCATTGCTGTTCAAATTTTTTTACACCATTTTTTCGCAAACAAAAGTGAAGTCCCCTCATATTGATTGTGCTAAGCATTTTGACACGTATAGGGCCAGTGCTGTGGCCTCAGCAGATAAAAGTTGCTGCCTGCAGTGCCGGCATTCCATCAGGACACTGGTTTGAGTCCTGGATGCTCCACTTCTGATCCAGCTGCCTGCTAACGTACCTGGAAAAGCAGTGGAGGACAGCCCCAGTGTGCGGGACATTGCACCCAAGTAGGAGACCCAGATGAAGCTCCTGGCTCCTGGCTTCGGCCTGGCCCAGCCCCAGCCATTGTGGCCATTTAGGGAGTGAACTAATGGATGTAAGATCAGTCTTCTCTGTCTCTCCCTCTAACTCTGCCTTTCAAATAAATAAATGTTTAAAAAAAAAAAGGACAGGTATAAATGGAGAACATATTTTGAAAATTCAAAAGAAGTACAACACTAAACAAGATAGAAATTGGGCCCTCATGGAACTTAAAATCTAGTGAAGGCTACAGATTCATAAAAATGTTAACTACAACACAGGGAGTAACTGCCACAAAGGAAAAATATGAAGAGAATCTGAGTTGTTTTGGAGCTTTAAAGAAAAATATGTTGTAGCCACAGTGTTTCAAGTAATGTGCAAACACATGAACCAGACTATTCCCAAGAACTATCGAATAGTCCAAATGGCAGCCCACATCTAAAGGAAAACCCAGAGAAAACTGGAAAGCAAGATAACATTTGAGAGCCTATCACGCTGTTTAATCCTCAAAACCACTCTAAGAAGGCAGATGCAAGTGACACTGAGACGACTGTTCCAACACTGTTTCCTTCCGTCTGGCATTCGGTGTGACCAGCCTCACCACTAGCTCCAGAAGTATTAACACAATCAGCAACTCCATTCCCGTTGCTACTGTAATTGAAATTGGTAGCCAGAGCCTTAGCAATCAGAGCCAATCAATGAAAGAGCGTGAGTAAGTTCAGGGGTAATACAGACTTTAGGGCTTTTGCTGGAAATCCTCCAGTACAGAATCTGTCTCCTAGATGAAGTGAAACGAGAAACCTAGAAGCACTGCTTCCAGAATTTTGCAACGATGAGACACAATGAAGCCTGAGGACCTAGGAAATAAATCAGTTTGTAAACTGAGCAATCTGCTTTCAGAACCAAGAGGCAAAGACACAAATACACAGATCCTCACCGTCAGTTACTACATGACAACGCTTCCCAGGCTTCTTACAGTCCGCGAGGTAGGAGCGGAGCTAAGGCCCATCACATCAATTACAATTCTATGTACAGATTGCAAGCGTGCCAAGTGCAAA
This sequence comes from Oryctolagus cuniculus, assembly GCF_964237555.1. Taxonomy (NCBI): domain Eukaryota; kingdom Metazoa; phylum Chordata; class Mammalia; order Lagomorpha; family Leporidae; genus Oryctolagus; species Oryctolagus cuniculus. The sequence goes on from NC_091437.1 coordinate 20,414,839, forward strand.
AGTCCGAAATTTACTTTTTTTTTTAAGTATAAAGTTTTGAAAGTAGTTTGGAGAAAGGCAAGAACAATAACAAGACAAATTAAAAGGTTGTTACAACAGGTTGAGAATTCTAGCTACAGACAAAGTTCATGTACTAGAAAAATACATATACAACAAAAAATATAAAAATGTCTCTGATCAAAACACGAAACATGTCCTACAGACTTTAAAACAATCTTCATAAATTATTTTCAATTACTTTCTTTTTAAAGCAACCATTTTTATATGTAATACATACAAAAAAATTCTTACTTCCACCAGAAAGTGGACAGAAAACAAAAAGCAGTATCTTCAAGGAAGCTCCTTCTTTCCTACATTCTCTAAATGATGAAAACAAAGTACTGTTTCAGTTCTGTAAATGATGTACAAATATCCTTCAAATTCATCTCTAGCTCAAAAAGCTTTGCTAAGACAAGCACACAAATCTCTAAGAGTCCTCAGGATGAAGAATGATAGGAAGGAGGTGGTCCCAGGCTATTTTTTCCAGAGATAACTACATGAGACAAAACTGAAACACTCCTAAGACTTTATCAAGTCTCTCCCATTCTAGAGTTCTAGGTAGGATTTATCATCACTTGGGCCTCGTATATTGGTTACTTCAAGAACCACGGCCCCTAAAGACCTAACTACAGGGGCCAAAGGTGTGACGTAGTGGGCAAGGCCACTGCCCGCAGTGTCGGCATCCCATGTAGGACCCAGTTAAGGTCCCAGCTCCTCAACTTCCGATCCAGTTCCTTGCTGGTGTGCCTGGGGAGGCAGTAGTGGATGGCCCATGTGCTTGGGACTCTGCCCCCACACGGGAGACCTAGAGGAATCCTGACTCCCGTCTTCTGACCAGCCCGGCTCTGGTGGCTGCATCCATTTGGGAAGTGGATCAGTGGATAGAGAGAAGATGTATCTCTCCTGCTCTCTCTGTGCAACGCTGTCTTTCATATAAATAAATAAATCTTATTAAAAAAAAAAAGACCGAGTTACAGTTAGTTACTGATAGCTAACTGGGCCCATGCCTGCCTTTTCCTTTTTTTTTTTTTTTTTTTAAGATTTGCTTATTTGAAAGGCAGAGGGAGAGAGAGGGAGAGATGGAGCGATCTTCCACTTGCTAGTTCACTCGCCATATGCCTGTAACAACTGGAACTGGGTCAGACCAATGCCAGTAGCCAGAACTGCATCTAGGGCCATCATCTGTGGTTCTCCTGGGCCCATGAGCAGGAAGCTGGGACTGGAAGCAGAGCAGCCAAGACTTCAACTCCAATGTGGTGTCACAAGTGATGGCTTTAACCCCACTGCACCATAATAGCTGTCTCCCAAGTCCAATTTAACAATTTAAGCTGACAAGAACAAAACCAAAAAAGGATTCTAGAAAGGAAAACATGATATACTCAAACGGAAACTAAATTTTAGTCTACTAAAAACTTAGGTTATGGGGCAGGCATTCAGCTTAGTGGTGAAGGGGCCTGAATTCAACAGTGTGGCGTCAGTCTTGCTCCAGCTCCTGACTCAGTGCAGGAATGCTGGAGTCCTGACACCCGTGCTTGAGGTCTAGACTGCACTTCCTGGCTCCCACCTTCACTGTGGTCATTTGGGAAGTGACCCAGTGAATGAAAGCACTTGCTCACTCTCTCATGCATGTTCTCTCTTAAAAAAAAAAAAAAAAACCTTAAAAAAATTTTTATTAAAACTTGAGTTACATAAAAAGATGCTATCATCATCATCTTAGGAAATGCAAATTAAAGCCATGAGACACCACTACACCTTTCAAAATGGCTATACTCACAAGATGAAAAAATGTTACACCAGCAAATTTTAGCCTTTTTTCTTAAACACCACAATAAAAATTCATTTAATCAATAAAGAAACAGATAAAGAGTATCAAGCAATGGAAAGACTGTAGAACAACTGTAACCCTGATACACTACTGGGAATACAAAATAGTAAAACTATTTTTAGAAAAGTTTGGCAATTTTTTAAAAAAGTTAAAGCACAATACTTAGCATATGACCCAAAATATTATTCCAAGATAACTACCAAGAGAAATGAAAATACTTATCTGCATAAAGACCTATATAAAACTATTCGCAGCAGGCCAGCGCCGTGGCTCACTTGGCTAATCCTCCACCTGCGGCGCCGGCACCCCAGGTTCTAGTCCCAGTTGGGGCACCGAATTCTGTCCCGGTCGCTCCTCTTCCAGTCCAGCTCTCTGCTGTGGCCCAGGAGGGCAGCGGAGGATGGCCCAAGTGCTTGGGCCCTGCACCCGCATGGGAGACCAGGAGGAAGCACCTGGCTCCTGGCTTCAGATTGGCGCAGTGCGCCGGCCATAGCAGCCATTTGGGGGGTGAACCAACAGAAGGAAGACCTTTCTCTCTGTCTCTGTCTAACTTGTCTAACTCTGTCAAAAAAAAAAAAAAAAAAAAAAAAAAAAAAAAAAAAACTATTCACAGCAGCACAGTTCACAAAACCCCTATCTGGAAACAACACAAATTTCTTCCAACTAGTGAATGAGTAAATAATTGTGGTGTGTACAACACACACCATTCAGCAATGAAAGGAAGGATTAATGAAACTACTGACAGATGCAACAACACGGCTAAGTCAAAGTCATCATTCTGTGTGAAAATGAGCCAAATACAAGGCTATACAGTGGGACCAGCAGAGTGGTAAAGCCATTGCCTGCAGTGCCGGCATCCCATATGGGTGCTGGTTTAAGCCCCAGCTGCTCCACTTCTGATCCAACACTCTGCTATGGCCTGGGAAAGCAGTAGAAGATGGCCCAAATCCTTGGGCCCCTGCACCCACATGGGAGACCCAGAAGAAGCTCCTGGCTCCTGGCTTTGGATCGGCTCAGCTCTGGCTGCTGTGGCCATTTGAGGAGTGAACCAGCGGATGAAGACCTTTCTCACTCACTCTCTGCTTCTGCCTCTCTGTAACTCTGCCTTTCAAATAAAATAAATAAATCTTAAAAAAAAAAAAAACTCTATACAGTATGATTTTGTTTATATAAAACTCCAGGAAGGTTAAAAGTATGATGACAGAAAGCAGATCAGTGACGACCCCAGGTGACGAGAAGATACAGACCGACTGCAAAGCGCACAAATCAAATTTTAGGGGGATGGACATGTTCCCAAGCTTCACTGGAATGGTGCACACACAACTGAGTCTATACAAAAGAAAACACAACAGGACATTTAAAATGTAATTTTATTTTGTATAAATTATAATTCAATAAGGTTGTTTAAAAAAATTTGGTTAATGAGATCTGCAAGTTACTAGCTATGTGATGTTAACCAGAGTTTCCATTTTCTCACATGTACACTTGCACACATTTTATTTTCTAAGAAGTTGCTTGGGGTGAATATCTGGTGCACTGGTGAAATCGCTCCTTAGGATGCCAACATCCCACGTCAAAGTGCCCGAGCTGGAGTCCCTGCTCTGCCTCTGATTCCAGCTGCCAGCGTATGCAGACCCTGGGAGGTAGCAGGTGATGGCTCAAGTACTTGGGTCTCCGACACTCATGTGGGAGAACCAGGCTTTCATCTGGTCCAGCCCTGGCTGTTGTGGCCGTTTAGGGAGTGAATCAGTTGATGGAAAACCTGTCTGTGTGTGTGTGTGTGTGTCTGTCAACCTGCTTTACAAATAAATAAAGGAAATGCCTCCCTCGTGCACTGCCCATTACTGGGCTTATACACAATTCTTACTTCCACTGGAAAAAATGATAACAGTTATCTATATTGCCACTTGCCCTATCTCACAAGGTTGTTGTGAAACATCAAACAAGATAACCGATGAGAAAGTTCTTTGGCAACTTTATAGTAGTATTACACAACCATACAGCAGACTTTACATTTTTAGAGAGTAGACAGGAAAATGTGTTCTCACGAGTGACTTGAGACCACTGTAAACTTGGGTGCCCAAAGTCAGCCTTTGCTCAGAAATAGAAAGGTGCTGTCTGTTCAAATGTCACCTTTGAAATATCTTTCCAGAACCTGCTTCCTACTATCTCCTGAGTTACTACGTGTGTCCGTGTAGTATTGACACAGACTGTACTTTCATTTTTCAAAGGAAAAATACTAAAGTAATGTCTAGAAAAAGTCAGATGAGCATGGTAAGACATCTCCCTCACAGTGGAAAAGACCGATACCTAGAAAACTGCCTTTTTTTCCTCTACCAGTTAACTTCTTTCCATTTCCTATTTCAATTCCACATGTATTTACAGAGCGTTTTCTGATGTGACCCGCATTAGCAAGAAAGGCTGAATAACTTTAGATTCAAAACTTCTAAAACTAGTGTGCCGCAATCCTTCTCACTTCGGCCTGCTGGAAGATTCGAGATTCTCATTTTTTCCTACAGCTATTGTACAACCAGGCTCTCTGCTATGTAATAAGTTTGAGGGATATTCGACATGTAGCCAGGTTACATTTGCAAGTTTCCAGGCTACAACAGATAGGAAAGCTGTGTCGAAGACACAACATCTCTTCATATGAAGTTTCACGAGTAATTGTGACCCTGAATCCAGCTTTACATCAAATCTTACAATTCTAAAAAGTTATTCAACCAGCAACAAGTACTGCAACCAAAAATTAACAAAGCTTGTAATGCCACAAAACCTTCTGCCACAGTCTTCAACTTGTGGCCTCCTGTGCAGTAACAGCTCTAAGGGGGAAGATTCTAGGGCCCATCCTAACGCCAGACCTCACGGGATTCGGTCCCGCATCAGCTGGGTGGGCAGTCAGGCTAACCTCTCGGGTTTCCCATTTCTCTTGCAATAACATGAAAGCCGCAAGGTCCGGTATCCGCAAGCCTCCAATTTCAGTCTCCAAGAAGCCTCAAAGAACGGCCCCTAGCCTACTCGCTCCTGCAGCCCTCTGCACACCCAGGAGCTTGGCCAAACGTGCTGCCCTCTCCCCGACGCCAACAGAGCTGGAATGGAGCGCCCAGAGGGCGACTGGTCACGGGGAGGAGGGGAGAAGTTCTGGGCCGGGAGGACCGCGGCTCAGGTCCAAAGCAGCCCGCGCCCTGCCCGCTGCCAGGAGGCGTGTGGACCCCGTGCCTCAGGCCGCGGGGCCACGTCCGGAGGGGCAGAGCCACGCGTGGCCGCGGACGGGACGTAAACAAACCAGCCCGAGGAGGGGGAAGGGGCAACGGCGGGGCGGTGGTGGGGAGAGAAGACTTCGCTCCAAGCCTCCAGCCCGAGTCCGCACCGGCCCCACCCCACCGCGAACCGGGTCCCGGTCCCGGCCGCGCGGGCCTCAACGCCCACGGCCCCACCATCTCTGGAACCCAGAGCCCAAAAGGCCATCGGTTTCGAGCCCCCCTTCCCGCAGCACCCTACCTGAACGCGCAATCCGGGTCCCGGGCGTCTCGGCCCGGCGCGCCCAGCCCGCTCCTCTTGCTGAAGAGCTTCTGGAACAACGTAGGGGCCATGCTGGCCACGGCCAGGCCGGGGTCGCTCCGCTGGGCGCTCGCTAGGCCCCCGCTCCTAGAGCCGCCTCGCCACCCCCATGGGCGCCTCAGTCATATGACAGAAATTAGTCACTTCAAACGGCCACGGCGCGCGGGGCGGGGCGCGAGGCAAACCCCGCGCTTATTGGCTGGCGGGGAGCCGCATCACGTGGCGGCATGCGGAGCAGGGGGCAGGAGGGGGTGCGGGGCGGCGCTGGCTCCCATAGGCTGGCGTCTGGTCCTGTCACGTGGCAGCTCGCGGGGCGGGGCGTGCGCGGAGAAGATGGCCGGGGTGGAAGGGACGTGATCAGGTCCCTGTGCTTGCATGGGAGGCTGTCAGTGGCTGTCTGAGGCTATGGCAGGTGGCGCGGTGACGACACCAGGGACTGTGGGATGCAGAAGCCTTCCGCGCCTCACTTCCACGATAGAGATGTTTGGGGTACCACAGGCAGCGGGCTCACCCGCTGACTCCCCCGACTTGAGCCGATTCTCCCCTCCAACTCGCGCCTGGCCGAGCCGGCTGCTCCGGCAGCAGAGCAGGCACACTAATACCCTTGGGGCCGCGACCGTGGCAGCATTGAGAACCCCCGGCCGCGAGACGGGACGGCGCGGAGGCCGGCTTACGGGGTCCACCTGCCTAGACGTCCTCCCGAGACGACCTAGGCAGGGCACCGGGAGTTTCCGCCAGCGCCTGCAACCCTGACACCTGGCATTAGAGCTGGCGACTGCGGTAGGGAGTTCAGCCCAGCTCCCTTGGTAACCGATAAAATCTGAAGTGAAACTGAGAAAGACTGGAAGCCTAGAAAGGGGACACACACCCACAAATACCTGACCCTTTATGCTCAGTGTTTACAATGTTAATAAATCCTATCAATGCATAGGGATGGGAAAGGAAGAAACCGGAATTTTAACCAAAGGATGGGGGGGTGCTTTCTAAAAAAAATACTCATAATTTTTTTAAAGATTTATTTAGTTAGTTAGAAGCAGTTAGACAGAGAGAGAAGGAGAGGCAGAGAGAAAGAGAGGGGAGAGAGAGAGGTCTTCCATCCGCTGGTTCACTCCCCAATTGGCCACAACAGCCAGAGCTGCACTGATCCGAAGCCAGGAGCCAGGAGTTTCTTCAGGTCTCCCATGCGGGTGTAGGGACCCAAGGACCTGGGCCATCTTCTACTGCTTTCCCAGGGCCTAGCAGAGAGCTGGATAGGAGGTGGAGCAGCCGGGACTCGAACCAGGGCCCATAGGGGAATGCCAGCACTGCAGGGGGCGGCTTTACCCGCGACGCCACAGCACCAACCCCAACTCATAAATTAACAGTCATACAAACCCATGGAATCAAAATACATCAGGGTTTGGATCAAACCAGTATTGTAAATTCTCAGCATCCCCATGCATCCCCCCACTCCACTCCAGGATGAGGAATTTTGTACAGTAGGCTGCAATTCTCAGAAACGTGGACGTCAGGAAATGACTGCTATACGGCTGGAAGACTATATTTAAAAAAATGCAGCCGGCGCCCGGCTCACTAAGCTAATCCTCCATCTAGGGGCGTCGGCACACCCGGTTCTAGTCGCCGGATTCTGTTCCGGTTGCCCCTCTTCCAGGCCAGCTCTCTGCTGTGGCCCGGGAAGGCAGTGGAGGATGGCCCAAGTGCTTGGGCCCTGCACCCCATGGGAGACCAGGAGAAGCACCTGGCTCCTGCCTTTGGATTAGCGCGGTGCGCCGGCCGCAGCGCACCAGCCGTGGCGGCCACTGGAGGGTGAACCAACGGTAAAGGAAGACCTTTCTCTCTCTCTATCCACTCTGCCTGTCAAAAAAAAAATGCTTATTTGAAAATTTCTTTTAATTAGGCATTAAAACGTTTTCAGAGTGGCTACCAACTCCAACTAAGACAATTTGCAGCTAGAATTTAAACTACAAATAAATGGTACTAACAGAAAAAAGAAAAACAGGCAGAATTTAGAATTTGGCAGTGGTCATTATGTTAAGTTCTGATATTTTTATAATAACTATTTATAGATGATTAAGAAATACATGTATTCATTCCAAACATTTAAGTTCTAGGCACTGGGGATCCAAAGCAGTCAAAAAACATAACAGTCTAGGTGAGGAAAGAGTAAAAATTTCAGAAAGTTATGAAAAGGCAATGAAATGACAGTGTGAGAAAGGTCTTTTTGAGGAGGTAACACAAGGTACTTGGGTAAAAATTCATTCGGAGGGGCCGGTGCTGTGGTGTAGCAGGTACAGTCTCCGCCTACAGTGCTGGCATCTCATGTGGGTGCCAGTCCAAGTCCTGCCCGATCCAGCTCTGCTATGGCCTGGGAAAGCAGTGAAAGATGTCCTAAGTCCTTGGGCTCCCGCACCCGTGTGGGAGACCTGGAGGAAGCTCCTGGCTCCTGGCTCCAGATTGAAAGAGCTCTGGCCCTTGCAGTCATCTGGGGAGTGAACCAGTGGACTGAAGACCTCTCTCTCCCTGTGTGTGTGTGTGTGTGTGTGTGTGTGTCTCCCCCTCCTCCTCCCACTCTCTCCCTTTGCCCTTCCTCCTGTCCCTTCACCTTCCCCTCTTCCTCCTCTCCCTCTCCCACTCTGTGTACACTGCATAAGCTCCAGAAGTTACTGGCTACTTGAGGCTCAAAGTAGCAGGACGTGTCACCTATAGTTTCAAGTAATTCTCTGGGTTCTGGCCCCAAATGCCTAAAGATTTCTAATAGAGTAAAATGAGCTATTTATAAATGTGAATATTTTCCTCACAAAATATTTGGATTTGAAATGAAGGTGTGATAAACAAAAAGTAGATGCAGTTTTTTAAAAGAAAAAAATATACATCCTACCAGTTAATGAATCACTCATTTGGGGAGGTCTTATTTTTATGCTAGCAATTTACATTAAATGAATGAGTGGAAACAGCTCACGCCTGTCTCTATGGGACCAAGGACACATGGACTAATGCTGGTCTGTAGCTGGTGCACAATAGTTCTAGAGCCCTCAGAAGAAAGTTTCCAAATAAAATAACCTTGGGTGCTTTCATCTTGGGAAAAAATTACTTCATGGGTAATTATAGATATTAATAGTAAGGGAAAGAACGTTACTGCTTGCATACGATATTTTATTTTAGTATTCACTAAGCATGTAATAGCTTCATTTATGTAAACTCATTTATACTTGAGAAGTACAGAGAAAACTAAATTTACTAGTTACCATTTCTCTATATAGCAACATAATATTAAAATCATAGACTCAGCACTGAATTGATATGTTGTAATGACACAACTGTGCTTAATTTTAAGTATTTCCAATGGGCAGACATCTGGCCTATGGTTAAGACCCCAGTTGAGACACCCATATCCCATATCAGAGTGCCTAGATTCCAGTCCTGACTCTGCTCCTAATTCTAGCTTCCTGCTAATGAGCACCCTTGGGGGCAACAGCTATAGATCACATAGCTGGGTCTCTGTCACCCAGGGGGAGTCCTGGATTGAGTTCTGGCTCCTGAGTCCATTATGGGCATTTGGGGAGTGAACCAGTAGATGGAAGCTCTCTATTTGTCTTTATCCTTCTTGAATAAATAAAAATTTAATATCCTCAAGTGCAAAATCAGTATGTTTTTCTTCTTCCACTTATTTGGCACCTCTTGACAAAGACGGTGAAGTGTCTTACAAACAGCTTCTTTGAGTTTGTTTAGGAAGTCAAAAATGAAGGCATGTGAGAAAGAAAATTATCTACTCACTAATGCTATATGAATGTGTAACTTTGGGGTGACAGAGATTATATATAAGGCCCATGTTGTTACTCAGAAGTAGAAGATGGAATCTCCTACAAACCCCAGCAGTGTATGGGGCTCTGAACACCTGCTTCCAAGATTACGCTCCAGGTAACATAAAAGACATAGGCACTTGTTACTAGAGCTGTTTTCTAGTCAGTAGATATAGGAAAAGGTAGCAATAAAACTGGCATCTTGCCCCCTTTAATCATCATGTTAATAATAAGGCCTTAACTGCACTAAACTATCCTGAAAAAAAATTCATTGATAACATCTCAGAACAAGGCATTCAAACTCCAGATAATCAAGTAAAACTGCCTGAATAACAACACTTAGATGGACTCAGGGTCACTCCGTTTTTAAAACTCTTAAACCGACTATTTATGGCTGACTAATAAGGAAATGGGAGTAGTTTGGAGCACCAAAATATATAAACATTTATTTATTTAAAAAATGTTTTGAGGCTGGCGCTGCAGCTCACTAGGCTAATCCTCTGCCTGCGGTGCCGGCACACGAGGTTCTAGTCCTGGTTGGGGAGCTGGTTCTGTCCCAGTTGCTCCACTTCCAGTCCAGCTCTCTGCTGTGGCCAGGGAGTGCAGTGGTGGATGGCCCAAGTGCTTGGGCCCTGCACCCGCATGGGAGACCAGGAGGAAGCACCTGGCTCCTGGCTTCGGATCAGCACAGTGCACCAGCCCATAGCGGCCATTTTGGGGGTGAACCCACAGAAGGAAGACCTTTCTCTCTGTCTCTCTCCCTAACTCTGCCTGTCAAAAAATAAAAATAATAAAATAATAAAAAATAAATTAAAAATGTTTCGAGTCCCTCTAAGTTCTCACAGTCTGTTCTAGGCACCGGAGATATGGTCTTGAACAACTGTCCGTATTTTCGGGAAGTTAATTTGAATAAGAAGAAACTAAATAAACAAAATATAAGTTGTGATAGGAGCTAGGAAAGAATTAGTTGATTGTAAGGATGTGAAGGTGGCCAAATTTAGGCCACAGAAGGCATTTCCAAAGATAAGGTATTTAAACTGAAGTCTAAGGAATGGAAAGGAACCAGCCACAGAAAGAAGTTAGTGAAGAACATTGTGGCAGAGAGAAGAAAAAGTATAAAGCTTTGTGGCAGGAAAAGGTTAGGTCAGTTCAAAGAAGAGAAAAGAAGCTAGAGGAACTGGAGAGTATTCTGGGACAGGAAGATGTTTTGAGAAACAGAAAGAAACAAGGGGCTGGACAATGTCAATTAGATTAAGTGTGATGGGAGTCACTGAGGTGCTTAAAACAGGAAAGGGCATGATTCAATTTACAATTATATCTGGGCTGTTTTATGAAGAAAGGAATATAGAAAAGTAATAATGAAAGGTAAGAAACCAAGTAAGTAATTACTAGTATTTCAGAGGAGAGTTGACACCAGCTAACTGGAGTTAATTTTGGAGATACAACCGACAGAACCTCTAAGTCAGGGAAAGAAAAAAAAAAAAATCAAGGATGACTCCTAGGTTTTTTTGCATTGAGCAGCAAACTAGAAGTCATTTGCTGATTAAAAGACTAGGGGAGGGGCTGGCATTGTGGCATTGGCTCCAGTTCTAGTACCAGCTACTCCATTTCTGATCCAGATCCACGCACCTGGGAAAGCAGCAGATGGCCTAAGTACTTAGGCCCCTGCCATCCACGTGGGAGACCCAAATGGAGTTCCAGGCTCCTGACTTCACTTGGCCCAGCCGTGACTGCTATGGCCATTCAGGGAGTGAAGCAATGGATGTAATATCTTTGTCTTTCGCTCTTTCTGTAACTTTGCCTTTGAAATAAATAAATAAATCTAAATAAATAAATAAATAAGACTAAGGAAAGCACAGGTTTGAAGGAGAAAGTCAAATACATTACATTTTAATATATCGGGGCTAGCATTGTGGCTTAGTGGGTAAAGCCACCTCCTGCAGTGCTGGCATCCCATATGGACACTGGTTCAAGTCCAGGTGCTCCACTCCTGATCCAGCTCCTTGCTAATGAGCGGAAGATGGCCCAAGTATTTGGACCCCTACCAACCAGGTGGGAGACTCAGAATAAGCTCCTGTCTCTAGGCTCCTGGCTCCTGGATTCAGCCTGGCCCAGACCTGGCTGTCCCAGCCATCTGGGGAGTTACCCAGCAGATAAAAGATTCTCTTTTCTTTTCTTTTCTTTTCTTTTCTTTTCTTTTCTTTTCTTTTCTTTTCTTTTCTTTTCTTTTCTTTTCTTTTCTTTTCTTTTCTTTTCTTTCTTTCTTTCTTTCTTTCTTTCTTTCTTTCTTTCTTTCTCTTTCTCTCTCTCTCTCTCTCTCTCTCTCTCTCTCTCTCTTTCAGATAAATACTTAAAATTTTTTGAACACATTAAGTTTGATTTACCCATCAGACACCCATGTGGATATTTAGAGAATCCATATACATTCTTTCTCTAATGAAAGAAATTTGGGATGCGTCCAACTCATAGAATTTAAAACAACAGAATGGATAACTTTACTTGGAGACAGGGTAGCTATACAGAAGAGGGTGAAGAACTAAAACCTGAAGCTCTCAAAGAAAAGGACTCAATACAAAGAATAAGATGGAAGATCAGTAAGACAAGAAAATGTTCCCAAAAGGAGTAATGGGGATTGACTGTTGTTGAAAATTTGAGGAGTGTTTATTAGATTTGTTAACTTGGAAATCTTGGCAAGAGCAATTTCAATGGAATAATATGAACAAAAACCTAACTAGAGTGGGTTCAAGAAAGAGCAGAAACAAAATGGTAACTCAAGTGTAGACAGCTTCTCTGTTTTGCTGAGCTGAGAAGGGAGAAAGGAAAACAATTTCTTTAAGATGGGACATACTAGCAAATTTTGTATGCTGATAGCAACAATCTAATAGAGATGTGAGCTTTGGCATCTTCTGTGTTCCAGATGGGAAGAATACAATAACAAGACAGGAATAGCCCTTGTCCTTAAGAAGCCAACAAGTAACAAAAAAGTTATTGCAGAATGTGATAAAGTATTTTAGGGAATTAAATTTTTAACTTACATATAAAATAAACTGACTTGAAATCTTTGCCTTGAATTCTATTAGAAGTACACAAAAGAAGGTCCTTAATAGAACACACATTTCTGTGACAAGTCTTTCAATAAACACCTTTCAAGCATTTATGCTTAGTATGTGTCAGGCAGCTATGCTAGAACCCGTAAATATGATAAGGAACAACATAGTTCCTGCATTTGAGGAGCTTACAGTCTCCTCAAATAGAATCAGCAGCTACAGAACACTGCTAAATGCTATGACATGGGCAATTTAAGAAAGGTCTTTGTTGAGTCCATCAGTCAGAATGGTCTATGTTTTACACGACAAAACCAAAAGTAAACTAACATAAGCAGAGCATGAAACTGATTAACTCTGATAACCAGATCTAAAGCAGGTGAACAGTGTAGACACAGCTTTATTCAGGGACTACAACAAAGATATCAAAAAGTCAATTTCTTTATTCCATCTCTAATTTCTCTGTGTGGTCTCCATCCCACAGCAAGGTCTCCAATTGTGGATGTAATTTGACTTCTGAAACGTCTACCATTTGTCACTTTTAAAAAAGGTTTATTAATTTACTTGAAAGGCAGAGCAAGAGCAAGAGGAAGAGCAAGAGAGAAATGGCTGCAATGGCTAGAGCTTAGGCAGGTGGAAGCCAAGAGCCTAGAACTCCATCTGGGCCTCCCGGGTGGGTGGCAGGGGCCCAAATATTTGGGCTATTGTCCACTGCTTCCCCAGATGTATTGGTAGCTGGATCAGAAGTGAAGCATCTGGGACTCAAACTGGCAGTTATAAGGGATGCTGGCATCATAAGCATGGGTTTAACTGAGTGAGCCACAGTGCCAGCCACTACAATAAATTCTTTCAGGGAAAAATCCAACAGAAAAAGGAAAAAGTCTGTGTCTCAATATTCCAAGAAAAAGCTCTAATATGTAACATGATAGGATCATTTTAAGTTTGGGACCCATTCCTGAACTAATTAATGACTCTGGCCAGAATTGGGATGCCTAAGGTTAACAGACTGAAGCCATTTAAAGGCCCACCTCTGGTACTCAGGGTTTGATCATATGACTTGTGTGGGGAGCAACTGGGAGCAACTCGGACTAGACTAAGTTACTGGAATTAAGACTTATTCTATGCATCTGCTCTCCCACAATATGGCGCTGGGAGAGGAGGAAACAGCTTCTACACAGCTGCCTCCAGTTCAACCAATAAACAGCAGGACCTGCTCCTGATTGGAGGAGAGCAGCGTACTCGGCGTGTGGGTAGCAGAGTTGGGATTGGTGGAAGAGGACTATAAAGGAGGAGAGAGACAACATGCACCAGGAACATCTGAGGGAACACCTGTGCAGCCCCCGAGAGAGCCGGCCGGCGGTGTGCCGCTCCCCTGCGGAAGTGGGGAAAGTGGCAGGGGGCACCGCCCTTCCACGGAGGTGGAAGGGATGGTAGCCAACCCAGGAAGAACCAGCAGCAAACCCGGGGAGGGCCGAGCAGACAAAAGAACAGCGCAGGGTCCTGTGTCGTTCCTCCATGAAGAAGGGGAGCGACATAATGGTGCCGTGACTCGGATATGAAGCCTAGGCAGGGTTTAGTGTCGTTCCTCCACGAAGAGGGGGAGCGACAGACTTGGAAATTTAAAATCTACTTAGGATGGAGTTAGAGGGTAATGGATGTATACAAGGGAATTCATGACACAAGTTCACTACCAATATCCATGACAATTACAAAAATTTGAGGCCAACTGCACAGAAATGGTAACTAAAGTCATGGATAGATGAGGTGTGTTGTATGAGAAGAGGCCCCAGAACAGATCCTTAGGAAATACCAAAACTTAAAGACTAGCCAGAGGAAAAGCAGCCTCTAGAAGAAATGGGAGGACCAGAGATGCAACAAAAGCCCATACAGTAAAGTTTTAGAGAGCTCATTCCTTACTGGAGGCCTTCAGAAAGATAGTATTGTACTAGTCCAAAATATCATTAACTGGGAGAAGTTTGGTGGGATAAAAATTGAAAAATATTCCTTAGATTAGCATCAAGGATGTTTCTGGTAGCCTGGAGGGGATCAGTATCAGCAGAGAAGCAAAGCTGAAGACAGACTTTGTGCGTGTTTGTGTTTTGAAGCGGGTAGGGAACAGTGGAGGGGTCCAGTGAGAAAGCAGAGAGCATTCTTTTTAGTAAAAATACATGTAAATGGGTGAAGAATAATAGGCTGGCAAGAAGAACATATGGAGTCAAGGGAGAATTTAAGATATAAGATGATTAAACATTTTTAATTGCAGGTTAGAAACTTAAAGTCAAGCAGGAGAGGTTGAAGATAACTATCTGGAAAGTCTGGGCATCATATTCTTTATATTGTTTAAATAAACACATATGCGTGTGCACAATATGAGATAATGAGGCTATGCATAACTGAACAAACCATGTTGAACTGCACCTGGGAGTATTGGGGAAAAGCGCTCCAGTTAAAAATGTTAAAATGGAAACGACATCAGGCCTTTTATGCATTTTTAACTGGCTGTTTCAGTACTTATGACCTGCAAAGTTTTTTTAGGTGTAATTTGAAAATATAACTACACTCAAATATGAAGTATAGGGAGTAGACATTTAGCCCAGTGGTTAAGACACCTGCATCCCATATTGGAATGCAGGGTTCAGTACAGCTTTGGCTCCTGACTCCAACTTTCTGCCAATTTGGACCTTGGGTGGGGGCAGGGGGGCCCTAGTGATGGCTCAAGTAATTGAACTCTTGCTACCCACATGGGAGATCTGGATTGAGGTCCCAGTTCCATCCCTAGCCTAGCCCCATCCCTAGCCCAGACCCAGCCATTGTGCATTTGGGTAGTCAACCAGCAAATGAAAGGGCTCCACATACATACAGGACTCATCCTGCCTTCCTGAAAAAAATAAAAATAAAAATAAAATAAAAAACAAGAGTGAGTATATTGGTATTTGGTATAGCAGTTAAGACACTACTTGGGATGCTCATATCCTATATCACAATACTTAGGTTTGAGTCCTGGCTCTGCTCACAATTCTAGATTTTGCTAATGTAGACTCTGAGGGGCAGCAGGTGATGGGGCAAATGGTTAACCCCCTGCCTTCCATGATGGGAGACCTGGACTGAGTCTCTGGTTCCTGGCTTTAGGCTGGCTCATCCCTGTCTGTTGTGGGCATTTGGGTAATGACCCAGTGCATGGGAGATCTCTCCCTCTCTACCTCTCTCCCTCCCTCCTGTCATCCCTCTCCTCCTTCTTTCTCTTCAATAAAAAGTTGTTTAAAATTTTTAATTCAAAAAATGAAGAATAAGTAATTAGATACTAAAGTAGAGGAGTCCAGTTCCACAGTTTACTTTTCTGAGGTCACAGACCACTTTGAAAATGTGATAAAAAAAGAAATAGAGAGACCCTCTCTTTTCAGAAAAAGATGAACTCATTTTCTGTTCATACTCTCTGAAAAAGACTGAAAGACCTCTGAGGTCTGCCCACAGATAAAAGTCAGCACAACCTTCTCCTAGGATTTGCCAATAGGAATTCTCTTAGGCCTTCTCATGTTCACCAACCAGCAGGCTACTTCTACTTTTCTTCCTTGTAATCACCATCAAAACTATGTCTTCTACTACTAAGATTTGAAGGTCAACCTCTACTCCTTCCTCCCTCTGACCTTTTCCTGAGTTCTTGTTTATAAATGAAAAATATTAGACTCAAATAGTCCTGCATTCAGATGATGGCTCCATCACATGCTATTATATTACCTGGTCAAGTATGTAGCTCTCTGAGCTTGCTATATTTTCCTTTTCTGAAATACGAAACTATAAAATGTTTATCTCCTCTAACCCTACCAGGTCCACTCCAAAAACCAAGTACCATTCTTTCTCACAGGAACCTACCACCTGATTAAGAATTGTCAAAGAATTTGTTCTCATTTTCTCCCCTCCCTCTTGGATTATAAACTCCTTGAAGGCAAGGAAAAGGACTTGTGTTTCATTTCTCATTCCCCTGCAGCTTATCACGTTTCTACTTTTAAAACTACCACAAGAGTTGCTGACATAGTTGAGTACTGATTTAGAATTCACATCTAAATTTTGGTCTAGCCGCCATCATTCAGGTTATCCTCTATATTTCCTCAGCATGATTTCATATTTCAGCTCCAGATAAAAATCGCAAACTCATAAAAAGCACTGTTAGCGGCTTAAGGCCTTGTCAAAATATCTATAAAAAATATCTCGTTATGGTTCCTATTTAAAATGAATGTTCTTTAAGTAACATAACCTCAGTTTATAGATTTTATAATTTTCCTTAACAGTTAAGCTGCTTTGAAAGCCTGTGTCTTTTTTACTTTTATGTATAATAATAGTAAAACTATCAGACTTAAGATTTCACCACCAGTTGTATAACTACCTTCTGTTCACTGACATAGGACAGCTGCTTTTTAGGAAGAGTACTGTCAGGTTGCCACAGGTTATATTAAAAAAAAAAACCTTACAGATACTGTTAGCAAAAATAAAGGTTGTTTTGGTATGAGATAACGTATTAAATACCTGGTGTATGATTGATTGTATGTATTACACATTCCCTGCTTCAGCAAATCTTGAGTATAGAGTTTCTTTCAGTCAGACCTGGAATTAGGTCTCTCACTCATGTGGTTTCAATTAAGTTCTGTTAAAAATAGCTTGTAATATAAGCATGTTCATTTTTAGCACTTCAACAACTAATCCATACAAAGGATAAACTTTGAGGAAGAAAGGCAAATCAAAGGAAATTACACCATTACCTAGTGTTGGCTCTTTATAAATAGCAAAACCATCTATTTTAGTATATAGTCTTCTAGTAACGACTCTTCAGTTCTTATTAAATAATACAAATACATATACTTAAGAAGCATATCAAAGATTATTTCATTAATCTTAACTGTTTAAAAGCACATGACAAGAACATCAATAGAAATTCATCACAGATATATCACAAATAGTTGGAGACTTCTGAATTTTAATTTCATATAATTTCAGGCAGACACTTTGCTTTACAGACTTTGACTTCACATCCATATCTTCAAAGTAGTAAAAATTCAGTCACAGTTGTTATGTCTTCCTGTTTGTTTTTGTTATAATATCTGGAGAAAAATACAACAATACATTGCTTCACACACAAGCAGGTATATGACAGTTATTAAAACCAGTACCTGTGGGGGACAGAGCTCTTGATGTCCAGAACATTCTAGTTCCCCCATGAGGTCAAGCCTCAGAAAACAAATACAGAGCCGATTTTTTAAAAAGAGGGGAGAATGGCTGGCGCCGTGCCTCAATAGGCTAATCCTCCAGCTGCGGCGCCGGAACACCGGGTTCTAGTCCCGGTCGGGGCACCGGATTCTGTCCCAGTTGCCCCTCTTCCAGGCCAGCTCTCTGCTGTGGCCTGGGAGGGCAGTGGAGGATGGCCCAATGTCCTTGAGCCCTGCACCCACATGGGAGACCAGGAGAAGCACCTGGCTCCTGCCTTTGGATTAGCACGGTGCACTGACCGCAGGGTGCCGGCCACAGCGGCCATTGGAGGGTGAACCAATGGTAAAGGAAGACCTTTCTCTCTGTCCCTCTCTCACACTGTCCATCTGCCTGTCAAAAAAAAAAAAAAAAAAAAAAAAAGAGGGGAGAAGATAGCTGGCTCAGCCCTTCTTGGACATGCTGAAGCCAATCTCTCTTGAAATGTAAGGAGACCGGGCCGGCGCCGCGGCTCACTAGGCTAATCCTCCGCCTTGCAGCGCCGGCACACCGGGTTCTAGTCCCGGTCGGGGCGCCGGATTCTGTCCCGGTTGCCCCTCTTCCAGGCCAACTCTCTGCTGTGGCCAGGGAGTGCAGTGGAGGATGGCCCAGGTGCTTGGGCCCTGCACCCCATGGGAGACCAGGAAAAGCACCTGGCTCCTGGCTCCTGCCATTGGATCAGCGTGGTGCGCCGGCCGCAGCGCGCCGGCTGCGGCGGCCATTGGAGGGTGAACCAACGGCAAAAGGAAGACCTTTCCCTCTGTCTCTCTCACTGTCCACTCTGCCTGTCAAAAATAAAAAATAAAATAAAATAAAATAAAAAGAAATGTAAGGAGACCTACTTGAGAACATTCCCATGGGAAATCTGACAAAGACTTACCAGTAGTCATGCTAGGGCCTCTGAACTCAGCCTTGTACACCTACAGAAGTCGCTTAGTTGCGCTTCTCACCCTCGTCCTCCTCAGCCACCACTCAGGCCAAAGTCCCTCATGTTCTCCTATTCACCCCTCCCAGGCATTCTCCTACATTTTGTTAGAGCTGAACCCAGGTTCTTCCCAGATACAGTATTCCAGGCACCTTTCTCTCCACATCTTGTACCAGGAGATCCAGAATGGAGCCAGCCTTATCCATTTTCCATTTCCTACTATGAAACACCTCATCTTACCCTTTGGCCTGAACGGCCTACATTAATGGTTCTGAAATTCTGTGCTATCATAGAGGTACCAGAGACTTTAAAATCCTGGTATCTAGGCCATACTTCACACCAACTAGGTAAGAATTTTTGAGTGAGGAACCCAAATATCAGACAACAATGAAAGGACAAAGTTTGAGAAGAGGGACCTATATTTTGCTATTCAGAGTCGGTCCGTGGACAAGAAAAAATAGGATTACCTACAAGATTGTTCGAAATCTACAAACACAGGTCCATTTCTAAACCTACCAAATGAAATCTGCATTTTGTCAAGATCCCCAGCAACTCACAAACACATTAAGGTTTCAGAAGCATTGGCTACAGTACTCTCTAGTCCTCCTTGTCTTTACAGACACTGCTTACTCACATGTTACACATTTTGGAAATTACTGCAGTCATCCTCTCCCCACCAACATCTGGGTAACTTTCCAAAGAGGTGATCAGCCCACCCAACCACCTAGTTTCACCTACCCTTCGCCTCCTCAACCTTCACATATAGATCTAAAGCCATGGCATATATTTTTTTCCTGACATTACAGAGAAGTCTTCATTTCTGGAACTTTACAAAACTAGAGACCTGAGAGTCATGATCTAACAATCTTTTTATCTCACCACTCTGTATCAGGGCCTAGTCAATGACTAAATTGTAAATTATAACAATAAAAAAAATTTGGTTTATATTAGTTCTCAAACTCCAGAACTCCCAAATCAGATTGCAAAGAATGACCTGTATTTACATTATTTATAAATTCCTCAGGTGCTCTGTGCACCAGATTTAATGATATATTGGGAGCCAGCACGGTGGCGTAGTGGGTAAAGCCACCGCAGGCAGCGCCAGCATCCCATATGGGTGCTGGTTCGTGTCTTGGCTGCTCCACTTCTGATCCAGCTCTCTGCTATGGCCTGGGAAAGCATGGAAGATGCCCCAAGTCCTTGGCTTCTGTACCTGCGTGGGAGACCCAGAAGAAGCTCCTGGCTCCTGGCTCCTGGCTCCTGGCTTCGATTCGGCACAGCTCCGGCCGTTGCGGCCAACTGGGGAGTGAACTAGCAGATGGAAAACCAACCAACCAACCTCTCTCTCTCTCTCTCTCTCTCTCTCTCTCTCTCTCTCTCTCTCTCTCTCTCTCTCTCTGCCTTTCCTTCTGTGTGTAACTCTGACTTTCAAGTAAATAAATAAATCTTTTTAAAAAATAATTTATCAGGTCAGACCCTATTTTTTCAACTTTGTTCATCAGGACTTGTGCAAGATTCTCATCTGGAACTTCTGCTTCTAGGCTCATTTATTTCCACTTCACCTCAATGCTTCTTGCGAAAATGATTAAATGAAAAATAAATCTTACCAGGAGAAAGTTGGTTTAGCAAAGGAGGCTCTACACTATCTGCCTCCCTTTTACTACTCAAGCACGGAGTCCAGTTGTCACTCCAGCCTCATATAACTAGTTCTTTAACTACCTGAGAATGCTTTATGCATCTGTGCCTTTATTTATCCTGGTCCCTATGCATAGAAGGCTTATGATAGGGCGGCACTGTGGCTCAATAGGCTAATCCTCTGCCTAGCTAGTCCCGGTCGGGGCGCCGGATTCTGTCCTGGTCACTCCTCTTCCAGGCCAGCTCTCTGCTGTGGCCCGGGAATGCAGTGGAGGATGGCCCAAGTGCTTGGGCCCTGCACCCCATGGGAGACCAGGAGAAGCACCTGGCTCCTGGCTTCGGATCAGCGCGGTGCACTGGCCGCGGCGGCCATTGGAGGGTGAACCAATGGCAAAAGGAAGACCTTTCTCTCTGTCTCTCTCTGTCCACTCTGTCAAAAAAAAAAAAAAAAAAAAAAAGGAAGGCTTATGCTCACAATATTCCTGGGGGATTCAGATCACTTCCCACACAATTTCCTACCTTCTCTGTTTACCCACAAACAGGGTCCCACATATATTTCTTTTTTTATCTTTCATTTAATAAATATAAATTTCCAAAGTACAGCTTTGGATTACAATGGCTTTTCCTCCCCATAACTTCCCTCCCACCCACAACCCTCCCATCTCCCGCTCCCTCTCCCATTCCATTCACATCAAGATTCATTTTCAATTATCTTTATATACAGAAGAGCAATTTAGTATATATTAAGTAAAGATTTCAAAAATTTGCACCCACACAGAAACACAAAGTGTAAAGTACTGTTTGAGTACTAGTTATAGCATTAATTTACATTGTACAACACATTAAGGACAGAGACCCTACATGGGGAGTAAGTGCACAGTGACTCCTGTTGTTGACTTAACAATTGACATTCTTGTTTATGGCATCAGTAATCACCCTAGGCTCTGTCATGGGTTGCCAAGGCTATGGAAGCCTTTTGAGTTCACCAACTCTGATCTCATTTAGACAAGGTCATAGTCAAAGTGGAAGTTCTCTCCTCCCTTCAGAGAAAGGCACCTCCTTCTTTGATGGCCCGTTCTTTCCACTGGGATCTCACTTGCAGAGATCTTTCATTTAGTGTTTTTTTTTTTTTTTTTTTGCCAGAGTGTCTTGGCTTTCCATGCCTAAAATACTCTCATGGGCTCTTCAGCCAGATCCGAATGCCTTAAGGGCTGATTCTGAGGCCAGAGTGCTGTTTAGGACATCTGCCATTCTATGAGTCTGATGTTTATCCTGCTTCCCACGTTAGATCGTACTAGGCTAATCTTCCCACACATATTTCTATAAAAGTACTTGTATCTCCATTTGATTTGTCTTACATATCTGATGTCCTCTAGAGAACATACACTTTATAAAGACAATGTCATTATCTCAATACCACCAGCAACTACTTCTCACATCCACACTTAATAAATGTTTGTTGAATGAGTGAGCTGGCCAACAAAAGAACTTCCTCTTTTCATGCAGGAGCCACATGACACCAAAACAACTGGCTTAAAAGGGCTCTCTGATCTCAAACTAGTTGAATTTATTTTTCCCCAAAGAACTCATCTCTGTATTTGTACTAAATTAATGTATCTGTGTCAGAGACCATAACAAACTTCTAATATATTCTTTTTTAAAAACTATTTATTTATTTAAAAGTATGAGTTACAGAGAGAGAAGAAGAAACAGAAAGAGAGAGAGAGATCTTCTACTCGTCGGTACACTGCCCAAATGGTCCCAACATCCAGGGCTGGGTCAGGCTGAAGCCAGAAGCCAGAAGCTTCTTCTTGGTGTCCCACAGTAGGTAGCAGGGGCCCAAGCACTTGGGCCATCTTCTGCCACTTTCCCCAGGCCATTAACAGAGACTGGATCAGAAGCGGAGGAGCCAGGGCACAAAACCATTGCCTACATGGGTGACAGTGTTGCAGATGGCAGTTTTACCTGCTACTTGCCATCCATGTGGGCACAATGGCAAGGGCTAGGCCAAGCCAACGCCAGGAGCTTCTTCTGGGTCTCTCTAATGTGGGTAGCAGGGGCTGAAACACTTGGATCATCCTCTGTTGCTTTTCCTAGGGAGGGAGCTGGACTCGAAGTAGAGCAGCTGGGACATGGTTTGGGGCACAAACCGGAGCCTCTATGGGATGCTGGCACCACAGACAGCGCCTTTACCTGCTGCACTACACACAATCTTAAGACTATCAAAAGTAAGCCTTACCCTGTGGTCCTGATTAGATTACTGCCAACCAGCTAAAACTTCAAATGCCAGGACTAAAAATAGCCTGGTGCACACTTAAAATAACATGATCACTAGTTAGTCTGGGGCTTTGCTATTTTTACTAAAGGAAAAGCAGACACAAATGGCCAGAGGTTGAAAGGGAATTTCTTAAATGAGAAGACTGCTGTTACTGTGAGAACCTACAGAGAAGCCAGGAGGTGGCACCATTAGTTCAACTAATGGGAGTGGGATGAATATCTTTGAAACTAAAAACTTTTGGTCTGAACACTGAAAAAAGAACCCCACAGCCACATTTTGGTTTTGATTTGTTATGTACTTAAACCAAAGAATTTTGACAATATCTAATTTAGTAAACTAATAACACAGGCCAAAAAGATCAAATTAAAACTTTTTCTATCTTTATTTTTAACTTTATATTACTGTATAAAATATACAAAGAAAAGTACACACAAGTATACAGCTTGATGAGTTTCGACAGATATAACACACAAGTATATATAGCACCCAGATAATGAAACAGAACTTTACCAGCACCCTAGAATTCCTCCTCGTGACCCCTTCTAGTTAACAGCCCCACTCCAACAAGGGCACCCATTATTGTAATCTCCAAGATTATTTTTTCCTAGTTTTGTACTACATATAAATAATATTAGATGTACTCTATTATATCTGGAATCTCACATGAAATTCAACAATATATGTGTATCTGTATCATGTAACTGTATCTTATAGATTCTCATAGCTATTTAGCACTCCAATGAATGAATATGCCACATTTTTTTATATCTATTTTACATGATGGGTATATGGATAGTTTCCAGTTTGGGGATATCATGAATAGCCTAGAATACACACACACACACACACACACACATACATGCACACACACACTATAGTCAGGGATATTCCTAAAAGTGAAATTTCTGGGTCTCTATTGGCCCTCCACCTCAGTGACATTTCTAGGGGTCTAGTGGCATAAGAGACATCCCTTCTAAGGTAAAAGACAGGAGGCAGAATGCCCTGCCCCGTTTGGATTTTAGAGGCAATATATTCCTCATTTGGATGTACTACTCCAGCCTATTTACCAAGTGACCTAAAAAGCTTCTAGATTTGATTAAAGGCCAAGAATTAAAGAAGTCTCTACGTCACATACAGGCTATACTGCAAGATGCTGTGACACTGGGTGCCGTAGACCCTGTAGCCCCAGTGATGCTTGAAGTGTGGCAGATGGAGATGCTGTTTGGGTCCTTGGCAGGCCCCTGTACGTGACTCACAGCAAGAACTTAGGACTCTGGAGCCAAGTATTGCCATCCTCTGCAGATGGCTACTCTCCTTCTGAGATACAGCTTTTGGCCATTCCTGGGCCTTAGTAGAGATTGAACACTTTAACATAGGCCACCAAGTTACCAAGGAAGCCAAGCTGCACTTAAAAAATTTTGTGTTGTCTGACCCATCAAACCACAAATCTCGCGTGAAGAGCAACACTCCATTACCAAACGGAAGTGGTGTACAAGAGACTGTGCTCAAGCAGTCCCTGAAGATAAATGTAAAACAAGAAAGCGCCCAAAGGAGTCTCACTCTCATTACATCATCTCCTCTCCCCCAGCCTGCACTTGGGATGACACTGAGAGCTCTCCACAATCACTTGGCTGGAGAAGACAAAGCCCAGGGGTTTCTTTTTTGTTGTTGTTGCTATTTTTTAAAAACAGATTTATTAATAGAGTACAGAGTAACAGAGAGGGAGAGAGTGATCTTCCATTTGCTGGTTCATGCCCCAGATGACTACAACAACCAGGGCTGGGCCAAATTGAAGCCACAAATTCCATCCAGTTCTTCCACATGAGTGCAGGAGCCCAAGGACTTGGGTCATCCTCCACTGCTTTCTCATTAGCAGGGAGTTGGATTACAAGTGGAACAGCCGGAGCTCAAAATGGTGCCCAGATGGGATGCTGGTAATGCAGGCAGCAGCTTAACCTGCTGCACCACAGATGGTTCCATTGTAGTCATCTGGGGTGTGAACCAGCAAATGTACATAGGCAGCATTGAAGAGTGGACAGTAACAGCCCTTCCAACTCCTTTCTGGGATATCCCTGGAAAAAAAATGGAGAAATCTTCCCAGTGTGCAAAACTTTGAGCAATGCACCTGATTGCTGGCTTCTTTGAAAAGAAAAATGGTCCGATGTTTGACAAGAAAATTTGGAAAGCAGTAGATATCTTTCTCTGAATGGGCAAAAATGTACATGAAGATATGTTCCATGTAAATTGTCATCAAAAGGTAACCTCAGCAGAGGAGGATTTTAATAATCAAGAGGTAGGCTAACTAATTCAGCAGATGGCAGTGAGACTCTTGCCCTAGCCACCTCTATCAAAACAGGGCTGGGAAAAGAGGGTGACAGATTCCTTTTGTTCTTGGCTGATGAACAAATTGCTCATGGTGTGGCAGGGATGGAGGTTACACACTGGCTCAAGAACAAGGGCTTCTGCTAATCAAAGTTAGCTGGGGTACAAGCACTTTCGAGCGTTCAATATGTCTTCAGCAGGGACCAACACTGAGCTCCCAACATAACAGTATTCCTGGGGGCAATCAGCCAGCTTTCTGGCGGCATGCTGATTACACTGGACCTCTTTATTATGTGTTCTCACTGGAATTGACACCTGACAGAGTTTGTCTTTCCTGTACACAAAGCTTCTGCAAAACTACCATCTATGAAATTCCTTAAGGGAATTCCTTTTCCATGGTCGTGGTACTCTACACAATGCTGCTTTTGATCAAAGAACTCACTTCATAGTAAAACAAGTACAACAATGGGCCTACACTCATGGAATTCCCAGGTCTTGCTGTATTCCCCACCATGCCAAAGCAGCTGCCCTGGTAAGATGATAGAATGGCCTTTTGAAAATTCAGAGAGCATCAGCTAGGCTGCAAAATGCAGAATTCTCTAGAAGGCTGCACATAAGGTAAATCAGTGTCCAATATATGGTACTGTCTCTCCCATAGCCAGGAATAAAGGAGGCAAAAATGGAAATGGTACCACTTGTTATTTTTCCTGGTAACCCAGTAGAAAAATTTTGCTGCCTGTTGCCATGACTTTATTGTTCTGATGGTCTAGAGTTCTCAGTTCCAAAGGCAGAATTATTCCACAAGGGAAAATAACAATTCCACTAGCATGGAAGTTAAGACTCCATCCAGCCACTTTGGGCTATTCATGCCTCAAAATCAACAGGCCAAGAAGGAAGTTATGCTGTTGGTTGTTGGTTCAGGTGCCTCACCCAGACTACTAAGAGGAAACTGGACTATTACTCCACAATACCAGTAAGGAACTCTAAGTGTGTTAAAATTTAGTATCTCTTAGTATTATCAGGTCCTACGATTAAGGTTAATGGAAAACCTTAATAACTCAATCCAGGCAGGCCTACTAACAGCCCAGATCTATCAAGAATGAAGGTTTGGGCCGGTGCCGTGGCTCACTAGGCTAATCCTCTGCCTGCGGTGCCAGCACCCCGGGTTCTAGTCCCAGTTGGGGCGCTGGATTCTGCCCCAGTTGCTCCACATCCAGTCCAGCTCTCTGCTGTGGCCCAGGAAGGCAGTGGAGGATGGTCCAAGTGCTTGGGCCCTGCACCCGCATGGGAGACCAGGAGGAAGCACCTGGCTCCTGGCTTCGGATTGGCGCAGCACGCCGGCCATAGCAGCCATTTGGGGGGTGAACCAACAGAAGGAAGATCTTTCTGTCCCTGTCTCTCTTTTTCTCACTGTCTATAACTCTCTTTGTGTCTCTCTCTCTCACTGTCTAACTCTGTCTGGCAAAAAAAAAAAAAAGAAGGTTTGAATCATCTACAAAGTAAAGAACCATGACCACCTGAAGAGTATACTTACTGAAGCTACAGGGGATGTGGAATGGGTAGTGGGAGAAAGTAGTTATAAACACAAACTATAATTGTATGATTGGTTAAGCACACTTTCACTTATTCCCTTACCATTTAATATAATATGTATTAATAGTAGTTAACTTTTTAATCATAGTTTTTAAGTTAAAGGACATCAAGAAGGCTGAACATCATATAAGGACCTTGTATCCTCTTCTGGAGAAACTGTCACACATGTTTGGCTTTGTGCAGGGCAACTGTATCATGTTAGACAGATGGAAGACTTTTCTTTATTTGGAAATTAAACATGGCTTAAGGAAAATATATATGATGTATAATTGATAAGGGGTGGATATGATGATTCAGGCCATATTATGTAACTATTCAAACCCTAATCTAAATGTTGCTGTGAAATTATTTTGTAAATGTAATTAACACCTATAATAGTTGACTTTAAGTACAGGAGACTATCCTGGATAATGTGGGCAGACCTCATCAAATTATTTGAAATACGCTAAAAGGAAAATTGATTTTTTCTGAAGAAGAAATCTGCCCATGGACTACATGACCAGCGTCCGCCTGTTTAGTGTTCAGACTTGATCAGCCAAACACTACAATGTGTAAGTTAATTCCCTGAAATAATTTTGTATATACACATATGTGTGTATAAGTATACATTCATACATACATGTGTGTGACATATATGTGTTTGCAGTTTACAAATGGCTTAGTAACAGGAGTATGTGCTGAGAAACATGTCATTAGGCAATTCTATCATTGTGTAAACATCATGGAATATATTTACACAGACTTAGATGGCTACAATGTCACTAGGTAATATGTTCTTATGGGACCACCCTCATAGATGTAGTCCACTGTTGACCAAAATGTCATTATGTGGCATGTGACTGTACACATACACATATCTCCTTCTGGCTCTGTTGCGTTGGCAGGATTCTGTCTGATACAGACAACTGCTATTCCCTAACACTATGCTACTATTATCAGATAGAGATAGAAAGACATTTATTATGTGGTCTTTGCCCTTGCAAATTTCATAGCCCAAGGGTTATGAAACATCAGCAATATACATTATATTAGGTAACAGTATATTACGATCATAGTTAATTAATTACTTATTCATATAAATTCGAGAAGAGGGGGAGGAGGAAGACGGAGAGAACCCAAGGCACATGGAAATGAAGAAAAGAATCAAGAGTGGGCAGCTTGGTTGAAGTTATACATAATTATTAAATTTTAATGGCTTCATTGGCTTCTTACTCATAAAAAGTTCTAAGGTTCCACTGAGTAATTTGAATGGGCAAAAATGTACATGAAGATATGTTCCATGTAAATGATCATCAAAAGGTGTAAATGATCATCAAAAGGTGTAATTTGATGTTGTTCTTGAAATGCAGTAAGGGGAGCAGCACAAAAAACTAATCTAGGGTCAGCACTATGGTGTAGTAGGTTAAGCATCTACCTATAGTGCTGGCATCCCAATGGGTGTTGGTTCATGTCCCAGCTGCTCCAATCCAGCTCCCTGATAATGGCCTGGGAACGCAGTGGAGAGTGGCTCAAGTGCTTGGGAGACTTGGAAGAAACTCCTGGCTCCTGGCTTCGGATCCACGTAGCTCCAGCCATTGCAGCCATTTGAGGAGTGAACCACTGGAAGGCCTCTCTGTCTCTCCCTCTCTCTGTCTGTAACTCTGCCTCTTAAGTAAATAAATAAAATAGAGGGAAAAAAAAAAAAAAACGAGGCCACTTGGGGAGTGAACCAGCAGATGGAAGACCTTTTTCTTTGTCTCTGCCTCTCTGTAACTCTGCCTTTCAAATAAATACATAAATCCTTAAAAAAGAAAAAACTAATGTGGACTTTAAATGCCTTAAGGGATTGAGTTCCCTTCCACTACTTGGTAGGAGTATGACTTCAGACAAAGTACAAATTACTTTAAGTGTGAGTCTTAATATATAAAATGAGGATAACAGTACACATCCTATATATCATAAAATCATATTGAGAAATAAGTGAGGTATGAGAAGGTTCTCAGCACAGTGCCCTTCACAGAGGAAGTGCTCAACCAATGTTGGGTGAACACACAAACAAAAAAATCTACAATTTTAAAAACAAGGCTATTCTAGGGGCTGGCGCCGTGGCACAGTAGGTTAATCCTCCGCTGGCATCCCATATGGGCGCCGGTTCCAGTCCCAGCTGCTCCACTTCCAATCTAGCTCTCTGCTATGGCCTAGGAAAGCAGCAGAAGATGGCCCAAGTCCTTGGGCCCCTGCACCCGCATGAGAGACTGGGAAGAAACACCTGACTCCTGTCTTCAGATTGGCGCAGCTCCAGCCATTGCAGTCATGTGGGGAGTGAACCCATGGAAGGAAGACCTTTTTATCTGTCTCTCCCTCTCACTGTCTGTAACTCTACCTCTCAAATAAATAAATAAAATCTTAAAAAAAAAAAAAAAGGATACTCTAAATGAAACTCAAAAAAAAAAAAAAACCCCACTAAATTTCAAATAGTTATAAGAGGAAATGTGGGGCCGGTACTGTGGCACAGTAGGTAAAGCTGCCATCTGCAGTGCTGGCATCCCATATGGGCACCGGTTCAAGACCTAGCTGCTCCACTTCCAATCCAGCTCTCTGCTATGCCCTGGGAAAGCAGTAGAAGATGGTCCAAATCCTTGGGTCCCTGCACCCACATGGGAGACCTGGAAGAGGCTCCTGGCTCCTGGCTTTGGATCAGCGCAACTCCAGCTCTTGAGGACAATTGGGGAGTGAGGCAGCAGATGGAAGACCTCTCTCTCTCTCTGTATAACTGACTGTCAAGTAAAGTAAATAAATCTTAAAAAAAAAAAAAGAGGAAATACACTCAACAAATACATTGTATATCAACGACATAAGCTAATATTTTAGAAGTTAATTTTTCAGAAAATGAAGCATTTATCTTTAAAAATAATTATTTTACTCAGATTCTAAAACCTTACCATTTCTACTTTGTACATGGACTCTCAGGATATACTTTAAAACTGAATTTCTTATGTACACAAGGAATTTACAATAAAATCATTTTATATCATTCAAAAAGAATGTTTTGCATTCATAGTACACTACCTTGAGGAATATCTTTGGGAGGAGAATATTTTTTCTTCTTCACAGTAATACCCTTACTTTTCACTTGTCTAGTACCTGGTGATGCCCTAATAATACAACACATTTCTGATGTATTTGAAGGAAACTGAAAAAGAAAGAAAAGCAGCATTGCATGAATCCTCTGGGTACAGTATTTACATCTGCTTCGCTTCAAAAGCAAACAGTTTCAAAAACCATATTTTCTTAAAATATTTTATTTATTTATTTGTGCTCATATGGGACGCTGGCCTTGCAAGTGATGGCTTAACTACTGTGCCTTAACACTGCTCTGCACAGTGTTTTTTTGTTTGTTTGTTTGTTTTTAAGATGTATTCATGTGTTTGAAAGAATTACAGAGATAGAGAAGAGACAGACAGAGAGGTCTTCCATCTACTGGTTCACTCCCCAAATGGCCGCAAGAGACAGGGCTGGGCAGACCAAAGCTAGGGGCCAGGAGTTTCTTTTGGGTCTCCCACGTGGGTACAGGAGCCCAAATACTTGGGCCATCTTCTGCAGCCTTCTCAGGCCATTATTAGGGAACCAGATATGATGCGGAGCTGCCAGGACTCAAATGGGTGCCCACTGCAGGCGTCAGCTTTACCTACTACACCAAAATGCAGCTCCCTGTCCCCCTCCCCATTGTGGTTCTTACAATGGCTTCTCCCCAGCTCAAGCAGAATATTGTAGTATTTTTCCTATGGTTACCTTAGGAAAACAATTAACTCTTTAACGGAAACAGAGAATAAGGACATTTCATGTACAGAGGAACAAACATAAGGATGATGACAAACTTCTTACTAGAAACAACACAAGTGAGCAAAGAGCTAGGCAATATTTTTTGGTATGGAAAGAAAAAAATTGTTACCTAGAATTCTGACTCTAGCAAATTATAAAGAATGAAGGCAAAAGTAAAGGCTTTCTGGGTATAAAAAGCTCAAATAATTAACCATTAATAGATTCAAACTTCAAAAAATACTAGAGGGGCTGGCGCTGTGGTGCAGTGGGTTAACGCCCTGGCCTGAAGCACCAGGATCCCATATGGGCGCTGGTTTGTTTTGTTTGTTTGTTTGTTTGTTTTTTGACAGGCAGAGTCGACAGTGAGAGAGAGAGACAGAGAGAAAGGTCTTCCTTTTGCCATTGGTTCACCCTCCAATGGCCGCCGCGGCCAGTGCACCGCGCTGATCCGAAGCCAGGAGCCAGGTGCTTCTCCTGGTCTCCCATGTGGGTGCAGGGCCCAAGCACTTGGGCCATCTTCCACTGCACTCCCGGGTCATAGCGGAGGGCTGGCCTGGAAGAGGGGCAACTGGGACAGAATCCGGCGCCCCGACCGGGACTAGAACCCTGTGTGCCAGCGCCGCAGGCGGAGGATTAGCCTATTGAGCCATGGCACCAGCCAAGAGCGCTGGTTTGAGACCCGGCTGCTCCACTCCCGATCCAGCTCTCTGCTATGGCCTGGGAAAGCAGTGGAGGATGGCGCAAGTCCCTGGGCCCCTGAACCCGCGTGGGAAACCCAGAAGAAGCTCCTGGCTTCAGATCGGCACAGCTCTGGCCGTTGTGGCCAATTGGGGAGTGAACCATCAGATAGAAGACCCCACACACACACTCCGCCTCTCCTCTCTCTGTGTAACCCTTTCAAATAAATAATAAATACATCTTTAAAAAAATACTAGATAAAGTCCCTTAGGCAGAAGGAAAACAATAGTAGAAGGAAATGTGAATCTATACAAAGGAATAAATAGCACTGGAAACAGTAACTATTACATTAAATATACAAGATTATTTTTTCATATATAAAACTTTTAATGGGGCTACCCTTCTGACATGGTGGCTTAAGTTGCAGCCTGAGGTGCTAGCATCTCATATGAGTGTCAGTTCAACCCCTGGCTGCTCCACTTCCAATCCAGCCCCCTGCTAATGCACCTGGGAAAAGCAGCAGTAAATGGCCCAAGTGCGTGGGTCCCTACGACCCATGTGGGAGACCCAGGTGGAATTTCAGGATCCTGGTTCAGCCCTGGATGTTGCAGTCATTTGGGAGTCAGCCAGCAGATGGAATCTCTTTCTCTTTCTCTTTCTCTGTCTCTGTCTCTGTCTCTCTGTTCTCTCTCTCTCTCTCTGAACTCTGCCTTTCAAACCAATCAATCAATAAGTCATTTTTAAAAAAGACTTTTAATGATCATTGTTTAAACAGTGTGAGGTTTATAATATATGGGAAAGTAAAATACATGGTTAAAACAGCAAAAAAGATGAGACAGGAGAAAAGGAAGGACTCGACTACCTATAAAGATGAGTACTGTAAACTCCAAAGCAAACATTAAATAACCAATCAATGGAGCCAGCCTTTTTGGGCACAGCAGTTATGCTGTTGTTTGTCATGCAAACATCCCATATGGGAGTGTCAGTTTGAATCCCAGCTGCTCTGCTTTCAATCTAGCTTCCTATTAATATGCCTGTGAAGGTAGCAGATGATGAGCCCCTGCTACCCATGTGGGAGGTGAAAATGCACCTAATTATAGACTTTCAGAATACATGGAACAAACAAAAAAGACAGTACTGAAAGGAGAAATAGACAATTCTTCAGTACGGAAAGAAAATTCAATTTTTTTAATAACTAATAGAAGAGGGTAAAAAAAAAAAAAAAAAAAAAAAACCAGATTCAGTCACTTTGAAATCACTACCAGGACCAGCGTTGTAGCATAGTGGGCTAAGCCTCTGACTGCGGCACTGGATTCCCACATGGGTACCAGTTCAAGTCCCAACAGCTCCTCTTCTGATCCAGCTCTCTGCTATGGCCTGGAAAAGCAGTAGAAGATAGCCAAAGTGCTTGTGCCCCTGCACCTGCATGGGAGACCTGGAAGAGGCTCCTGGCTCTTGGCTTTGAATCAGCAGAGCTCTAGCCACTGTGGCCAATTAGGAAGTAAACTAGCAGATGAAAGATAGCTCTCTCTCTCTCTCTCTCTCTCTCTCTCTGTAACTCTATCTTTCAAATAAATAAAATAAATCTTTTTCAAAAATTCGAAATATTTTGACAGGAAATAACACACTTCTAAATAACCCATGGAGGGCCGGCGCTGTGGCTCACTTGGTTAATCCTCCACCTGCGGCGCTGGCATCCCATATGGGCGCTGGGTTCTAGTCCCGGTTGCTCCTCTTCCAGTCCAGCTCTCTGCTGTGGCCCAGGAGGGCAGTGGAGGATGGACCAAGTGCTTGGGCCCCTGCACCCACATGGGAGACTAGGAAGAAGCACCTGGCTCCTGGCTTCGGATCGGCACAGCGCCATTTGGTGAGTGAACCAACAGAAGGAAGACCTGTCTCTCTCTCTCACTGACTATATCTCTACCTGTCAAATAAAAAAAAAAAAAAAAAAACACCATGGATCAAAGAATACATAAAGAAGGAAAGTGGACAGCACTTTGAATTTCATGAAAATGAAAATACAGCATGTAAGAAGTTCAGGGAAATGTATAGCATTAAACACCTAACTAGAAAAAAAGAAATACCTAATCAATTACCACAGTTCCTATTTAATAAAGTATAAAATTAAGCCCCAAATAAACAGATAAAAGAAATAATAAAGGTCAGAACAGAAATCAGTGAAATGCAAAATAGAAAAACAACAGAGAAAAATCACTAAAACAAACCTTCTAGCCAGACTGATCACATAAAGAAAAGAAAAGACACAAATTATCCAAACCAAGAATGAGAAAGATTACAGGTTGACAGCATAGCAAAACGCTAACAGAGGAGAGGGGCAGGGGTTTAACTTAATTGTTTTGGCATCTCTTGGGATGCCTTCATCCCATATCAGAGGGCCTGGGACCAAGTCTAATACAGATTTCAGCTTCCTACTAACATGTACCCAGGGAGGCAGCAGGTGATAGCTTAAGTACTTATGCCTTACCACCCTCATGGGAGACTTAAATGGAAATCTCAGCTCACAGCTTCAATTTGGCCTACCCCTGGTTGTTGCATCCATTTGGAAATGGAGCCAGCAGATGGAGCCAGAGATCTTTGTCTTTATATGTATTTCTCTCTCTTCACTACCCTTCAAATAAAATAAATAATTTGTAAAAGAGTAAGAGCCGGCATTGTGGTGCAGCAGGTAAAGCTGCTGCCTGCAATACCAGCATCCCATATGGGTGCTGGTTTGAGTCCCAGCTGCTCCATTTCTGATCCAGCTCCCTGCAGACGCTCCTGGGAAGGCAGCAGAGGATGTCCCAAGTATATAGGTCCCTGCCACCATGTGGGAGACCAAGAAGAAGCTCCTGGCTCTTGGCTGGGTCTGCCCTAACCATGGCTATTATGGCCTTTTGCAGAGTGAACCAGTGAACAGACACTCTCAGTCTCTCCCTCTATCTGTAACTCTGCCTTTTAAATAAATAAAATAAATCTTTAAACAGAAGAGAAGGAAGGAAATAAAAGAATAATAAAGGAATATTATAAATACATGACAATAAATTGACAACCTATATAAAATGAACAAGTTCCTTGAAATATGTGAACTATCAAAGTGCACTCAAGAAGAAACAGGTAAGCTGAAAAGTTCTAAAGTGACTTTCCATGTTTAAAATTATTTATTGGAAAGTTAGAAGGAGAGAGTGAGTGAGAGAAAGAGAGACAAAAACAGCATGCACTCCCATCCTTTGGTCATTCCCTAAATGCCTGCAATAGCGAGGCTGGGCCAGGATGGAGATGAGAACCAGGAGCTCAATCCAAGTCTCTCAACTACTTGAGCCATCATCTGATGCTTACTAGGATGTATGTTAGTAAGAAAATGGAACTGGGAGCAGGGCTAGGTCTCAGACTTCAGTATGGAAGTTGGTGTCCAAAGCAGCAGCTTAACCACTATGCCAAATGTCCTCTGCCCTAAAATTATTTTAAATATAAAGTCTCCCAACCAAGAAAACTGCAGCCCTGATGGTGTCACTTGTGAATTCAAGCAATTAAAGCAGAAATAGTACTATACTTTTTTTTTTTTTCCAGAAAGTTGAGGAGAATCTTTTTCAACTTACTCAGAGGGTAGCATTACTCTGCTACTAAACCCAAAGACATCAGAAGTACAGATCCCAGCCAGCGCCGCGGCTCACTAGGCTAATCCTCCACCTTGCGGCGCCAGCACACCGGGTTCTAGTCCCGGTCGGGGCACCGGATTCTGTCCCGGTTGCCCCTCTTCCAGGCCAGCTCTCTGCTGTGGCCAGGGAGTGCAGTGGAGGATGGCCCAAGTGCTTGGGCCCTGCACCCACATGGGAGACCAGGATAAGTACCTGGCTCCTGCCATCGGATCAGCACGGTGCGCCGGCCGCAGCGCGCTGGCCGCGGCGGCCATTGGAGGGTGAACCAACAGCAAAGGAAGACCTTTCTCTCTGTCTCTCTCTCTCACTGTCCACTCTGCCTGTCAAAAAAATAAAAAAAATAAAAATAAATAAAAAAAAGAAGTACAGATCCCACAAAACTGATGTAGATATCCTGAACAAAACTTTTAGCGAATCCAACAATATCCAAAAAGAACAAATAAACTATGACTGAGTGAAGTATATATAAGGAGGTAAAGCTGGGGGCCGGCGCCATGGCTCACTTGGTTAATCCTCCACCTGCGGTGCTGGCATCCCATATGGGCGCTGGGTTCTAGTCCCAGTTGCTCCTCTTCCAGTCCAGCTCTCTGCTGTGGACCGGGAGGGCAGTGGAGGATGGCCCAAGTGCTTGGGCTCCTGCACCCGCATGGGAGACCAGGAGGAAGCACCTGGCTCTTGGCTTCAGATCGGCACAGCGCTGGCTGTAGCAGTCATTTGGGGAGTGAACCAATGGAAGGAAGACCTTTCTCTCTGTCTCTGTCTCTCTCACTGTCTATAACTCTACCTGTCTAATAATAATAATAAAAAAAGGAGGTAAAGCTACACTAACAACAGAAAATTTAATAAAATTTATCATGTTGGCAAGCTGAAAGAGAAAAATTACATGATAATCTCACTAAGCACAACATTACATTTAACAAATTCCAACATTCATTCCTAATACAAACTCTATAACGTTTTAGGGATAGGAGGAAACGTCGTCAACTTAACAAAAATATACATCAAATTTAACATCGAATCATTGAGTATTTCTCTCTAAATATAGGAAAAAGGCAAAAATACCCTAGTCATGATGGCTTCAATGCTGAATTCTATCAAACATTTAAAAAACAAATACCAACCCTTCTTAAACTTTGCCAAAAAACTGAAGAGGAGGGAACTTCTCATAATTCATTCAATAAAATCAACATTAAAAAAAAAGTAAACAAAGTCTACAACACTACAAGAAAAGAAAACCACAGGCCAGTATCCCCCTAGGAACACTGATGTACAAATCATCAACATACAAGCAAAGTGAATTCAGTAGCATATTAAAGGATTACAGGCCATGACCAAAAGGGATTAGTTCCTAGAATGTAAGGATAGTTTAACATATAAAAAGTAATCTATATAACACAGCACAAAGAGCAGAATAAAGGGGGGAAAAATGAGCATTTCAACTGATGCAGAAACAACATTTAAACAAATTTAACACCTTTTAAAGAAAAAAAAATCCAACAAAGTAGCAACTGTAGCAAACTAATTCAACAAAAATAAAATTCACATGAAAACTCCACAGTGGACAACACATTCAGCAGTAAGAGACTGAAAGCTTGTTTCTCTAAGATCAAGAAAAAGGAAAGGATGCTTGTTTTTTCAAGACAGTACTAGAAGTTCTAGACAGAGGAATTTATACAAAGAAGAAAGAAAGAAGGCAGGGTTGGGGGAAGATAGGGTACCTGAATAGGCAATGAAGAAGTAAAATTATCTCTGTTAACAGATGATGTGATGTATATGCAGAAAGACTTAATTTTAAAACTGTTGAAATAAATGAATTCATCCAGATAGCAAGCTATAAAGTCGACACACAAAAATAATTTTCATTTCCACACACTAAGAATGAACAACCTGAAAGAAAATTGCAAAAACATTTGCACTGGGATATACTTGGCTCCCCACCCAGGAGACAGCAGCTTGAGACATTGCCCCATGCCAGTGAAGAGTACCTCCATCGCCCCATGTCAGCAGGAAGTAGCTCTAAAGACAGATTATCGTCCCTCTACCCCTCTTGGAATTTTGGGACTAATGTAATCCCATACAAATCCTGCTTTATAAAAAACAAAAGGGGGGAATGTTAGGAAACTGGCGCAGTTTTAGCCAGGTGGCCACATGGCCCAACCTCTGGTCAAGCTCCACCCCCATCCTAATGGGATTCGGGGCTCCTGCTTCCCTGCCCGCCCTCGGGCAAAGTTTTAAAAGGGCCTGTTCCTGAACACGTGCTCTCTTGGTTCTTCTCTCTAGCCTCCTCCTCTGGTCTCTTGGCTCTCTCTCTTGGCTCCTTTCTGCTCTCTCCTCTTTCTTGGGTCCTCTCACCTCTCTTCTCTCCTTGCTAGCTCCTCTCCTCTCTGTTTCTCTCTTATACTCTCTTTCTCTCTCCTTCCCTTCGCTGCACCTTCACTCCGGTCTTTCCCTTAAAAAAAATTTTTTTGCACTTATAATAGCATCAAAAACAATACTTAGGAATTAACTTAATCAAAGAAGTGAAAGATTTATATGGTGCCAGCATTGTGGCACAGCAGGTTAAGCTACCTGCAATGCCAGAACAACATATGAGCACCAGTTCAAGCCCTGGCTGCTCCACTTCCTATCCAGCTCCACGCCAACACGCCTGGGAAAGCATGGAAGATGGTCCAAGTTCTTGGGACCCAGCTACCCATGTGAGAGACCCAGATGAGGCTCCTGTCTTCGGCCTGGCCCAGCCCCAGCTGTTGACTCCATTTGGGAAATGAAGCAGCAGATGGAAGATCTTTCTGTCTTTCCCTCTCCCTGCAACTCTACCTTTCATTTTTTTTTAAAAGATTTATTTTATTTATTTGAAAGACAGAGTTACAGAGAGAGGTAGAGACAGAGAGAAAGGTCTTCCACCTGCTGCCTCACTCCCCAGATGGCTGCAACGGCCGGAGCTGTGCCAGTCCGAAGTCAGGAGCCAGGTGCTTCTTCCAGGTCTCCCATGTGGGTGCAGGGGCCCAAGGACTTGGGCCATCCTCTACTGCTATTACAGGACATAGCAGAAAGCTGGACTGGAAGAGGAGCAGAGAGAAAGGTCTTCCAACTGCTGGTTAACTTCCCAAATGGCTGCAACAGCCAGAGCCGGACTGATCTGAAGCTAGGAGCCAGGAGTTTCTTCTGTGTCTCCCAAGTGGGTGCAGGGGCCAAGGGCTTGGGCCATCTTCCACTGCTTTCTCAGGCCATAAGCAGAGAGCTGGATTGGAAGAGGAGCAGCTGAGACATAAACTGGTGCCCATATGGGATGCCGGCACTGCAGGTAGAGGCTTAGCCCACTACACAACAGCACCAACCCCTGGAATTTTTAATATTACTAAGACATTATTATAACCCAAAGTGATCTACAGAATGAATGCAATCCTTATAAAACATCCAATGTCATTCTCTTCAGAAATAGAAAATCCCATCCTAAAATTCATATGAAACCACAAAGGACATCAGATGCCAAAAGAATCTTGATCAGAGCTGGAGGACTCACACTTCCTGGTTTCAACATGTACTACAAAGCTACAGTAAGGCACCAGCATAAAGCAAAGCAAATAGATCAAAAGAATGGAGAGCCTAAACATAAACCTGGAACATACGACTATTGACAAGGGTGCCAAGACTATTCAAAGTTGAAATAGTTATGCATCAAAAGATTCCATCAACAGAACAAAAAGGCAATCCACAGAGGGGGAGAAAATATTTTTAGCATCAAAAATCTTATAAGGGATTCTTCTTCATATACAAATAAAAGATGTCAGCTTCAACTATGTTACAGATTTATTAAGGTATCTAACATACCATGTATCTAATATAACAACAATTACTTCCTGCAGCAGTTGAAGGGGTATTTGAAAATACTACCTCATTTGAAGAATTTTCTTGCAAACTTGACACAGGAACAATTTCATTTGAATTAACATAATTGCTGACATTTGGACACAATTCTTCAGAAGATGCTTTTTGCACTGAGGACAAATCAATCTATAAAAGAATATATTGCTCTTTTGTAGAAAAATGTTGCAAAATAATTATTTTTAAGTAATTAAAAGAAAGCTGAAAATAGTATCTCATTGGAATTATTTTCTTGTGGACTTGATATTTGAACAATTTCATCTATATGAATATTATTACTGACATTTGGAAATTATTCTACAAAAGATGTATAGTTAACTATCTACAAACCAATCTATAAAGAAGGTTATAATACTCTTTGCTTTAGTGTTTTTTAAAAGAATTAATTACTTATTTGAAAGGTGGAGTGGTAGAGACAGAAGGAGATATAGAGAGACAGAGATCTTCCATCCAGCGGTTTACCCCCTAAATGTGCCAACAGCCTAAGCTAGGTCAGGCTGAAGCCAGGATCTCATCCAGGTATCCCATGTTGATGGCAGGAACCCAGGTACTTGGAACATCATCCACTGCCTCCAATGTACATTAAAAGGAAGCTGGATTGGAAGTACAGAATAGATGGGACTCAAAGCAGGCCTTCTGATACGGTGTGCAGGCAACCCAAGTGGCAGATTAACCTGTTGCATAATGCCCATCAGAATATTATTTTTAAGTAGGAATTTTTGTTATACCTCATATTTTTCTATTCATTCATTCAATAAATATTTATCAAATACTTACTAAATCAAAGTCATCTACCCAGCAACCACACTTCCTAGAATAATTTCCCTTGCCTTTTTTTTTTTTTTTAAGATTTATCTATTTATTTGAAAGTCAGAGTTACACAGAGAGAGGAGAGGCAGAGAGAGAGAGAGAGGTCTTCCATCCGATGGTTCACTCCCCAATCCGAAGCCAGGAGCCAGGAGCTTCATCCTGGTCTCCCACGTGGGTGCAGGGGCCCAGGGACTTGGGCCATCTTCCACTGCTTTCCCAGGCTACAGCAGAGAGCTGGATCAGAAGTGGAGCAGCCAGGACTCGAATAGGCACACGGAAGGGATGCCAGCACTTCAGGACAGGGCGTTAACCCACTGCACCACAGTGCCGGTCCCTCCCTTGATTTTTTTGTAATGCAAACTTTTCCCACTGTTCTGTGCTTATCTTCTTTTTGCACAACAACCAAACATCAGATTTTAAAATCTCTACCTCTAAAATACAACTCTCTTCTGAGCACCACATCCATACCTCTATTAGGTTACTGAAATCATCACATATTTCTGTATCAAACTGAAAATATCTAAAATTAGACACATGATTCCTACTTCGTAGATGAAGACTCCAAGCGTTGAAATACTGACCAGCTATATCTGACTAGGGTAATTTGACTTGCACTTAGGCTAGCCCAAATATATGGATACCTCAACTGGATTCAGATGCACTAGATGGGAGTTTTTTTTTTCTCTCTCTCTCTGTGCCCCTCCCTCCCTCCCTTCGTCTCTCTCTCTCTCTCTCTCTCTCTCTCTGTGTGTGTGTGTGTGTGTGTGTGTGGAGCAGGGTGCATGTTCTTCCCCTGGTGAGGTCCTCTTCCTCCTGGCAGCACAGAACAACTTCATGTCTATGTATCTGTATCTTAGAATAGTCTTAGAAAGGTCACATTAAAACAAGATACTGGCAAATGAAAATCTCCCAGAAGTCTCTGCTCAATTGGCCTTCTTTAGGATAGCCACCGAAGATGTGAAAGCTCAGAATCGAAGGGAATCCACAGGCCTCCTCTGGTGGCAGCAAGTTGTGGAATGAACCAAAGAGCAATTTGTTTCAAACTGATTCATTAACAAAATTTTGAACTTTAAAATATCAATCCATTAAGTAGTCTCAAAATTATTTTTAGAAGATGCTGGTATTTATCTACTAGATGGGAAAATATTTGCAAATGACCTATCTGATAAGGATCTAGTGTCCAGAAAAAAGATTCCTTATAACTCAATCATTAACTTCATTATAAAATGGGCACAGTATCTTTGAATAGGCATTTCCCCAAAGAAGGAATACAAATAGCAAATAAGATCAAATGTAAAATCACAAAGAGATACCAGTTCACCCCCAAAAGATGGATGGTGACAAGTGTTGGTAAAAATGTAGAGAAATCAGAATTTTCATACAGTGTTGGGAACGTGAGCTTATTCAGGCACACTGGAAAATAGTCTCACATTTCCTCAAATAAGTAACCATATAACCCAGGAAATTCTACTCTGGGTATGTAGCTAAGACTAATGAAAACATATGTTCATGGCTGACATTGTGGTATAGCAGGTAAAACTGCCACCTGCCATGCAGCATCCCATATGACTGCTGGCTGGTGTCCCGGATGCTGTACTTCCAATCCAGCTCCCTGCTATTGGGCCTGGGAAAACAGCAAAGGATGGCCCAATTGCTTGGGCCCTTGCATACAGGTTGGAGACCTGGAAGAGGCTCCTGGGTCCAAGGCTTTGGCCCGGCCCCACCCTGGAGAGTGAACCAATGGATGGAAGATCTCTCTTTGTATTTCCCTCTCTCTCTCTGCGTAAATCTGTCTTTCAAGTAAATAAATGAATCAAAAGAAAGAAAAAGAGAGAGAGAGAGGGAGGGAGGGATGGAAGGAGGGATGGAGGGAGGAAGAGTTGTATCCCAAGGTGGATGAACAGGGGAAAGATATATTGCTTTAGAAGGGGCGGGGCGGGGGGGGAGTGGAGAAAGTGCATTCCCGGTAGACAGCTGGAGAGAGCAAGTCAGGGTTGCAGTGAAAACTACAGAATGTAGAGGGCGCCATGGATCAGACTGGAAGGTGCCGTCATGCAGCAAAGAGCGCGAACACCACACTCCAGAACTGGTGGATACGCCAGCTTTGGAGAGCGAGGTGAGAGCACACTGCAGCAGCTTATGCCACTGGTGATATTGCGGGAGGGAGAGCCTTGCAGACCACACTGTCTTTGAGATCAGCCTGGAGCCCTAAGAGGGACAGTGTACCTGCCTAACCCAGCAATGGCATCACCAACTGGTGGGGAGAAAGTGCCATTTTGACAACAGTGGTGCGGTTCTTTTGCATATGATTGGAAGATTTTACCAGAGGGAAAAATCCGCATTCCCCACTGATTTTGAGTCTGGCTGGGAGGGTTGATGGGGACTGGGCATCCACATAGGACTGTGAGGTGCCCCCAGCCTCTCAACATCACAGGCTCTGGGGCTCAAACCGCAAGGTGAAGCACTCACAGGAAGCTGGCTCTGGAAAGCTCTCTGCTCTCTCTGTGGAGGGGACAGTCTAGCGGGGTGGAATAGATCTTCTGTAGCCTGTAACTGTGGGAGCCTTGTGTGCTAAGTCTGTGTGAACTCTGTGACTGCATGACAGGGATTTTGAATTGCTGTATCTGACATCAGAGGCTCAGAGCTCTCTGACTGTCTTGGGTCACTGCATAGAGATCAGTGCTCACACTGAGGACTGCACACTCTCTGTGCTGTTCATGTGGCAGCGTGGATGAGTGCTGTACCCACTGTGGACTAAACCCAGGCAGTGATGACCTTGGAAAAGAGGAGGTGAGGGAGTGATTACACCAAATGAGGTGATCATATCCTCCTCCTGCCAATAATAAAGAGACCGACCATGTCCAACTTGAGTGTCACCCTGGATACTTGCCCCATCCTGCAACACTGACCAGAGCTCCCTGGCTGCGCCCTGCACACACCTCTGGGTATTCATGGAGAGAGCAGACAATCCACTAAGTCACAGAGGCTTAGTTCAAAGATAAATGCCATCAGAGGGAAAAAAACCAACAAGTATTTCTAACAAACACCTAAAATAAATGCAGAAATTCAAGAAACAAGAAAGCATGACTCCCAGAAAGGAACACAACACTAAATACGAGAAAGTGAAGATGAATAGATTGATGAAATGCCTAAAGATGTTCTACATATTGATCACAGAATTACTCAGAATCAAGGAGAAGCAAACCCACAAGTTACAGAAATTCATATATGACATGGAGGAAAAATTGCCCCATAAGATTGAGATTTTGAACAGAAATCAAACTGAAATATTAGAAATGAAGAATTCAATATGTTAAATAAAATACAGTGGAAAGCCTTAACAACAGAGTTGGTGAGGCAGAAGAAGGAATACTCAAGCTAGAAGGCAAATCTTTGGAAATATCTCAGACCAAAATAAAAAAGAAGAAATTAGAAAAATTAAAAAACAATGTTCAAGATTTATGGACTACTATCAAATGACCCCACATATAGGTCTTAGGAGTTCCTGAAGGTATGGAAAAAGATAATGAATTAGAAGGCCTATTCAGTGAAATTATTACAGAAAATTTCTCCAATTTGAAGAAACCAAAGGATGTCAAAGTACACAGCACTTTTTTTTTTTTTTTAACAGGCAGAGTGGACAGTGAGAGAGAGAGAGACAGAGAGAAAGGTCTTCCTTTGCTGTTGGTTCACCCTCCAATGGCCGCCGCCACTGCGGCTGGCGCGCTGTGGCTAGCACACCATGCTAATCCAAAGGCAGGAGCCAGGTGCTTCTCCTGGTCTCCCATGTGGGTGCAGGGCCCAAGCACTTGGGCCATCCTCCACTGCACTCCCTGGCCACAGCAGAGAGCTGGCCTGGAAGAGGGGCAACTGGGACAGAATCCGGTGCCCTGACCGGGACTAGAACCCGGTGTGCCGGCGCCGCAGGCAGAGGATTAGCCTATTGACCTGCGGCGATGGCTCTCTTAATAGAGATGACCAAAAAAGATCTTTACCATGACACATGGTAGTCAAACTTTCACAACACAAAAAATAAGGAAGGCTTCTAAAATGTGCATGAGAAAAATGGCAGATTACTTTCAGAGGATCTTCAATTAGACTCACAGCTGATTTCTCATCAGAAACTCCATAGGCTAGCAGAGATTAAAGAGACATAGTCCAAGTCTTAAGAGAAAAAAATTTGTCAACCCAGATGACTGTACCCTACAAAGCTCTCATTTGTGAATGAAAGTGAAATAAAGACCTCCCATAACAAATAGAAATTGAAAGAATTTGTCATCACTTATCCAGCCTTACAAATTATGTTTAAGGATACGCTATGGGGCTGGCGCCATGGCACAGTAGGTTGATCTGCCTGCAGCGCCAGCTCCCATATGGGCACCAGTTCTAGTCCTGGCTGCTCCTTTTCCAATCCTGCTCTCTGCTGTGGCCTGGGAAGACAATAGAAGATGGCCTAGGCCCTTGGGCTCCTGCACCCGCATGGGAGAACGGGAAGCACCTGGCTCCTGGCTTCAGGTCAGTGCAGTTCTGGCTGTTGCGGCCATTTGGGGAGTGAACCAGCAGAAGAAAGATCTTTCTCTCTGTCTTTCCCTCTCACTGTCTGTAACTCTACCTCTCAAATAAATAAATAAAAAATAAATAAAAGGGATGTGCTACACACAGAAACATACAAATATGGTCATCATTATGAAAGAATGTGAAGGCATAAAATTTCCTAATAGAAGTACAAAGGAAATCCAATGCAAACAAAATGAATATTTATGGAAAAATGGCAGGGCCAAGTGGTTACTTAGCAATAGTAACCTTGGATGTAAATGCTCTAAATTTTCCAATTAAAAGACAGACTGGCTGAATGGATTAAAAAACAAGATCCATATGTTTGCTGCCTACAAGAAAAGCACCTCACCAACTAGGATACATGCACTCTGAAAGTACAAAAACAGAAAAAGATACTCCACACTAAGAGAATGCAAAAAAAAAAAAAAAAAAAAAAAAAAGGGCAGGTGTAACCATCTTAATATCAGACAGAATAGACTTTAACACAAAAACTGCTAAAAAAGACAAAAAAGGGCATTATATAATGATTAAGTGATCAATTCAACAGGAATATGTGACTATAATAAATGTAAATGTACCCAATGCCAGGGCAACTGGCTATTTAAAACAAATATTTATGGATCTAAAGGGAGACATAGACTCCAATACAAGAGTAATGGTAGGGGCCGGCGCCTCGGCTCACTTGGCTAATCCTCCGCCTACAGCGCTGGCACCCCGGGTTCTAGTCCCAGTCAGGGAGCCGGATTCTGTCCTGGCTGCCCCTCTTCCAGGCCGGCTCTCTGCTGTGGCCGAAACAAAAAATATAAAAGAGGGGCCAGTGCTGTGATATAGTGGGCTAAGACTCCACCTGTGGCTCTGGTACCACATATTGGCAC
Organism: Oryctolagus cuniculus; assembly: GCF_964237555.1. Classification (NCBI taxonomy): domain Eukaryota; kingdom Metazoa; phylum Chordata; class Mammalia; order Lagomorpha; family Leporidae; genus Oryctolagus; species Oryctolagus cuniculus. The sequence continues at coordinate 20,459,358 of NC_091437.1, forward strand.
TAGTTTGAGTGTTGGCTGCTCCTCTTCCAATCCAACTCTCTTCTATGGTCTGGGAAAGAAGTAGAGGAAGGCCCAATTCCTTGGGCCCTTATGCCCACGTGGGAGACCTGAAAGAAGTTCCTGGTTCCTAACTTCAGATGGGCCTGCCTCTGGCCGTTGTGACCATTTGGGGAGTGAGCCAACAGATGGAAGATCTTTCTTTCTGCCTCTTTCTTTTTCTCTGTCTTTAACGCAACTTCTCAAATAAATAAATAAGTCTTTTTTAAAAATACAAAAGATCAGTGAAATGAAGAACTGGGTTTTTGAAAAAATAAACAAAATTGATACATCATTGGCCCAACTAACTAAAAAAGAGGGAGAAAACCCAAATCAACAAATTCAGAAATGAAAAAGGAAATATAATAATAGATACCAAGGAAATAAAAAGAATAATCAGGAATTACTACAAAGGCTGTATAGCAACAAATTGGGAAACTTAAAAGAAATGGGTAGACTCTGGACACACACAGTATAACAAAATTGAGTCATGAAGACATGGAAAACCTAAACAGATCAATGACCAAAACAGAGATTGAATCAGTAATCAGCATCCTCTCCACAAAGAAAAGCCCAGGACTGGATGGCCTTACTGCTGGATTCTATCAGACTTTTAAAGAACTAATTCCAATCTTCTCAATCTATTCAAAGCAATTGAAAGGGAGGGAACCCTCTCAAACTCCTTCTATGAGGTCAGCATCACCTTAATTCTGAAACCAGAAAAAATACAAGTAAAGCCATTGTGGAAGACAGTATGGAGACACCTCAGAAATCAGAAAACATATATACCATATGACCCAGTAATCCCAGTCCTGGGAATTTACCCAAATGAAATGAAATCAGCATATGAAAGATGTATCTGTATCCCCATGTTTATTGCAGTTCAAGTCACAATTGCTAAGACATGGAATCAACCTAGATGTCTATCAACTGATGACTGGATTAAGAAATTATGGTATTTATATATATAAAAATTTATATATAATAATATATATAATATATAATATACAATATCTAATAATATAATAATATATAGTAATATTATATATAATGTATGTAAATTTATATATATATCTATAATTATATATATATAGTATGGAATAGTAGTATGGAATACTACTCAGCCATAAAAAGAATAAAATCCTGCCTTTTGCAACAAAATGGATGCAAAAGTTCTAAATTTCAGTTATGTATATTTACACACAATAATTAAGAAAACCAAAAAAAGAAGAACCCTGGTTAATACTATAAAATTCTGATTTTCTTTCCCCCTTACATGCATAGCAATATATACAATACTTGCAATGAAAGTATGCTTATGCAACAAAAAAATACAGATATCATTCTCTATAGGCAATATTCCCTAGTATAACAAAAATAGAAGAATGGGGAGAGGAAGAGTCACAAAATAGATAAAAGTTAATACTTACCACAAAAACAGCTGTCGCTGAAGATGGTGTACTTGTTAACAAGTCTGTACTTTTCTTATCAGTAGTAGAAGAATTTATTTTCTACAAATATTTTGTGAAATAGGAGAATGAATAGCAGGAATATACTATTTTAATATAGTAAAATCACAATTTAAAGTTAGTAGACTAGATTATAATATGTAATATCAGTAAAAATCTTTTATCTACTAGTTAAATTTTAAATCATTTGATAGTAAACTAAAGGGTTTTCTTTCTTAGCTATGTCAAACAACTCCCAAGAGTTCTCTATGTGGAATAATAACTATGGGGGCCCAGCACTGTGGTATAGCAGGACGCCGGATTCTGTCCCGGTTGCCCCTCTTCCAGACCAGCTCTCTGCTGTGGCCAGGGAGTGCAGTGGAGGATGGCCCAAGTCCTTGGGCCCTGCACCCGCATGGGAGACCAGGAGAAGCACCTGGCTCCTGGCTTCGGATCAGCACGATGTGCCGGCCGCAGCGCGTCACCCATGGCAGCCATTGGAAGGTGAACCAACAGCAAAGGAAGACCTTTCTCTCTGTCTCTCTCCCTCTCACTGTCCACTCTGTCAAAAAAAAAAAAAAAAGAATACTTCAGTTGAAATTACTATCAATTTAGGAAAAAAAGCTAATTAGAGTGTTGAATTAGGGAATAGTTATTTGGTTATTTTATTAACTGCTAAGAAAAGTATATTACTTTCAGCATTATATAATTCCTAGTATATTATTATATTTTTAATGGAAGTGGATTATAAGTTATTTATGAAGTTGTTAAGATGCATATGTAGCAAAGAGAATTAGTTTGAAATATATATGTCTAAAAATAGGTAGATACTTTCATTAATAGAACATTAACGAAATAAAATAGGATGCAGACTCATTTTTTATTTCTCAGTCAGAGATGGGTGAACAAAGCAAGAAAGAGGAATAAAAAGAGTAAAGAAAGAAAGAAACAAGGTCCAAGAGCTAAACAGAATGACAAAAAGAGAGGGAGGGAGAGGGAGAGAGCGAGAGAACAAGAGAAAGAGAGATAAGGGAGGGAAGAAGAGGTAGATGGGGGAAAAAGGTAGGGGGAGAGGGAGTGGGGAGAGACAAAAGACTGAGAGGAAAGGAAAAAAGAGAGGAAGATTGAGTAAAGGAGAGAGGGCAGGAGCAGACAGACAAGACATGCACCAACACAGACTGGGAGCAGAAAGACACTGAGAGAATTAGAGGACAGAGGATGACAGCAAGAGACAGAGAACACTGAGAGAAAAAGAGACAGAGACAGGCTGGCGCCGCAGCTCACTAGGCTAATCCTCCGCCTTGCGGCGCCGGCACACTGGGTTCTAGACCCGGTCGGGGTGCCGGATTCTGTCCTGGTTGCCCCTCTTCCAGGCCAGCTCTCTGCTGTGGCCAGGGAATGCAGTGGAGGATGGCCCAAGTCCTTGGGCCCTGCACCCCATTGGAGACCAGGGTAAGTACCTGGCTCCTGCCATCGGATCAGCGCGGTGTGCTGGCCGCAGTGTGCCAGCCTCAGCGGCCACTGGAGGGTGAACCAACGGCAAAAAGGAAGACCTTTCTCTCTGTCTGTCTCTCTCACTGTCCACTCTGCCTGTCAAAAAGAAAAAAAAAAAAAAAAAGAGAGAGAGAGAGACAGAGACAGAAACTGGGAGAAGAAAGAGAGAGAGCCTTGCAACAAGAGAGACAAAATCAGAGACAGTAACACCAAAGAGAGAGAGAGAGAGAGAGAGAGAGAGAGAGAAACAGTGATAGTTGAAGAGACAGAGAGAGCCAACTCAAGAAATAAAACTTGAACATCACATGTTTGTGTTAGGTTTCTCTTTTCCTCTCTTTCCTTTTTTAAAAAAAGATTTATTTATTTATTTGAAAGTCAGTTACACAGAGAGAGGAGAGGCAGAGAGAGAGAGGGAGAGAGGTCTTCCACCTGATGGTTCACTCCCCAACAGGCCACAACAGCCAGAGCTGTGCCAATCTGAAACTAGGAGCCAGGAGCTTCTTCTGGGTCTCCCACATGCGTGCAGGGGCCCAAGCACTTGGGCCATCTTCTACTGCTTTCCCAGGCCACAGCAGAGAGCTGGATCAGATGTGGAGCAGTCGGGTCTTGAACTGGCGCCCATATGGAAGGCTGGCACTAATGCCAGGGCATTAGTCCACTGCGCCACAGTGCTGGCCCCTTCCTATCTTTTCTTTCACTCATTCTCTTCCTCTGGATCTGTTAAACTAGTTGTTGGTACAAAGCATAATGTGGAATAGTTTTCTGGGAAACATTTTTTTCAAAACAATTTTACAGGTACATTCATCTGGTATACTATGTCACTTCTCTAACTGATATCCACATAATCTTCTATTCTCTATTCTTCTGAACAATGTGGGTTACTCTAGGCTTAGGGACTGTTGTGAAAGGACTATAAATAACATGTGTAAACAGGACACATGGTGCCTGAAGAATAAGAGACAGGCAGTGATAGCTATTCCTATACCCTCGTGGCAGCATTGGGGGTGCTCTACTCAGACCTCCCTGAACACAGGACTCGCTGTCCTGAGGCAGGGAGTGTGACTAAGCCAACACCCCCAGCTCCAGCTTCCGCCAAATCTCCTGCTTTCAAGCAGAAGCCACCATATTTCCAGGCAGCTGCCAGCCAATGTCTGGGCTTGGGAGACTGACATCAGACTTTTTAATGAGAAATCTTTCCTCCAGAACACCTCACTGGGAAAGCTTCTGTCAGCTCAGCAGTGAAGAGTGAGGCTATCCTTGCCAACTTTTCTTCTTTCCTGCTTTGTCTCAGGTGTTAATCAGTCCCTTCAATAAACCACTGGAATTTTTAATTCTGCCTCAATATCCACCTTCTTGTAGTTCCAATGACATAGCTGTCATCTGTCAAATCAATTTTAAAGACTTCAGTCTGGGGGCCGGCACCGTGGCTCACTTGGTTAATCCTCCACCTGCGGCATCGGCATCCCATATGGGCACCGGATTCTAGTCCCGGTTGCTCCTCTTCCAGTCTCCAGCTCTCTGCTGTGGCCCGGGAGGACAGTGGAGGATGGCCCAAGTGCTTGGGCCCTGCACCCGCATGGGAGACCAGGAGGAAGCACCTGGCTCCTGGCTTTGGATCAGCGTAGCTCCGGCCGTAGCGGCCATTTGGGGAGTGAACCAACGGAAGAAAGACCTTTCTCTCTGTCTCTCTCACTGTCTAACTTTATCTGTCAAATAAATTTAAAAAAAAAAAAGACTTCAGTCTGTATGTAGCTGTAGGTAAACAGCTTTATCTTTTCCTAGATATGTTAAGAAATTATGCATTTAAGTGGAAGCAGCACTAATGCCCATCGATTGATGAATAACAAGTAAAATGTTGTACATCCGTGAAACAGAATATTATTTGGCAATTGAAATGTGTGAAGTTGTGATAGATACAATATGAATGGACTTTCTTTTTTTTTTTTAATTTATTTAATGAGCGTAAATTTCCAAAGTACAGCTTATGGACCACAATAGTCTCCTCCCCCCCCGCCCCCGTGTCTTCCCTCCCATCCACAACGCTCCCCTCTCCCACTCCCTCTCCCCTTCCCCTTCACATCACGATTAATTTTCAATTATCTTTATATACAGAAGATCAATTTAGCGTATGTTAAGTAAAGATTACCACATTTTGCTCCCACACAGAAACAAAGTGTAAAATACTATTTGAGTACTAGTTATAGCATTGATTAAACACCTAAGAGTAATTGTGTATTAATTACAGAGCTCAACCAATAGTTTTAAGTAGAATATAAAATGCATCTTTTGTATTGTTGTGGCTTTCCCCCGACCTCGCTCCCTCCCGTGGCCCTCCCCTCACCCACTTCCTCTCCCATCCCGCCCTTCATCACGTTTCATTTTCGGTTACCTTCATATACCGAAGATCAATTTAGTATATACTAAGCAGGGATTTCAACAGGTTGCACTCACACAACCGAACCAGGTATAGGGTATTGTTCGACTAGTAGTGTTGTTTTTGAGTTTCATAGATAAACATATTAAGGACAGAGATCCTGCGTGGGGAGCATGAACCCAGTGACTCCCATTGTTGATTTAACAATTGGCACTCTTATTTATGACGTCAGCAATCACCCGAGACTCTTGCTATGAGCTGTCTAGGCTATGGAAGCCCCTTGAGTTCACCAACTCTGAATTTGTTTAGTCAAGGCCATATCACAGTGGAGGTTCCTTCCTCCCTTCAGAGAAAGGCGCCTCTCTCCTTGATGGCCTGATTCATGAATGGACTTTCAAAACACTGCTAAATAAAGAAAATCACAAACACAAAGAAATTATGCATTCTTAAATATTCTTAGTAAGTAATTTCACTTTTGTAGTATTTTCAAGAATTATTAGTTAATAAAAGACTAGTGCTTACCAATGCAGATTCCAGGGGCTGAGGCAGCAGAACTTTAGTAAGGGATCTACCTGCATTGCTTTCAAGAGTAGAACTAGGGCAAGATGATGAGTCCTTAATTTCTACATGAGGAGAATTTAATTTTGTTTGAAAATTTGTATCTTTATGTTCAGAATCCTTTTCAGGCTGAAAAAAAATTATAATCATGAAATAGGTTTCACATTGCTATGAAAACATTGCTACTACTTGTCCCATGTTCCAATATTCTTTGAAATAAAAAAAAAATGACACTTAAAGATGGATGATTTTCCAGGAAAAAAATAACAAGTTCCACACATTTAAGTAAAGTATCTGTGGAAAGACAAAACAGTTTGAAATATTCAGCTTAAACATATTTCCTACTGGTGCTGGCACTGTGGCCTAATAGGTTAAATCTCCTCTGGCAGCGCCAGCATCCCTTTTGGGTGCCAGTTCCAATCCTGGCTGCTTCATTTCTGATCAGGCTCCCTGCTGATGGCCTGGGAAAGCAGTGGAAGACAGCTCAAGTCCTTGGGCCCCTGCACCCATGTGGGAAACTCAGAAGAAGCTTCTGGCTGCTGGCTTCAGATCAGGCCAGCTCCAGCCATTGCGGCCATTTGGGGAGTAAAGCAGCAGATGGAAGACCTTTCTCTCTATCTCTCCTTCTGTGTGTCCATAACTGTGCCTCTCAAATACATAAATCTTTCTTTTTTTTTTTTTTGACAGGCAGAGTTAGACAGTGAGAGAGAGAGACAGAGAGAAAGGTCTTCCTTCCATTGGTTCACCCTCCAGATGGCCGCTACGGCCAGCATGCTGCGCCAATCCGAAGCCAGGAGCCAGATGCTTCCTCCTGGTCTCTCATGCAGGTGCAGGGCCCAAGCACTTGGGCCATCCGCCACTGCCCTCCTGGGCCACAGCAGAGAGCTGGACTGGAAGAGGAGCAACCAGGACAGAATCCGGCGCCCTGACCGGGACTAGAACCCAGGGTGTTGGCGCTGCAAGCAGAGAATTAGCCAAGTGAGCCACGGCACCAGCCCAAATGCATAAATATTTAAAAATAATTTCCTACCAATTTAAAATAACATCTCCCCAAAAGTGTTTTGTGAAAAGAAAACAAATGATGAGATTTATCAATATTTAAAATTTAATCTCAGGACAAACACTAAATATATTTATTTTAACTGTCTTTATTATACAGTAATATGCATGTAAGAAACTAACTGTCCTCTTGACATAGGAAACTGGCAACTGTTAAGACAATGTGTTATTTTTCTAACTCATCCCCAACATTGAAAATTGGAGACCATTGAGTGATTGCTTGTCCTAAGTTGTTTAACTCCTCTTATGCTTTCAAGATGTCTTTACAATATTTCCCAAAGTTTAAATATATTCAACATAAACAGGGAGGTGCAGTTGAACTGTGGATAGGGGTATAAAGAGGATGACAGAGAGAGAGATAGAGAAAGGACTTAGAACAGATATAAGGTATATTCCAAGATAAGGAATGGGAGAACAAACATGGAGCAAAGAGTGAGGCGTTTACAGTCCCTGAAGACTTTTCTTTCCATGAATATTTCACATCTTTCAAACAGCTTTCTCTCTCACTCCTGCCATCATTCGCAGCAATTTTGAAAACCTACTCAATCAACTGGCCTCTCAGTTCCTTGACTCCTACATTTCCAATAATATTTTACCCTCATGCCATCTCAGTCACTTCATAATCAAATATCAGCCCTTACCTTTAACAGAAACTACATAACCACCAATTCCAGGAGCTTCCTGTATCTTTTCAGTTCTGGCTGAAATATCTTCATGAAATAAATTCTGCCATTCATTAAAATCTCTAGTTCACTGATCGTACAATTTTAATCTTTATCTATTAACCCTCTTCTTTTTCCTTCCTTGTCTACTCTGTATTCTCTCTCTATCACAGATACCTGACAAATTTCCAGCATTAGATAAACCTTGACATCCATAGCTTTCATGCCTCCAGAGCAAACGAGTACTGAGGAAAACTGTATAGTCTGGCATATCAACACCACCACCAGCTCAAAAGGCAAAGCCATAGACAAGCAACACTGCTACACTTCACCAGCTTCTCAGGACTATTTCACACCTATACGAATTTCCTGAAACTTCTTACTTCCTTCCCTCTACTATTCTCAGCTAACAGTCTTGCCACACACTTCCTTGTAACAGTGGCCATCAAACAGGATGCCAACACTCAAAACTCACATTATTTGGGGCAGGGGTCAGTTTAGAACTTGAGTGCCCTTGTTAAAACATTACTAAGAATGTCATCACCCCAAAAGCAGAACATTAAGCCAAACATGGAATCTTTCTCAGTGCAAAGCCAGTCTTCCCACAATTACATCCACAAATTTACCACACTGGAAATGAAAAGCCATTTCCTCTACTTGTATATTGCATCCATTCCTCTGCATTTTTTCAGGAACTTCCCTCTTCCAGATAATAGTTTAGGGAACTTTTGTAGTAGTTTTATTAAGGTATAACTTAGATATCATAAAATTTACCCACCTTAAGGATAAAATTCAATTTTTAAACGATATTCACAACATTGTGACCACCACAATCTAATTTTCAAAACGTCTCTTAAAATAAGGCTTGTATTCATTAGCAGTCATCTGCCTTTTCACTATCACCAGCCCTAAATAATCAGTGAACTATTTCTGTCTTTATAAATTTGCCCATCATGGATATTTCATATAAATGAAATCATTCAGTATGTGTTCTTTTGTGACTTAGCCCTTTGATGTCATACAATATTTTCAAAACTTCATCCATGTTGTGGCATGTATCAAAGCTTCTTATATTTCTACTGCCAAATAATATCGTATTATATGAATACGCCACATTTTATATATCCTTTAATCATTAGATGGGCATTTGAGTTGTTTCACTTTTTAGCTATGATGATTAATGCTGCTATGAACATCACGTAGAAGTATTTATGAAGATGCATGTTTTCATTTCTGTGGGTGTAAACCTTAGCCTACAATGGCTGGATCTGTGTTTCTTCCTTTCTTCTGCTTACTTTGGATTAAATTTGATCTTCTTTTTCTAGTTTCCTAAGATGGATGCTTATTGATTTTAGATCTTTCTACTTTTCAAATGAACTCATTAAATGCCATTGCTTTTGCCATATCCCACAAATTTTGATAAATTATATTTTCACCTTAAATTATTTTTTTCATTTGCGAGATAGTGAAATAGATATAAGAGAAAGAGAAAGCAAGTCCTACATGAGAAACAGAATCGGACCAAGTGCTCACTCCCATTCACTGGCTCATTCCTTAAGTAGCTGCAGCAGCAGAGGGGATGGAAGAAACCTGATTGAGGTGGGCATCAAACCCAGGCACTTTGATATGAAACATGAGCCTCTTACCTTGCAGATTTACTCCTAGGCCAAACGCTCGCCCCTGTATTTTCATTTTTATTCCGTCCAAAATACAGTCATGATGTAAAGGACAAGAGGGAGGAATTTGCAGCGGGATTGCAGGATAACAGCGAAGTTCTATTTCTAGTTTTTTAAGGAATCTCCGTAGTCACTGTACTAACTTACTTTTCCACTAACAGCATTTAAGAATCCCCCTTTTGGGTAGGCACTATGGCACAGCAGGTTAAGCTAATGTTTGCAAAGCTGGCATCCCACATCAGTGTTCTGGTTGGAGTCCCAACTACTTTGCTTCCAGTCTAGCTTCTTCTTAATGTACCTGACATGATGGTCCAGCTACTTGCACCCCATCACCCATGTGGGAAACCAAGATGGGGTTCAGGCTTCAGCTGCAGCTGTTGTGGCCATTTAGGGTAGTGAACCAGTAAATGGAAGTTAGTCAGTCAGTCAGTCAGTCTCTCTCTCTCTCTCTCTCTCTCTCTCCCCCCTCCCTTTCTCTTTCCCTCTCTCCCTTTCCACTTTGTTGCTCTACCTTTCAAATAAATAATAACTGTTTAAATCGAAAGTTCTCCTTTCACCACCTCCTTGCCAGCATTTGTCACTTTTTCTTTTTGGTATATTAGCCATTCTGACAGGGGTGAGGTGATAACGTTATTGTGGTTGTGATTTTCACTTCCCTGATTGCTAGTGACATTTAACACCTTTTCATATATTTATTAGCCACTTGTTCTTTTGAGAAATGTCTATTCATGTCCTTTGCCCATTTCTTAACTGGATTGGTTGATTTTGTATTGTTTAAGTTTGCTGAATTACTTATATATTCTGGATATTGATCTTTTGTCAGATAAGGAGATTGCAAATATTTTCTCCCATTCCATATGACATTGCATCACTTTGTTGTTTCCTTTCCTGTGCAGAAGCTTCTGAGTTTGGTACAATTCCACTTGTCTGCACTTTTGGGGTCTTATCTAAAAATCACTGCTTATACCAATGTCTTGAAATATTTTCTCTATGTTTTCCTGTAGCAATTTCGCTACTGTATGTTCTTGGCACTTATATCAACAAATTAGTGGGTTGTATGTGTGTGGACTGATTTCTGAGTTTTATATTATTTTCTATTGATTTATGCCAGAGTCACAATGTTTTAATTACTGCAACTTTGTAGTATCCTTTGAAGTCAATATTGTGGTATCTCCAGCTAGCTTGCTTGTTTCCTTACTTCCTTCCTTTTTCTGAATATCATTTTGGCTATTCTGGGTCTTTTATAGTTCCATATGAATTTTAGAGTTTTTTTTTCTAATTCTGTAAAGAATAGCATTACTTTTGTATCATTTATTAGAATATCCATCTCTCTGCAATCAATTATCCATCTGTTCTTGCATGTTGTCTACTTTTCCCATTAAAGCCTTTAGTGTGTTAATCAATTTTTTAAAAATTGCTGGTCTGACAATTCTAACACTCCCTCCACATCTGACTGAGTTCTGATACTTAGTTTCTTCAAACTGGTGGGTTTTTTTGTTTGTTTGTTTGTTTTGTTTTGTTTGCCTTGTAATTTTTTTTGAAAGGTGGCCATGATACCAGCCCTCTGCTGTGGCCAGGGAGTGCAGTGGAGGATGGCCCAGGTGCTTGGGCCCTGCACCCCATGGGAGACCAGGAAAAGCACTGGCTCCTGGCTCCTGCCATCGGATCAGCGCGGTGCGCCGGCCGCAGCGCGCCGGCCGCGGCAGCCATTGGAGGGTGAACCAACGGCAAAGGAAGACCTTTCTCTCTGTCTCTCTCTCTCACTGTCCACTCTGCCTGTCAAAAAAAAAAAAAAAAGAAAAAAAAAAAGAAAAGAAAGGTGGCCATGATAAACTAGGTAAAAGGAAATATGGTGGATAGGTCTTTATTATTACAGTGATAAGATGTGAGACAGGAGATTTTCTATAGCCCTGTGATAAGGTCATAGGATTTTTGGTGAGTCTGAGCCCCAGGAATGTGATCTTCACAGTGCTTCTGATTTTTTTCCCCCTCCTTAGATGAGATATAGTAGAGGGAACTGAAGTTGTTATTTCCCATCCCATAGGTAGGTTAGGCTCTGATAACAGTACGTTAGATTCTGGAAAAATAGTTTCTCTTGAAGGCAGGTATTGTTAATAAGAGTGCTCTGACTCACTGCAAAATGATTCCTTTCCCCCTCACACTGCAGCAGCATGAGAGGATTAAGTTTCAATAATCACTATGAAGACCTCATAGGGTTCCTGGAGACAAAACTCACAAAAGGAGGAGGGGGAGCCTATGAATGGGTTTCCCTGGAATTTTTTTTTTTTTTTTTTTTGACAGGCAGAGTGGACAGTGAGAGAGAGAGACAGAGAGAAAGGTCTTCCTTTTTTTTTTTTTTATTATTTTTTTGATAGGCAGAGTGGACAGTGAGAGAGAGAGACAGAGAGAGAAAGGTCTTCCTTTGCCGTTGGTTCACCCTCCAATGGCCGCCGCGGCCGGCGCGCTGCGGCCGGTGCACCGCGCTGATCCGATGGCAGGAGCCAGGAGCCAGGTGCTTTTCCTGGTCTCCCATGGGGTGCAGGGCCCAAGCACCTGGGCCATCCTCCACTGCACTCCCGGGCCACAGCAGAGAGCTGGCCTGGAAGAGGGGCAACCAGGACAGAATCCGGCGCCCCAACCGGGACTAGAACCCAGTGTGCCGGAGCCACTAGGCGGAGGATTAGCCTAGTGAGCCGCGGCGCCGGCCCTTCCCTGGAATTTTTATCTCTTAGATTCTTAATCACATTGAGTCTTCAGAAATTCATAAAAATAGTTTAGGTTTTGATGCCCTGATAAAGTTCCTATGTAGAGTTCTACTTATGGATTTCTATTCTGAGTAGTTGTGATTCTGTCTTCCTGACTATTTCTTCAATGTCTGGTACAGCAGTTTGCCCTGAAACCTCACTTCTTGAGTGGATATAAGAAGAGTTGATGATTTTTCAGTTTTCTCTGCTTTTAACTTATTGTTGGGACAGAGCAGGAGACTAAGATTCTTAAGACTGGAAAATGGAACTCCTACAATTGTTTTTTTTTTTTCCTTATAATAATAGCACACCTTCAAGCAGCATTCAATATTGTTGACCACTCTCCCTTCTTCTGGGGAGAAATGCTTTCCCCTCTTGGTCTCCATGACACCATATTCAGTGTATCTTCCTCCTTCTCTCTGGTCACTCTTCCTGATCTACATAAATGTGACTTTCAAGGATTAATCCTGGACCTTTCTCTCCATCACTATATAAATAATCTTTCCCAGGTGGTTTCACTGACTTCAAAAATATCTGTAACACTTTATACCCCTCTCTTTTTCTACTGACTCCAGATTTACAGCCAATGACCCACTGTCATATATCCTTAGATCTTACCTCTCCTATCATATTAATCAGTACCTTTATCCACCAAAGATGCCCATAGCAGAAACTTAGAAGTCTATTTAAAAAATATTTATGGGATGGTGCTGTGGCATAGCGGGGGAAGCCACTGCCTGCAGTGCCAGTATCCCACATAGTCTCCAGTTCAAGTCCCGGCTGCTCCTCTTCTGATCTAGCTCTGCTCTGGCCTGGGAAGATGGCCCAAGTCCTTGGCACCTGTGCCCATGTGGGAGACCCAGAAGAAGCTCTTGGCTCCTGGCTTCGGACTGGCCCAGCTCCAAATGTGGCAACAATTTGGGGAGTGAACCAGCAGATGGAAGACTCCCCCACCACCACCTCTCTCTCACTCTGTCTCTGCCTGTGCTTCTCTGTGACTCCACCTTTTAAATAAATAAATAATATTAAAAAAAAAAGATTTAAGAGGCTGGCACTGTGGTATAGCAGGTAAAGCCACCACCTACAATGCTGGCATCATATATGGGTACTGGTTCAAGTCCCAGCTCCTCCATTTCCAATCCAGCTCCCTGATAATGCACCTGGGAAAGCAACAGAAGAGGGCCCAAGAAGTTGGGCCCCTGCATCCACGTAGGAGACCCAGAAAAAGCTCCTAGCTCCTGGCTTCAGCCTGGCCCAGTTCTGGCCATTTAGCCATTTGGAGAGTGAACCAGCAGATGAAAACCCTCTCTGTGCCTATCTGTCTGTCTTTCTGACTCTGCCTTTCAAATAAATAACAGAAATATTCTAAACAAAAAGATTTATTTGAAAGGCAGTGTTAGAGAAGGAGGAACAGAGCAAGAGATCTTCCACCAAGTAGTTCACACCCCACATGCCTATAACGGTCAAGGATGAACGAGGAGCCAGAACTCCATCTAGGTCTCCCACATCTGTGGCTGGAACCTAAGTAGCTGGGCCATCATCTGCTGCCTCCTGGGCATATTAATAGGAAGATGGATCAGAACAGAGTAGCTAGGCACCCTCCTATGGGATGCAGGCATCCCCATTGGAAGCCTAATCTGCTATGCCACAACACCTGCCCCCCAAGTCTTTCTTAACACTTCTTACTCCTTCCTCTATTCAATACACCAACTCTCCAGGCAAAAATTTCTAGAATCCATTCATATCTCTCTATCTCTCCTACAATACTCCCTGATCAAAACCATCACAATCTCTCACCAGAAATCTTTGAAACTTCCTGCTAATGATTTTCCCTGTTTACCACTCTGTCCTTTTTCAATTTGTTCCCCAATCTAAATATTGACAGAGTGTTGCAACAAAATTAATACAAATTATAGATACAGAAGGGCCTGCTACAAGTGCCTCAAAATACTGGTAAAAATCTAAATCTCCATTTTCTCAGCTATAAAATAGATAACAAAAGACTAACTACTTGGTTTGCTAGAACAATATAAACAAAAGATATAATTAAGAAAATTCCATCCAAAAGCAACTACTGCTAAATACAAAAAAAAGTTCAAATTCTTCTCCAAAGTTCTGCAGATTTCAAGCCTCACATATTGATTCAGAAATAATCTTGCGCATAAGACACTACTCTGGCTACACAGTGATTCTTATTTTTACCTTAACTTAATGACTAATAGATATCTAATTACTCAAACAGAAGTTGGAAAAAATGTAAATTTTTCATTCTCTTTCATTAACAGTATATCAAGTAGATATTGACGTATATGCTGTATTCATTCTTTTTTACAAGATTGAATGATCTAATTTCTAAACTCCAAAAATGCTTTTAATTATGGACTTAAATAGTTGAAAAGATACTTCTTGTGAAAGTACTGATTAAAGATATATTCTTTATTATTAAAATATATGATTCATGTAGTTATTCTTCTTCAATACTTGCTTTTTTCTTTGCTTTTTCAGAGGATGAAGGGCATGTTTTCTCAGCAAGTAAAACCTCACAAGCAGCATTATCTATAAATGAAAGCATAGTTTAACACTCTAATCATTGAACTGTCATTTACTATACATATAGAGGACATAAAATTCAAATTTAACAAAATCAAAATCTTGACCTTCATGACTGTATCTTTATAATGGTTTAAGAAGAAAAAATTATGCTGAATAATCTGACTTGCCTTATATAGAAGAAAATATATTTAAAAATATCTTTACTTCAAGAGCTCCAGGTTTTTACAGAAGTACTTGCCTTTCAATCGTATGTGATTAAAATTCTTCATTATCCTACTATTTCCACTAGCCTGTATGGTTAGGCTTTCCATTTCTATCAGTATTGAAAACAAACTCAGTCCTTGCTCATCTTACCAAAAACTTTTCCCATTCCCCATATCCCTCTCCCATTACAGCCTACCTGATGTCCATAGGCAAGTTTCTTCAAAGATCTGTCAACAAATACTACCTTTACTCCCTCTCATCCAACTTTCAAATCCAAGCAATCCAGCTTTAACTCCCACTGATATCATACAAACCCTTCCTGTCTTCTCTCACTGGACCTCAACTCAACAAGAGGGCACACCCTTCCTCTCTGGTCCCTTTTATGGTTCCTCTTCAGTCTTCAGTCTTTCCTTTTCCTTACTTTGCAGACCTGAACCACAGCAATAGTATTTATAGTGCCTGCTATGTGTCAACTTTACCCATTATATTTACTTAATATCTCATATTTAACTTTTTCTTTATTTATAGCATCACTATCTTGATCTATGGCACCAAAATGTTTTCCTTTAGATTATTTTAATTGCTTTTCAGTCCAGCTCCCTCTGCAGTTCATTCTCTTCCTTGTATATTTAACATGCAAATCTACTATCATTTGCTTAAAACTCTTTAAAGGTATTCCACTGACCCCAAATTAAAAATGAAGCTCCAAAATCTGGAATACAAAGTCCTTTTTATGATCTGTGTATTTGCTTACTCATTCCTCACCCTCATTGCATAAGTTAATAGAGTTGGCTAAATAATATACAGGATGACCAGTTAAATTTGAATTTCCAATAAACACCAAGTGTTTTTGCAGCATGAGTACGTCCACTATAATAGTATAACCATGTGCAACATTTGAGACATATCTACATTAAAAATCATTTGCTATTTATTTAAATCCAAATTTAACTGGCTATTCTATAACTTTATTTGCTAAATGTGGAAACCTATAGGTTAATTATTCCTTGTCTACTTCACCTCTTAATGTACAAAGAAGTAAGTGCATTTGAGAGCTCTGTAAGAGATAAAACTAGTAACAAGATTTGACAGTATATTAAGTAGAAAAGTAATAAGAGGGTGCACGTTTGGTCTACTGGTTAAGATGTTAGTTAGGATGCCATATCCCACATTAGAGTGCCTATGTTAAACTTCTGACTCCATTTTCCTGCTAACGCAGAAACTGGGAAGCCGCAGTGATAGATGATGATGGATGTCTTAAGTATCTGGGTTCCTGCCATGTAGAAGTGAGAGACCAGGATTGAGTTCCCAGTTCACAGCATCTGCCCTTGGCCATTATTGGCATTTGGTGAGTGTGGGATCTTTCCTTTCTGTTTCCATGTGCCTCAAATACAAAGAAAAAATAAGAAAAGAGTTATTGAGGATGACCCCCTAGTTTCCTGGTTTGCTCAACTACATTTGCTGAGATGGAAGACTCTGGAATAGGATCAGGTCAGGTTTTGGGGACTGTAATTCTCAGTTCTCAAATCTCATTTTATTTGATCTTTTGCTCTTTCTATAGTTGGGATCGCTGTCTCCCCAGCACATTCACATCTCATGACCTCTGAGATGTCATTCTCTCCTGGTTTTTCTACTTCTACACTAGCCACTGAATCTCTGTTTCCTTTGCTGGAGCTCTCTCTACATGCCTACTTCTAAATGTTTGAGTGTCCTATTTATATTCTTTTTACACATCTCTTTTCTATTTATTTCCTGCATGATTTCATGTAATCCTATGGCTTAAAAACATCCATATTCTAGCACCAAATATACATAGACATATCTCTACAGTGAAAGCCTCTACTCTAAACTATAAAATCCTGCATCACAAACTGCCTTTATAATATCTCCACTTGAAAGATAGTAAGTCCCTCCATTTTTAAATGTTTTATTAAAGTATACCATATATAGTGGCCACAAATCTTATGTGTATATATACATATATATATATAGATATATATATTCATCAATATAACCACCAATCAGATCAAGATATAAAACATTTCCAGTACCCGAGAAGTCTCCTATCTATGTTCAGTTGGTAGTCCCTTTCCAAAGATTACCTCTATTCTGACTTCCATTATCCAGAATAGTCTTGACCACCTATCAACTTTGTATATTTAAAAACTACACAGTGGCCGGCACCGTGGCTCAATAGGCTAATCCTCTGCCTGTGGCGCCGGCACCCTGGGTTCTAGTCCCGGTTGGGGTGCCAGATTCTGTCCCGGTTGCCCCTCTTCCAATCCAGTTCTCTGCTGTGGCCCGGGAAGGAGTGGAGGATGGCCCAGGTCCTTGGGCCCTGCACCTGCATGGGAGACCAGGAGAAGCACCTGGCTCCTGGCTTCGAATCAGTGCAGTGCGCCGGCTGCAGCGGCCATTGGAGGGTGAACCAACGGTAAAGGAAGACCTTTCTCTCTGTCTCTCTCTCTCTCTCACGGTCCACTCTGCCTGTCAAAAACAAACAAACAAACAAACTACACAGTGTACACATGTGTGTGTCTGTGTTATTTCACGCAACATTACTTGAGCTGGTAGATTAAATGTAATATATTCAAGCCAAAATCTCTGAATCATTCTCCCAATTTTCTCTGCCCTATAGTGCTCCCATATTAATAAATGAATCACCATTCACCTAGGTTTTTTTTTTTTTTTTTTTTTTTTGGACAGGCAGAGTGGATAGTGAGAGGGAGAGACAGAGAGAAAGGTCTTCCTTTGCCGTTGGTTCACCCTCCAATGGCCACCACGGCTGGCGCGCTGCGGCCGGCGCACTGCGCTGATATGATGGCAGGAGCCAGGTGCTTCTCCTGGTCTCCCATGGGGTGCAGGGCCCAAGGACTTGGGCCATCCTCCACTGCCTTCCCGGGCCACAGCAGAGAGCTGGCCTGGAAGAGGGGCAGCCGGGACAGAATCCGGCACCCCGACCTGGACTAGAACCCAGTGTGCCGGCGCCGCTAGGTGGAAGATTAGCCTATTGAGCCGCGGCGCCGGCCTCACCTAGTTTCTTAAGGCAAAAATTTAACATTCACCCTTGACCTCTATTTCTCTATTACCTAATCAGAAAATTCTGGAACATATACTTATAAAATACATCTCAAATCAGACCATTGTTATCATCTTAGTCTAAGACCCCACTCCAATAGCTAAACCAGTTCTTCTTGCTTCTACTCTTCTCTTCTTAATCTATTCTTTGCATGTGGTAGCCAGAACAATAATTCTAAACTACATCTAAATCTTTAGAACGTAGAATACCAACCTAGAATGTTAAGACTATACAAATATTGGACATAGAGGCCAGCTCTCTGCTGTGGCCAGGGAGTGCAGTGGAGGATGGCCCAAGTACTTGGGCCCTGCACCCCATGGGAGGCCAGGATAAGTACCTGGCTCCTGCCATCAGATCAGCGCGGTGTGCTGGCCGCGGCGGCCATTGGAGGGTGAACCAACGGCAAAGGAAGACCTTTCTCTCTGTCCCTCTCTCTCTCTCACTGTCCACTCTGTCAAAAAAAAAAAAAAAAGAAAGAAAGAAAGAAAGAAAGAAAGAAAGAAAGAAAGAAAGAAAGAAAGAAAGAAAGAAAGAAAGAAAGAAAGAAAGAAAGAAAGAAAGAAATACTGGACATAGAAGCACAGAACCCATGATCTTTTGGAAGGCTGGAATTATTCCAGTCTGTTGTTTTCTTCCCTGGAGTGATGTTTTCACCACTTAGGAGAGGTGAAACACGGGGGTTTTCCAGGTATTGAGATGACTTTACATCTCACTACAACATACACGAATCCCTTGAAGTGGTGTTGTCCAAGATGGTAGCCACCAACCTCATCAGACTACTTAAATATAATTAAAATGAAATAAAAAACAAAAATTTTTAAATATATACCTGATCATGTCATCTCTCTGCTTTAAGATGCTCTAAAACATTTCTCATCACATTTAGAATAAAATCTCTGGTTGTTGACATGGCATAGAAGATTCTACACATTATACCACCTGAATAGCCCTCTGATCATATTTCAACCATTTATCTTCTTAATCTGCTGCAGCCACACTAACCTCTTTCCTCCTCTTTGAACAGGTCAAGAAGATTTCCATCTCAAGGCCTTTTTATGTGTTCCTTTCACCTGTCATTCCCTGGCTAGTAGCAGTAGATAAGATTGTAAAGGAGCCACAGCAGGAGTTGTTCAGAAATAATTTCCTGTTTATCTGTTACAAGCTATCACATCATTGAGGGCAGGAACACAACCATTTTTTCATTTCTTAATACTTGGTAAATAGCCTGGTATACAACTGGAACACAGT
Organism: Oryctolagus cuniculus; assembly: GCF_964237555.1. Taxonomy (NCBI): domain Eukaryota; kingdom Metazoa; phylum Chordata; class Mammalia; order Lagomorpha; family Leporidae; genus Oryctolagus; species Oryctolagus cuniculus. The sequence goes on from NC_091437.1 coordinate 20,478,493, forward strand.
TGGAATTGTTAAAGAATATGCAAAAAATATCTCTAGAGCAAGATGTGATTGATCAATGCATACAAGAATGTAAAGACATACATGATTTCAGCATCCTTAGTCCGCCCTTCCTCATGCTTTATAAATAATATTTTCTACATCTAAAGCAAAACTTTTCATTGAGAAAGACCTAGGTAAAATTATGGTTGTTTCGGTGTCTTCACCACTTTTCCTTTCAACACCTCTCTTTTCTTGTTTACAGGTTGCCATACACTTTGATGTGGAAACAAATCTCCCTTCTAACACGCATCCTCTAGTATAGAACATATTACTTCTTCCAATGATCGGTACTTATACAAGTTTAGTTTTTCTATCGCTAGTCTTACTATCAAAATTATCTTAAATCATTTTTATATTCACCATCTGTAACATAATGCCTGGCATTTAGCAATTGATCATTAAGATGATTCCTTAAGTGAAGATTATGCAAATATACATTTTTAGTTCATGTAAACATTTATAACTATCAAGAAGAAAATCAGCAGTTCTTCACATTTATTGCCAAATAGATGCTATAAAATTTTTGCAGAAGATAAAGTAAACAAAAATGTGAGATCCAAGAGAGGTTAACAAGAATGTAAATGTCTTCCGAAGTTTATTCTAATAATAATAAATTAATAGAATGCCAATAATATGAGATAATTTGTTTATTCCATTATTTTCAATCATCAAATATAACAATAATATATCCGCTTTCTTTTCTTTCCCTCCTACTACTGAAACCTCTAAGGGCAGGGAAAGTGGATCCTTCCCACTGGTATACAAAATAATGCCTCGTATAGAGTACCAATCCAGTAAATGTTTATTAAATGAATAGTACCCGCTTTGGCAGCACATATATTAAAATTGGAATGATATTAAGTGAACAAAAGATGGGTCCTGAAGGGATAGTTAAGACCTACTTTCCAATACTACATATCTTCATATCTTAACTACAAACAAATGAAAAAGCACTCAGTTTCCTGGGTGATCATTTTTTTTTAAATACTGGATGCATAAGAATGCAAAATATATATATATATATATATATATATATAAAATAATGAAAATAATTAGTTTCACTGTTTATTACCTGATTTTGAATCTGAAGTATACTTTGGTTTTGAAGGAATACTTTGGTCTGCTAACATCATCCCTCTATAATAAGAACAAATTTGTGGCATTTTCTTATCCTTTAGTAATTTTAAAGAATCTTCAAACAATACTTAAATCATTCGCATGCAATTAATTATCTTATAGAAATAATCCAATTGCTGGAAAAATATTATCATATCTGTATAAAATAGCTTAATAACAAAAGACAATATATTTATACATTTAGTAGTGTGAGACATTTGGCATAGAATACAAGGCATAGTGTTTACAATCAGAAAGACCAGATTTTAAACCCTAATTCAGCTACCCACACTCGAATGGCATTATGAAAGCTACTTAGCCTATCTTGAGTCTTGTTTACTTACCTCATTAATGCTAAAGGAAGAGCAATTCTGTTTCCTAGGGTTCTCATGGTAACCAGTTCAAGCAACATGACAGAGAAACTTTTGGCGATGGGGGGAATAAATATTCTTTTCTCTTTTTGTACACCTATAAATGAGACTCCTTAAATTTTATCTAAATATGTGGGAGAGAATAAGGATCAAAGCATAGCTTTTGAGCAACAAAATGGATTTCCTAGCAAGGTAATGGAGCTGCAAACCAATGTGAGAAGAGAATTTCTGTTGAACTCAGTAATCAGAAAACAATTTTAAAGGTCCTGCACTGTGGTATAGCGGGTTAAGCCACCGCCTGCAGTGCCAGCATCCCACATGGACATCGGTTTGAGACCTGGCTGCTCCACTTCCGATCCAGCTCTCTGCTATGGTCTGGGAAAGCAGTAGAAGATGGCCCAAGGTCTTAGGCCCCTGCACCTGTGTGGGAGACCCAGAAGAAGCTCCTGGCTCCTGGCTTTGGATTGGCGCAGCTCTGGGCATTGCGGCCAATTGGGGAGTGAACCATCGGATGGAAGACCTGTCTCTCTCTCTCTCTCTCTCTCTGCCTCTCCTTCTCTTTGTGTAACTTTAACTTTCAAATAAATAAATAAATCTTGAAAAATTTTATTATTTCATATTTCCATGTAAACTTATTCTATCAAAACAGTACTTTCTTGTTTCTGAGTGAACTTTAGGTGGGTTTATTTTTACAAATGCTCTTCTAGAATTCTCTTGTAATAAAGTTATTTTTAAGTAATAGTCTAGCGGCCAGCACTGTGGCTCACTTGGCTAATCCTCTGCCTGTGGCACTGGCTCCCTGTGTTCTAGTCCCGGTTGGGGTGCCAGATTCTGTGCCGGTTGCTCCTCTTACAGTCCAACTCTCTGCTGTGGCCCAGGAGGGCAGTAGAGGATGGCCCAAGTGCTTGGGCCCTGCACCCACATAGGAGACCAGGAAGAAGTACCTAGCTCCTGGCTTCGGACTGGCACAGCGCACTGGCCATGGCAGCCTTTTGGGGGGTGAACCAATGGAAGACCTTTCTCTCTGTCTCTCTCTCTGTCTAACTCTGCCTGTCCCCCCCAAAAAAAAGAGTCTAGCATAATGTTACAACTCTACTATTGAATTTAAATTTAAATTTTTTCTTTTTCCTATCTTGAGCCTGAATCAGACTCCTAAAATAAAGTAGGAAAAACAATCATAGTTTTTTTCTTTTTGGCCTCTCCTATTTGGTAGTTAGTCTTTGGGTTCCTCTGGCATTTGAAAGGGGGAGTTGTAGAAAAAATAGGAAAGGTCCTTCTTGATCTTGATTGGTACTGTTATGTCACTGGTGTCCTGGGATTGACAGACAGCCAAGTGCTGACTCTACATCAAAGGACCCTTCAGAGATTTCCCTATCACTAGGTCTCTCTCACTTGCTACTGCTGATTGATGACCTCCACAGTTTTTTTTTTTTTTAAAGATATATTCATTTTACTTTAAAGGCACAATTACACCAAGGGAGAAGCAGAGGCAGAGAGATCCCCTGTCTGCTGGTTCACTCCCTGAATGGCTGTGACAGCCAGAGCTGGGCTAATCCGAAGCCAGGAGACAGGAGATTCCTCCAAGCCTCCCACATGGGTACAGGGGCCCAAAGACCTGGGCCATCTTCCAATGCACTCCCAGGCACCTTAGCATGGAACTGGGTCAGAGGCGGAGCAGCTGGGACTTGAACCAGAGCCCATAAGGGATGCCAGTGCTTCAGGCAGTGTCTTAACCCACTAAGCCACAGCACTGGCCCCTCAGTTTTTGCATTTGATATAACATCCAGCCTCCTTTGATTGTGATTACTTTGCCCTTTGTAGGAAGTTACACTGGGCATGACCTCTTTCAAGGTAATCCACAATTGCACCCATGCTATGGAATCCATGTCTGATTTGCACATATAATGTACAAATCTTTATTGTGTCAATTTCTGAAATGCCATCCAGATTCCTATTTATTTTGGTATTTTAAATCATCTAACATACTTTAGATTTTTCAGGCTTGAATCAGAAACCTAATTCCAGGGAACATATGGTGTGCCTTTTGAATCATTCTTTTGGAATTTCTCCTCTATGGAGAAATATGAACTCAGGATATGAACAAAGATAAGTTTCCTCCTCTCTGCCATCTAGCTTGAAGGATTACTTAAAAAGGATGGGTGGGCAGCGCTGTGGCAAAGTATGTTAATCCTCCGACTGTGGTGCCAGAATCCCATATGGGTGCCGGTTCGAGTCCCGGCTGCTCCACTTCTGATCCAGCTGTCTGCTGTGGCCTGGGAAAGCAGTAGAAGATGGCCCAAGCACTTGGGCTCCTGCACCCGTGTGGGAAACCCAGAGGAAGCTCCTGGCTTTGGACTGGCTCAACTCCGGCTGTTGCGGCCAATTGGGGAGTGAACCAGCAGGTGTAAGACCTTTCTCTCTGTCTCTCCCTCTACTGTCTGTAACTCTACCTCTCAAATAAATAAATAAAATATTTTTAAAAAACAAAAACAAAAAAAAAAGGATAAGGAAGACAGAGAGTTGGGAAACAAGCAGATAATAGGAACTGGCTTCACTTCCTCAAGCCCAAACTCTGGAGATGGCGATAATAGACAGGATGATGATATTAGATGATGTGAAGAGAAAGCCATAGTAGAGGAGGTATATGAAAAATCCCTGTAGAGAGTACTAGCAGGAGATGTCCAAACAACAGGGTGGAAACTCAACATAAAAACAAGAGCTTAGGGGCAGGCGTTGTGGCACAGCAAGTGTACCTGCACCTGTGATGCCAGCATCCAATACGGACACTGATTCAAGTCCCAGCTGCTCCACTTCCAATCTAGCTCCCTGCTAATGGCCTGGGAAGAAGCAGTAGATGGCCCAAGTCCTTGGGTCCCTGCTACCCACTTGGAAGACCCAGAAGAAGCTCCTGGCTCCTGGCTTTTGCAAGGCCAAGCCCCAGCCATTGTAGCCATCTGGGGAGTCAACGAGCGGATGGAATATTTCTCTCTCTCTAACTCTGAATCTCATATAAATAAATAAATCTTAAAGGGGGGGGGGGTCTTCCATCTGATGGTTCACTCCCCAATTGGCCACAATGACCAGAGCTGCGCCGATCCGAGGCCTGGAGCCAGGAGCTTCTTCCAGGTCTCCCATGTGGGTACAGGGGCCGAAGGACTTGGGCCATCTTCCACTGCTTTCCCAGGCCATAGCAGAAAGCTGGGTTGGAAGAGGAGCAGCCATGACTAGAACTGGTGCTCATATGGGATGCCGGTGCTTCAGGCCAAGGTGTTGACCTGCTGCGCCACAGTACCAGCCCCTGTACTCAAGAATATTAATCTTCAATCTCACAATCTCATTAGCACAGAATACTGGTAGTTTAGATTTCCACTAAAGAAAGTAACATTGTATTGTTTGCCATTTAATTCTGGTAAAAATTTAGTTTTAAGATAGTAACAACAGATGCCAGTGCTGCAGTGTAGTGGCTAAAGCTGCCTACCATGCTGGCATCCCAGCATGTTTATGGAACACTAGTTCCATAAGACACGGATTACCCTCAGGGCTGAATAATAGCTCATTAAAAAAAAAATGAAGGAACCATACTGTGGCGAAGTAAGTTCATCCTTTGCCTGCAGCAACAGCATCCCATATGGGCACTGGTTCGAGTCCCAGCAGCTCCACTTCCAATCCACCCCTCTGCTATGGCCTGGGAAAGCAGTAGAAGATGGCCCAAGTCCTTGGGTCCCCTTCCCTCCCTCCCTCCTTCTTCCTCCCTTCCTCCTTCCCTCTTCTTCCTCCCTCCCTCCATCCCTCCCTCTCCTTCCTTTATTCCTTCCTTCTCTCCCTCCCTCCCTCCCTCTCTCCCTCCCTCCCTCCCTCCTTTCCTCCTTCTCTCCCTCCCTTCCTTCCTTCCCTTTTTCTTTCTCAGACTAAAAGGGAGAGGGAAAAGAACAAAGGGTGGGAGAGTGGGTGGGAAGGCAGGTATGGTGGAAAGAATTACTGTGTTCTAAATGTTGTATTTACAGGACACATACAAATAAAAAAATAGTAATATGTAAAAAAGGAATCAAAGCATATTTTGTGGAAATTCTTAGTGCAATAATTAATACTACAAAGGGAAAGCAGTTCCTCTTTAATAATTCACAATGAACAGGGATTTTTTTCAGACTATCTATAATATTACAATATAAAAAATAGAAGATTATTTCAATTTAGTAATATGAAATAATCACTTGTAATCCACAAATATTATTTTTCTATTGGTACTGCATTTCATGTGGTACAAATTTAAAATTTTTAGTCTTCTTGCTCAGAAAGGAAACAGAATATTCCGGTAATTGTGTAGGGACCAGAATAGAATACCAATTTTACATAATAGCATGAAGCAACACTTACAGGAACTGAATAATGAAAGAGAGCACAGGGTGAGTGGTGGGTATTTGGCACATTAGTAAAGATGCTGCTTGGGATGCTTGCATACCAATTTGGAGTGCCTGGGTTCAAGTCTCGTCTCCTCTTCCAATGCCAGCTTTCTGCTAATGAGCACACTAGGAAGCATTACCTGATAGCTCAAATACTTGGGTCCCTGCTACTCACGTGGTGACCCAAAATTAAGTTCTAGGTGACAGGTTAGCTCACCCTCAGCTGTTATGGCATCTGAGGAATGAGCCAGTGGATGGATGATCTGTCTGTCTCTATAACTATCTCTGTTTATCAAATAAGTAAATTTTAAAAAATTTAAAGAAACTCTTCAAGTCAGTAGATAAAGGTGAATACCCAAATTTTGTATAGCATTAAGAGTCATTGTGAATTTTTAAAATTTTTTTAAATATTTATTTTATTTACTTGAAAGGCAGAATGCCAGACAGAGAAGAGGAGACAGAAAGAGGAGATTTTCCATCTGCTGGTTCACTCCCCGAATGACCACAATGGCCTAGGCAGAAGGCAGGAGTCAATGAGCGGATGGAATATTTCTCTCTCTCTCTCTCTAACTCTGAATCTCAAATAAATAAATAAATCTTAAAAGGGGGGAGGTCTTCCATTTGATGGTTCACTCCCCAATTGGCCACAACAGCCAGAGCTGCGCCAATCTGAAGCCAGGAGCCAGGTGCTTCCTCCTGGTCTCCCATGGGGTGCAGGGCCCAAGCATTTGGCCATCCTCCACTTGCCTTCCCGGGCCACAGCAGAGTGCTGGACTGGAAGAGGAGCAACCGGGACAGAATCTGGTGCCCCAACCGGGACTAGAACCTGGGGTGCCGGCGCCGCAGGTGGAGGATTAGCCAAGTGAGCTGCGGCGCCAGCCAGATTTTGTTTTTAATCATTTTTGTTTATAACTAACAATCCTGACACACAGTGAATCCTTAAGACATATTGAGTAAATTTGTAGACTTACATTCATATTTACTATGTAACTATTAGAATACAAGGTTTTCAAAAGCACAACAAATTTAAAATATTCAGTTCTTACTTTTTTATACAGCATTTCTGATAGTCTTCTGAAGAAGTTCCTAGGAAAGGGGAGGAAAACCCTGTAATTCAAAGATAATCCAGAGGATAAAATTAAGTAAAAATCAGTATTTTCCTCAAGATTCATGGTGACAGTACATTTCATTTTTACAACTTTATTGCTTTAATTTTTATATTTTCCCATTAAATTAAGCAAAAGAATGTCCAAAATATCAAAATAAAACACAAAGTGTTGCAAAATTTTTTTAGATAGAAGAATTTGTCACCTTGTATTTACATAGTTTACACTGTTTGAAGTATTTTTCTATTATCTCACTGATTCTTACAACAATCTCCTCAAACATATCAATTTATTTGCTTATGTAAAAAAGATTTATTTATTTATTTCAAAGGCCAAGTGACGGGGGTGGAGAGGGGAGGGAGGAAGAGGAAGAGGAAGCGGAAGCGAAACAGAGTTCTTCCATCTGTTGGTTCACTCCCCAAATGGCTCAAACAGCCAGGGCTGGGTGAGGCTGAAGCCAGGGACCAGGAATTCCATTATGGTCTCCATGTATGTGGCAGGGGTACAAATACTTGCACCGTTTTCTGCTGCCTTCCTATGTGCATTAGTAGAGAGCTGGGTCAGAAGCAGAGGAGCCAGCAGCACTCTGATACAGGATATCAGTGTTGCAAGTGGTGGCTTAACTTGCTGTACCATAATTCCAGTTCCAGCAATATGCCAATTTATTACCCCCATTTTAAATACAAGAAAAAATTAATTGCTCAAGTTACAAACTAATAGCTGGATACTTGGAAGTTTAACTCAGGTCACGTGGTTCTTAGTTCAGTACCAAATATCTAGATGTACATACCAGTAGACCAATTAGTTAACGGAATTTCTCCCAGTAAACATTTGACTACCCCAGGTAGACCAGGATATTGCTAAAAATATAAAAAGCTATGAGACTAGTCTTCACAGCTGCACACTTTGATTGCACTAGGTTCAATTTTTTTTTTATTTTTTTTTATTTTTTTTTTGACAGGCAGAGTGGACAGTGAGAGAGAGAGACAGAGAGAGAAAGGTCTTCCTTTGCCGTTGGTTCACCCTCCAATGGCCGCCGCTGCAGCCGGCGCACCGCGCTGATCCGATGGCAGGAGCCAGGATCCAGGTGCTTTTCCTGGTCTCCCATGGGGTGCAGGGCCCAAGCACCTGGGCCATCCTCCACTGCACTCCCTGGCCATAGCAGAGAGCTGGCCTGGAAGAGGGGCAACCGGGACAGAATCTGGCGCCCCAACCGGGACTAGAACCCGGTGTGCCGGCGCCGCAAGGTGGAGGATTAGCCTATTGAGCCACGGCGCCGGCTAGGTTCAAATTTAACACTCCCAACAGTAAAGGGGAGATAAAGTGAACGGTGCCTCCTAAACATTTCCTTGAGAGGGAAGTTCTGAAACATACAGGACTGCAGTAGACACTTACCATCTAGCATCTGCTCTGTTTTTGCTGTTAACGGTTTCCTGATATTTTTTATGATGATTCAGGCATAGCCTATAATTCAACACCGTGAAAGCCCTGCATCTTCCTGGCCAAACTGGGTTAGAGTAGACATATGAACTAACTGAAGTGAATATGAAAGGCCCAGTGCTTCTATGCAAGTAGTTGGAAAATAGAGACAATGTTCTTACTGGATTTGAGACTGTGAGTACATAAGCCTGGAGACAGAAATAGGTGCTTTATAAAGGGATGTGACTGAGTGTGTAAATGATACAAAAGTGATCCTGAACTAAAAGATGGAGAGGAATTGGGTCTTACTGATATCATTTGAAACCCTGGATTAAGCTGTATGTATACCCTTTACTGTTGGACTTGTCAGGTAAAAGTAGAAATAAAAAGAAGTCTTCAAACTAAACAAAACACAGAATAAAAGGTCTCCAAGTACTGTCAGAAATTACCATTCAGATAGTGATCAACTTTACCATTAAGGACCTCTGATTCAGCATTTAATTCTCTGCTTGATATCTCCTCTGCTTACCAGATGTTAGTGCTTGCTAGGCCACTAGGACAAAAATGGCTAACTCTGCACCTGGTAAAACTGGGAGCAAGAAAAATGACTCTGAAGATAACACTGATGGGTTTTATTGATGTGACTCTACTGATTTGACTCTGCCTTTTACCAGCTCCTTGCTAGGGACATGGGCTGAGAAGACCATACAGTGTACATTGTTGATTCTGATAAACCAAGGCAGCTTTTTCTCATCCATGCCCACTTTCTCATGGTGGATGTTGGCCTCTGAGAGAATACATGGTCCTTTCCCAAACACAGAGCATAAAAAGGACAACTGCCCACAACCTGGGAGCAGGAAGGGGTTTGAAGCATTCATTCAGACCTTCCCACCTGTTGTCCACCTGGGCTAAAATCTTAGTTTACTATGTTGTCCCTTTTACAATAAAAGTATTTTCTATCTTGACTGGTTGTCTCTGAACCTTCTTTGGACCTGTATCTTAGACCTAACAGTGGCAGGCTCTAGTAGAGAGGCTAACAACATCCAATCTTGCCCCGATTTTCCCTTTTTCCCTTGCCATTTACCACTTTGGATGTTAGGAAGGCAGAATACTTCAGTCCTCCACCTCCTTAGTGGTAGGCATAAATATGACCCAGTTCTGGCTAATGGACCTAAATATAGGTCTCTCAGGGAACTTCAGGGAAAGCTTTTGCTCTTCTGATAAAAGGAAACACAAATGGCTACTACTGGCCTTTCACATTCTTTCTTCCAGGAACATGGCTGTGATGCCGAGAGGTTTAGCAGCTATCCTACAACTCTAGGGTAATAAGCCAACACACTTGGCAACCGGAAGATACAAAGACTGAGGATGTTAATGTTAGTAGTGAACTGCTACACTCACTACTGGTGTGGGAGAAAAATAAATCCCATATAAGCAAAAAATTCTTGCATGACAATAATATTACAAACAAAACAAAAAGAACTAAGTAACTGGGAGAAAATTTGTACTCTTTGTGGCATATGTACTACTATAAACCACAGACAAAATGCTAATATTCCTTTTTAAAATATTTATTTATGGCCGGTGCTGTGGCTCACTAGGCTAATCCTCTGCCTGCGGTACCGGCACCGCAGGTTACAGAATCTGGTCTGGGCGCCGGATTCTGTCCCTGTTGCTCCTCTTCCAGTATAGCTCTCTGCTGTGGCCCGGGAAGGCAGTGGAGGATGGCCCAGGTCCTTGGGCCCTGCACCTGCATGGGAGACCAGGAGGAAGCACCTGGCTCCTGGCTTCGGATCGGCGCAGCGCACTGGCCGTAGCAGCCACCTAGCGGGTGAACCAACGGAAAAAGGAAGACCTTTCTCTCTGTCTCTCTCTCTCACTATCTAACTCTGCCCATCAAAAAAAAAGATTTTTTATTTATTTGAGGGGCTGGCATGGTGGTGCAGTAAGTTAATCCTCCGCCTGCGGCCCTGGCATCTCATATGGGCACCGGTTCTAGTCCTGGCTGCTCTTCTTCCAATCCAGCTCTCTGCTATGGCCTGGGATAGCGTAGAGGATAGCTCAAGTCCTTTGGCCCCTGCACCCAAAGAGTGTGTGTGGGAGACCAGAAGAAGCTCCTGGCTCCTGGTTTCAGACTGGCACAGCTCCAGCCATCGCGGCCATCTGGGTAGTGAACCACTAGATGGAAGACTTTTCTCTCTGACTCTTCCACTCACTGTCTAAACTCTACCTCTCAGATAAAACAAATAAAATCTCTAAAAAAATTTTATTTATTTGAAAGGCACAGTTACAGAAAAGAGAGAGAGAGAAAGAATGAAAGAGAGAGAGAGTCTTCCATCTCTGGTTCAGTCCCCAAATGGCTGCAATGACCAGGGCTGGGCTGATCTGAAGCCAGGAGCCTGGAGCTTCTTCCACATCTCCCAGGCAGGTGCAAGGGCCCAGCCCAAGGACTTGGGCCATCTTCTACTGCTTTCCCAGGCCATGGCAGAGAGCTGGATTAGCAGTGTAACAGCCAGGACTCGAACCAGTGCCCTTATGGGATCCCAGCACTGCAGGCGGTGGTTTTACCCAATATGCCACAGATGCTAATATGCTTAACATATAAATAACTCTTAAAAATTGAGGGTCGGGGTTGGCATTGTGCTGCAGTGCACTGCCTCTGTAACTCTGCTTCTGACAGTGGCACTCCATATCAGAGAGCTTGTTTGAGTCCCAGCGGCTCTACTTTTGATCCAGTTCCCTGCCAATGTGCCTAGGAAGGCAGAAGCAGATGATAGCCCAAGTCTCTGGCAAGCAAGTGGGAGACCTGATTGGAATTCCTGGATTCTGGCTTCAGTAGGTCCAGCCAAGGCTGCTACAGCTGTTTGGGGAGTGGACCAGTGGATGGAAGATATTCTCTCATTCTCTCTCATTCTTTTTCTCTTTCTCTCTCTGACTCTGACTCTCAAATAAACAAATAAATCTCTAAAAAATATATAAGGAAGCTCTCTGTAAAGCCAGATGGAGCACTGGAATATACAGTACATACTGCTAAGTGGAAATAGCAAAGAGAAAAGAGTAAAATATAGAATAATGTCTTCCATGTAACAAATACAAAAAAGTCAGAGAACACAAGCTATCCGCTCATTTGCACAAAAGAAATACACGAAGAATAAACCAGAAACCAAAGAGATGGTTTCCCTTCATTGCCTCTGATGGCTGCTAAAATTAGTGAGAAGTTCTGATAGAAACATAATTTACAGTCTCAATCTCTTTCTAAATATGTATTAATTACAAACGGAAAATAGTAGCTTTACAGTGGAGAAACTCAGCAGACACCATTATAATCAAGTACTGAAATTTAATACCACCAGTAATAAGAAATAATGATATCATAAATCCCTTGATATATGATAGCATACACAAGCAGGTCACATATCATTTCTGTAGCATTCTTTTTTTAAAAAGAAGATTTATTTATTTATTTATTTGAGAGGTAGAGTTAGAGAGAGAGGGAGAGACAGAGAGAAAGGTCTTCCATCTATTGGCTCACTCCCCAAATGGCCACAACAGCTGGAGTTGGGCTGATCCAAAGCCAGGAGCCAGGAGCTTCTTCTGGATCTCCCACATGGGTGCAGGAGCCCAAGAACTTGGGCCATCTTCCACTGCTTTGCCAGGCCATAACAGAGAGCTGGATTGGAAGTGGAGCAGCCGAGATTGAGACTGGTGCTCAAACGGGATGCCAGTGCCATAGGTGGAAGCTTAGCCCACTATGCCACAATGCCAGCCCCCCTTGTGGTATTCTTACCAAAGACTGCATAACCTCATTCCAGTTCATGAGAAAACATTAAGACAACTTCACATCAAGGGAAATACTACAACATAATTTATCAGTAATCTTCAAAAGCATCAAGACTATGACAGATTAAGGAATTGTTACAGACTGCAGGAGACTAAGGAGAAGGATGCAACGTGAAATTCTGAGAATGATTTTGAAACATATCAGTGGAAAAACTGACAAAATTTTAATAAGGTTAACAATTTAGTTAATAATTTGTGCCAATATTAATATCTTGGTTTTGATTTAAAGTTACCCAAGATAAAATCAGGGAGTGGGCACTGTGGCACAGTGGATTAAGTGGCTGCTCGGGATGCCCACATGCCATATCTGAGTACCTGGGAAGGAGTCCTGCCTCTGCTGTCAATCCTGCTTCCTGATAATGTGCCTGGAAAGCAGCAGGTTACAGTACAAGTGCTAGGGTTACTGCTACCCTGTGGGAGACCCAGATGGAGTTCGTGGCTCTTGGCTTTGCCTGACTCAGCCCTGTCTGTTGCAGGAATTTGGGGAATGAACCAGAGGATGGGAAACATTTCTGTCTCTCCTCTCTCTGCCTCCTTTCATCCCTCTCTCCCTCTGTCATTCTGCCTTTCAATAGATAGGTAAAATTTAAGATAACAGGGAAAACTGGATGACAGGTATATAGGAACCTTCTGTACTATTTTTGTTTTACAAATGATTTTATTTGACACACACACACACACACTGCTTCCCCCCGACATTCACTGGTTCAGATCACAAATGCTTGCAACACCCAGGGGTGCCAAAGCCTGGACCTGGGAGCTCAATCTGGGTTTCTCATGTGAGTGGCAGGGACCCAACTACTTGAGCCACCAATGCTGCTTCTCAGGGTCTGTGCATTATCAGGAAGCTGAAGTCAGGAGCCAGAGCTGAGATTCGAACCTAGAAACTCTGATGTGGGACATGGGCATCTTAACAGGTATCCTAACAACCAAGCCAAGCATGTGCCTCTGCAACTTGTCTGTAAGTCTGAAATTAGCTCAAAATAAAAAGTTACAGAAAAGTAAACCCATATTACTTAAACTCCTATTAGATATTTTTTGTAGTCAAAGGCAATCTCAGTTTGCATACTTAGCTTGGAAATAACTCAAGAGAAAAAATATTTTGTTTTTCCAACACAGATGAGGGATTTTGTCCTCATGACATGAAAAAAATGAGCACAAAAACTTACCTAAAATTGCAGAGAGTTCTGAAAAGTGTGGCATCTTCTCTATTGCTACTGCATTACTGGTATCCAGAAGAGTGGAATTCTTGCACAGCATGTGTTCTTCTACCTTGGGACGCTCCCACACTGAAAAAACAGAAATCAAAGGGACTGAAACTCTTTAGAACAGCCTTTAAGTGATAGGTTACTTTCATCCCCTCAACTCAGGCACACAGCTCATACCAACAGTTTAGATGAAAAACAACAGTACAACATGGGTGAGCAGAGTGGAACAGCAAGGTTAAGCTGCTGCTTTAGATGCCCACATCCCACATCAGAGCGCCTGGTATTGAGTCCTGCCTCTGCTTCTGATACAGCTTCCTTTTAACGTGCCTGGAAGGCAGCAGATAATGGTCCAAGCACTTGGGTCCATTCCACCCGCATGGGAGACCCAGATGGAGTTCCTGTCTCCTGGCTTCAGCATGGCCCCGTGCTGGTTATTGTGGGCATCTGGGGAGTAAACCAATGAATGAATGATTCCTCTCTCTCCCTCACTCTGTCATTCTGCCTTTTAAATAAATAAATAACAAAATGACAACCTTAATGGCACCAAGATAGGAATTAACTGACGGCCTATTCTGTTTCTGTAGCTCTGTCTTCCACCCTAGATTTTTGCTCCATAAAGAGTATTGATCCGGGCTGGAGCCGCGGCTCACTTGGCTAATCCACCTGCGGCGCCAGCACCCTGGGTTCTAGTCCTGGTTGCTCCTCTTCCAGTCCAGTGCTCTGCTGTGGCCCGGGAGGACAGTGGAGGATGGCCCAAGTGCTTGGGCCCTGCACCTGCATGGAAGACCAGAAGAAGCACCTGGCTCCTGGCTTCGGATCTGCGCAGCACGCTGGCCGTAGCGGCCATTTGGGGGGTGAACCAATGGAAGGAAGACCTTTCTCTCTGTCTCTCTCTCTCACTGTCTAACTATGCCTGTCAAAAAAGAAAAAAAAAAGAATATTGATCCAAAGGACTTCCAGCATACATGTGATTGGCTGAATCTCACATTTTGGGGGGTAAGTTATACTTATGTACTATTAAATTACTCAGATACTAATTGTAAGCTTTCTAGTGACTTCTCACTACAAAAGAATAAACTTGCTCCTTTTATATCTGCCTGCTCCCACTTTTCCCATCCCTCCCATATTCAAGTTAGACATTATGATGATAAAATACTTTAAAGATATTATTTAATGTTTCTTTGAAAAATATATTTATGTATTTATTTGAAAAGCAGAGCAGCAGAGGGGGAGAGAGACAGGGAGAGTGAACAACAGAGAATGTCCATCTTCTGGTTAATTCTCCAAATGGCTACACAGCCAGGTGTGGGCCAGGCTTAAGCCAGGAGCCCAAAGCTCTATCAAGGTCTTCCTTCTGTGGCTTTCTCACGCACATTTAGCAGGGAGCCAGATCAGACATGGAACAGCCAGGGCACTAACCAGCACTCAAAAACAGGATGCCAGAGGTGAAAGCGACATCTTAGATCATCATAGAGAAGATCTATCCTCTTATGTGATCAGGTGAATCACAATACAAATTACACTTGTGGCATATCAAGACTACCTTTTGTTTTTCCTGAAGTCATTAAGTTGATTTTTCTTTCAGCTTTTCTATGTATTTTCCATCTATTTAATCCCACGCTCTACCAAATGTATAAATTCATTCTGTTTACTTCATTCTTTGAAGTTCCAAAGTTTAATAATGCTATACTTTGGAGTTTTTCTCTACTGTATGAGTACAGTGTAGCCTTTTAACCTGGAAACTCATATTCTTTAGCTCTAGAAAATGCTACTGAATTCTTTCTCTGATAATATATTTTTTCCTTTTTCCATGAACTTTTTCTAGAACTCCTATTATTTTATGTTGGATTTCATATACTATTTCTCTAATAGATTTTCCTCTAAATTTTAATCTTTTGATTTCACTTTATGCTATTAATTCATTCCTCTCTGTGAGAAATCACAGTTTTATCCCCAATCCTTTTCCTGAGTTTTACACTGTTACTTCATTTTTTTTTTACTTCATTTAATTCTTCTTGAAATATTCCTCTTTTATAGCTTATATTCCCATTTAATAGATGCATTATGTATTTTCTTTACCACAGGTGAATACTTTTTTCCCATTATTTTCTTCTCCTTGCATTGTTTCTGTATCTGCTTCAAAATTTTACAGTAGTTAGAACACTAACATGAGATCTATCCTCTTATTAAAGTTTTAAGTGTACCACATAATATTATTAATTCTAGGCATGGTATTAAATAGCAAAGCTCTAGAATTTTCTCAAACTGCATAAATGAAACTTAATACCTGTTGAACAGCAACTCCCTATTCACCCTTGCCTTCTAGTTTGTCAACCACTATTCTACTCCCTACTATTTAAGATACTTCATGTAAGTGCTATTGTGCAGTATTTGTCCATCTGTGTCTGGCTTATTTCACCCAGCATGTCTTCACAGTTGATCAGTGTTTGAGCAAACAGCAGGACTTCTTTATTTTTAAGACAAGTATGTAAATGTCACATTTTCTTTATACATTCATTCGTTAATAGACAGTTAGGTTGTTCTCTTGTCTTGGCTATTGTGAATAATGCTGCAATGAACATGAGAATACTAGAACATCTTTGAGGTCCTGATTTCAATGATTTTGGATAAATACCCAAAAGAGGGATGGATGACTCATTGGCAGTTTTAATTTTTTAGAGAAATCTCCATAGTTTCCACAGATGCGGAACCATTTTACATATCCAGCATTGGTGCAAAAGGGTTCCAATTTATTCACACCCTTGCCAACCCTTATCTTTGTTTCTGTTCTTTGAAAAGTTATCTTAACAGGTATGAGGTGATAGCTCATTGTGGTTCTGAATGTCATTTTCCTAATAATTAATGATGTTAAATATTTTTTCATGGGCCCATCAGCCATCCGCATATCTTCTTTGGAAAAATGTCTATTCAAGTTCTCTGTCCAATTTTAAATCAGTTAATTGGGGGTTTTGTTGCTGCTGTTTCATGTTTTGTTTTGCTATTAAGTTATAGGGGTTCCTTACATATTTTAGGCATCAGTCCCTTTATCAGATATATGATCTGCAAATATTTTCTCCCATTTTATAGGTTGTTTTTCTTTTGCTGTGCAAAATTTTTTTAGTTTGATGTAGTCCCTCTTAGTCTATTTTTGCTTTTGTTGTCCTAGCCAAGAAATCATTGCTTTAAACCTTTACTCACGTTTTCTTACAAAAGTACTGAAGTTTCAAGTCGTATGTTTACTTCAAGTTTATTTTTCTGTATTTTATAGTAGTTCAATTTCATTATTTTGCATATGGATATAGTCTTCTCAGCAGCATTTGTTGAAGAGACTATCCTTTCCTTATTATGTATTCTTGGTACTCTGTAAAGATCAGTTGATCTTCAAGGATATCTCATTTCATTGCCATGTGCTTTAGTACACTTTACAGCTACTGAATTTTTTACAAATGGAAAGTGTGTGGCAACCCTGCATCAAAGAAATCTATTGATGCCATTTTACTAAAAGCATGTGTTCACGTTATATCCCTGTGTTGCATTTCAGTAATTCTTTAAACATTTAAAGCTCTTCATTATTATTTTATCTGTTATGGTGATCTGTGATCATCAATGTTTGATGTTACCATCATGACTGTTTTAGGCCACTACCAATTGTAAGATGGCATACTTAACCAAGAAATGTTGCATGTTCTGACTAGGTATTCTCCCACTTCTCTCCCTCTTTCTGGGCCTCTGTATCCTGAGACACAGCAACATTGAAATCAGGCCAATTAACCTTCCTACAATGGCCTCAATGTGATCAACTAAAAGGAAGAGTCACATGTCTTTCACTTTAAATCAAAAGTTAGAAATGATTAAGCTTACCAAGGAAGGCTGCTGAAAACCAACCAAGGCTGAAAGCCAGGCCTTTAGTGCCAAACACCCAAGTTGTGAAAGCAAACAAAGTTCTTACAGGAAATTTAAAAGGCTATTCCAGGAGACGTATGAATGATAAGAAACTGAAACAGTCTTACTGTTGATACAGTAAAGGTTTTAGTGGTTTAAATAGAATACCAAAGGAATCACAACATTTTTAAGGCAAAATCTAATCCAGAGCCCAATTCTCTTCAATTCTAGAATGACTAAGATGAGAAGGCTAGAGAAGAAAAGTTTGAAGGTAACAGAGGCTGTTTCATGTGGTTTAAGAGGCTGTCTCACAACATAAAAGTACAAGGTAAAACAGCAAGTGCTTATTGTAGAAGATGCATCAAGTAATCCAGAATATTTAACTAACATAATTGATGAAGGTGGCTATGTTAAACAAGAGACTTTCAACATAGACAAAATAGCCTTACGTAAGAAGTCATTTATGACTTTTATAGCTAAAGAGAAGTCAATATCTGGCTTCAAAGTTTCAAAGTACAGGCTGACTCTCTTGGGAGTGGCTAATGAAACTAGGACTTTGGGGCTGGTGCTGTGGCGTAGCAGGTAAAGCTGTCGCCTGCAGTGTTAGCATCCTGTATGGGCGCTAGTTCAGGTCTCAGCTGCTCCAATTCCGATCCAGTTCCCTGCTATGGCCTGGGAGAACAGAAGATGACCCAAGTCCTTGGGCCCCTGCACCTGTGTGGGAGACCCAGAAGAAGCTCCTGGTTGCTGGCTTCGAATTGGCCCAGCTCCGGCCGTTGCGGCCAATTGGGGAGTGAATCATCAGATAAAAGACCTCTCTCTCTATGCCTCTCCTTCTCTATCTCTGTAACTTTGACTTTCAAGTAAATGAATAAATATTAAAAAAAAAAAAAAGAAGAAGCTAGGACTTTCAGTGGAAGTCAATGCCCATTTATGGCTCAGAAAATCCTGGAACCCTAACAAATTATATTAAATTTATTCTTCTGTGATTCATAAAGGGATCAACAAAGCCTAGATTACAGTATGACTTTTTATAACATGGTTTACTGAATATTTTAATAGCACTGTTGAGACTGACTTATCAGAAAAAAAGATTATTTTAAAAATATTACTGCTCTGGGGCCAGCGCTGTGGCATAGCAGGTAAAGATGCTGCCTGCAGTGCCAGCATCCTATATGGGCACCTGCTCTAGTCCCGGCTGTTCCACTTCCAATCCAGCTCTCTGCTATGGTCTGGGAAAGCAGTAGAAGATGGCCCAACTCCTTGAGCCCCTGCACCCTTGTGGGAGACCCGGAGGAAGCTCCTGGCTTCAGATTGGCTCAGCTCTGGCTGCTGCAGCCAACTGGGAATGAAGCAGCAGATGGAAGACATCTCTCTCTGTCTCTCCTTTTCTCTGTGTAACTCTGTTAAAGATTTATTTATTTATTTGAAAGTCTGAGTTACATAGAGAAGGACAGGCAGAGAGAGAGAGGTCTTCCATTCAATGGTTCACTCCCCAAATGGCCACAACAGCCGCGCCAAAAGCATTACGGAAAGGATTAACCATTCTATGCAAATAAGAACATTCATGACTCATGGAGGGAGATCAAAATATCAACATTAATAGCAGTTTGGGAGAAGCTGATTCCAACCACCATGGATGACTTTGAGGAGCTCAAGGATTCAGTGAAGGAAGTAACTGTAGATCTGATAGAAACAAGAGAGGAAGCAGAGCCTCGAGATGTGATTGAATTGCTGCAGTCTCATCATAAAACATTAATGGATAGGGAGTTGCTTCTTACAGATCAGCAAAGAAAGAGATGGAATCTATTCCTGATGAACATTCTGTGAAAACTGTTGAAAAGACAATAAAGGATTTATAATATTACACAAGCCTGGTTGAAAAAGCAGCATCAGGATTTGAGAGGACTGACTACAACTTTGAAAGAAGTTCAACTGTGGCTAAAATACCATCAGCCAATATTGCATGCTACAGAGAAATCCCTGTGAATGGAAGAACTAATCACCACAACAGATTTCACAGTGTGTCATTTCTAAAAATGGCCACAACTACTACAACCTTCAGTAACTTTCACCCTGATTGGTCTTCAGTCATCAGCATCAAGGCAAGACTGTTCCACCAGCGAAAAGATTATAACTTGTTTAAGGCTCAGATAATAATTAGCAGGTGTGAACAGAATATTCGATTAAGGTACATACATTGTTTTTTGGACATAAAGATACATAGGAAATATAACTTTTATATGCACTGGAAAGCCAGAATTTCCATGTGCTTCACTTTATTGTAAAAAAAAAAAATTTCACTTTATTGCAGTGGTCTGAAATGGAACCTTCAATATCTCTGGGGTATTCTCATACATTAGTCCATCTGATGGTATACTGCAAGTCCTTGAAGCTTTAACTTTGTTCATTATCTTTTTCTCCTCAGACACAAAATTTTAACTGACCCATCTCTGAGTTCACTGAATTTTTCTCATTTTTGGTCTAATCTGCTATTGAAACTCTATTGGCCAGCACCACGGCTCACTAGGCTAATCCTCCGCCTGCAGCGCCAGCACACGGGGCTCTAGTCCCGGTCGGGGCACCGGATTCTGTCCCGGTTGCCCCTCTTCCAGGCCAGCTCTCTGCTGTGGCCAGGGAGCGCAGTGGAGGATGGCCCAAGTACTTGGGCCCTGCACCCCATGGGAGACCAGAAGTAGTACCTGGCTCCTGCCATCGGATCAGCGCAGTGCGCCGGCCGCAGCGCGCTGGCCGCGGCGGCCATTGGAGGGTGAACCAACGGCAAAGGAAGACCTTTCTCTCTGTCTCTCTCTCTCTCTCTCACTGTCCACTCTGCCTGTCAAAAAAAAATTAAAAAAAAAAACTCTATCAAATTTTTCAGTTCCATTACTGTATTCTTCAACTCCAAGATTTCTGTTTAGTTCTTGTTAAAATCTATTTTGAAATTTTCACTTTGTCCATGCATTGTTTTCCTGAGCTTGTTGAGCATCTTTATGATTATTTTGAATTACCTATCAGATAATTCCTGTATCTCCATTTCATCAGTGTTAGTTTCTGGGGCTTTGCCTATGCCTTTGCTTGGACTATTTCCCTGTTTATTTTGACACATAGCTTTGGCATACATACATTAGAAAATATAGCCACCTCTCCCACCCTCATGGACTGGCCTTGCAAGAAGGCACTAATCAGTTCACCCAGATATTTTGCAGACCTTTTAATCTTTCTTTTAATCCAAACCACCAAATTTGTTCATAGTGACTCTCAGACATCAAGAGCATGTCAGGTCCTATCAGTGTTCTGAGACAGGTGAGACAGATGTCAGTCCTATGGGAAGTCCCTAGAAAAGTTGGAGCACTGGACACACAATTCAACTTTTCCTTTTCTAGGAGAAGCTTGGGTCTGGAATGTTTTGACTACTCACTCTCCACTGAGTCACTAGAGAAGCTACAGCGATTGCTTGTGTGCTACACCATCTTTGTTCTCAGCAGGTACTAAGCATCTAGAGTATTCTGGGTCCCATTAACACTCCGAGACAATCAGGAATTCAGGCCCTCAAGTACCCCTCAGAAAATTCAGAATGTTTTATGTTTTAGTCCTTTCTCTTTCCATTCTCCTTTGGAAGAAGCTGGGAACCGTGGGCTCCCCCCAAATCGTACATTGCTGTGCTAATTATAGAAAGAGGATTTTTAAAATTTTCCTACCAGCTTTGATGTAGCTGGTCTCATAGTCACCCAGGGTTCAGAAGCCTCTCAATTAGTTTCTGGATTTCTCAAAAACAGAATTGGTCCATGTAAGCTATTGAATCATATGCAAGGGTAGAAAGAGGGATCCAGGGCTTCCTATTCCAACATCTTACTGATATCATTTATACATTTTGTTTTGATTTCTATTTGTTAGAAACTTTTTTTAGAAATATGGTGATCTTCTGCCCTCTGCCCACATTCAAAAGGGACCCTAAACTCTTAAGAGGAACTCCTATCATCTAAATGTGTCTTGTCATATACATATATTGACTCTAAAGGTGTTCTGGCTGGTCAATTTCATTGAAGGATTCCTGAGGTTGGTATCTTTAGATATTTTATTGTGGGCTCTTCAGATTCCTCAGAAAAGAACATTCCAACGTTCTTTCTGGAAAGTTCAAGTCTATATGCCACTATCTGAAAGCTGAGCAGAGAAATGGACCATTGGGTTAGAATGGGAATAGATTAGGATCGACATTTTCATTTAATTCTCACTTCTCTGTGCTCACTGTAGCATTTGTATAGTCAGCTTTTGCTGTATAGTAAACAACCTCTGAACTCAGCGGCAAAAGATAAAAAACATTTATTACTTATTCCCATGTCTGCCAGCTGGCTCTGGTAGCTGTGCTAAAGTTACAGGTCTGCAGACGAACTGGAGCAGTTCTCTACAGTCTGTGCGCTGCCTGGGACTGCTCTGCTCTATACTTCTCATTGTGGGATCCCACAGGCAAGTCAGAGCTAAACAGGATGATACCAAAAGTGCAAGAGAACAAACACAAACGTTGAAGTATGTTTCAAAGCTTTTCTTAAGTTTAAGTCATGGATAACCCTTCACCCAAAAGCAAGTCACATGGTCAATTTCAAAACCAAGAGTAGAAAAGTATACAGAACCTCCTATGAGGTTATGAAAAGGGTACAAATATAAAATATTGCTACAAGAGAATGAATTGGAAGCAACATTTCAAAAGAGCTATTAACAGTACCCTGCTATTAACAGTACCTAATGTTCTCCAGTCAAGAGTCTGTTTCAAATGTACTAAAGAAAAAATCTTCAGACTCAATTTGAGTATGTAAAGATCAGTTGCTATATTGTCCATGTTTTTGACTTTTTTTTTTTACAAGTTTTAGTACAACCAAATTGTGAGCTTTTATGAGAAATTAATATAAACTGGCTTGTTTCTGGAGTACTGACATTGTATAAGGACTCAACTCTCTCAAATGTGTGCTGTTTCAAACCATCTGCTCTCTAGCTTTCCAAACTTTTTGCTTTTTCCTGCCCGTTTCTCTTGGTCCTTATGGGTTTATGGCTTTAAACAGAAAAGAAGAAAAAGCCATTTCTGCCAGTGCAGAAAGTTGCAGAAGGCTTGTATTCAGTCTGCTACTTCTAACCAAAGGTTCCATTTATATACATAGTAAATGTGTAAATAACTATTAACTTGTAAAGAAAATTCAAGCAGGGCCTTGGTCTAGTTAATATTTAAGTTATTTTCTGAAAAGTAAGAGAAGTATAGGAAATAAAAGAGAGTTCACAGCTCAAGAGAACAAATAAATGCTCATATGTAAAACTGATAAATAATTACATATATATAACATGAAAGCATTAAATAACATTTCATCCTTCTCTGGGCTGAGAGCTTTTGTGCTACAGTCTTACGTGGCTGAGCATGAAACAGGTGTTGGTGATATTGTCTTAAAAGAAACATTTATTTATCAAAGGATTTGTAGACAAAGGAACAATTTCTACAGTGGAACAATTTAAGTTGCAAACTGTTTTCTCACCTAAATAATCTGATCCTCTGAACAATTCAGGTGATGAGAAGCTACTTAAACTCTCTTCAAAACTCTTGCATTCTTCATAAGATTCGGTGACTGAACAGCTCAGGAGAGAACTGGAACTATCATGCTGTAAATTTAATGCTATAAAATTAAAAAAAAAAGAGTAAAATGCTTCAATAGCAAGCAGACTTGATATCCTAAGAATTCAAATTTTTAGAAATGTACATGCAATTATATGAGTATACAAAGAGTTTAAAATTACTTCTATATACAACTGAAAAGGTAAAATACTGTAAACAATTTAAATTTACATGTTAGGAAATAATTCTGGTTTTGATGTTGAAAAACTACATCACAATCCTTTCCTAATGCTTTTTAAAGTTTTATCTTTATAACTTGTTTCTTTTCTATATGGCTCAATTGTGATTCATGGCTCAAAAATTCATTTTTATATTTAAGAATCTCACTAACTTTAAGCTAACTAGATAAGAAGTGGAAAGAGTGATTCTATTATTCCATCTAAAAAGAATGTGGGATAAGCATTTGGTCTAGTGGGTAAGACACAATTAAGATGGTTGCATCCCACATCTGAGTGTCTGAGTTCAATTCCCAGCTCTGGCCCCTAGCTGCAGCTTCCTGGCAATGCAGATCTTTACAGGAAGCAAGTGATGACTCAAGCAGTTGGGTCTCTGCCATAAATGTGGGAGACCTGGATTGAATTCCTGGTTCCTCCATCTGGTCCTAGCCCAGAGCTCTATATCTGTCTCTTTACATTCCAATTAAATAAACAGCATTAAATAAAATCCAAAAATCAATGAACCTAAACAAACAGATTAAAAAGAAATGGACAACCCAGAAAGAGACTCACACACAGATGAGCAGCTAATTGTTTATCAAGAAGTAAAAGCACTCAGTGGAGTAGCTAGCTTTTTTGGGAAAAACACATTTTTCCTTTCTCTTCCTAAAGTTTTGCTTATTATTAATTTATTTCAAAGGGAGAGAAAGAGAGGAGAGTAAGACAAGAGAGACACACAGAGACAGGGAGAGTGAGTGCTCTTTCATCCTCTGGTTCACACCCCAGATGCCTGCAACAGCCAGGGCTGGGCCAGGCTGATGCCAAGAGCCAAGAGCTCCATCCAGGTTTCCCACTTGGATGGCAGGGACATAAGCACTGAGCCACCACCTGCTGTGTTCCAGGATGTGCACTAGCAGGGAGCTAGACTCGAAGTAGAGCACCAACTTAAACCCAAGCACTCTATCCCAAGACATGGCGTGATGGCTGTGCCACAATGCTTGCCCCAGAATAGCCTTTTGAACAAATTGTACTGGAATAAATGGATATTCATCTGCAAAAAGAAAACAAAATAAAAATGTGTACTCCTACCATCTATCACCTAAAATAATGAACTCTAAATGGATCATAGACTTAGAAGTAAATCCAAAAACTCTAAAACCTCTAGGAAACAAAAAAGAGAACATCACTGTTACATTGAGTTAGGCAACGATTTCTTTGATGAACATTAAAAGGATGATTCCTAAAACAAGTGGACTTAATCAAAACTAAAAATATTTCTGCTAAAGGGATTAAAATGAAACAATGAGCTACAAATAGGGAGAAAACATTTGGAAATGCACCAGGATCCATAATCAAAAGAACTTTGAAAACTCAATAAGAAAACTAACATCTCAAAAAGAAAATGGGCACAACAATATAACAGAGAACCTCAGAATCAGAGGTCTTGAAGTCATTCCTCTAAGACAGGACTAGAATGAAGAGCCTTCTGACAC
This sequence comes from Oryctolagus cuniculus, assembly GCF_964237555.1. Classification (NCBI taxonomy): domain Eukaryota; kingdom Metazoa; phylum Chordata; class Mammalia; order Lagomorpha; family Leporidae; genus Oryctolagus; species Oryctolagus cuniculus. Next base: position 20,503,178 of record NC_091437.1, read on the forward strand.
AGGACAGGTACAGAACAGAGCAGCCTTCCCTTGCTGGCCTGCACCTTCGGGCGGGCGGCCTTCTGGCCTCCACCCTGCCTCTGCTCTCCTGCTGCATGCTTGCTCCTCGCGGCACCTGGCCTGCTCTCTGCCTCGTATGGACCCAACTTAGCTTCAGACTTCTTCCTCCCCTAAATAAAGCCCTCATTTTCCTGTGCATTTCTCTCACTGAATAAAATGCTTAAAAACTTAAAACAGAAAATGCATCTTCTTTTCAGTCATTATGTACTAAACACTTTCAAACTGACAAGACAGAAGTCAACACCGACAAACAGACGGCATTGAGGGGTAAGGGGTCAAAGAGAAGCATTGCTGGAAAACCTACTACCCCGGCCTCATCTCTGCTCTTTTATTACCCACCTGAGATAACTTTCTGCCCCTTTTTGACCTCACCACAATTTTCCCCCTATTCCAATATCTGTAAAAGCTAATTCTTTCCTGTCTGGCCACCTGCTCCAGCCACTTCATCACTTAAACTCGCTGATCCAATCTTTCGTCATTCCCCACCTCCTCAGCTGTCAGGGAGGTTATCCGTCTGATCACGCTTTACGTCTCCTAGCCCCACCTCCCTAGAGTGTCCTGTTCCTGTCCTTGCTACTTTTAGTCTTCACCCTTCCCATCCATATGTTGTTAGATCTATCTTGCCTTCCTTCTCTCACTCTGAAAATTTCATGAATGTCATTCACAATAGAGCTATCCCTTCCACCAAGTCCCAGAATGCAAGCTAGGCTTAGACATAAGGAGAGCCCTACACTTATCCTCTGGGGAGCTGATGCTGTATCAGCGGGAGGTCATTGCTGGTATGAAAAATTAGAAAGGTGAGTACATTTACAAGTTAATTTTATCAAATTACACATTTTTAAAAAGCCAAATAGGGGCATCGTGGTATAGCAGGTTAAGCAAAACCAGCTCCATAAATGGGTGCTGGTTCATGTGCCGGCTGCTCCACTTCCAATCCAGCTCCCTGCTAATGGCCTAGTAAAAACAGTAGAAGATGGCCCAAGTGTTTGGGTTCCTGCCACCCATGTGGGAGACCAGCAAGAAGTTCCTAGCTCCTGGCTTTGGGCTGGTCCAGCCCCAGCCATCTGGGGAGTCAATCAGATGGAAGATCTCTGGGTGTCTCTCCCTCTCTCTGCCTTTCAAACAAATCTTTTTTAAAAAAGCCAAAGAGTTATACAAACCTTATAACAAAACTGAAGTCTCTTTCTCAAATATCACCATCATGAAATTCTCTCTAGAGACCATTACTTTCAGTCCTATTAACTGTTTCTTTTGTTAGCCACCTCCTTTATATTTCTAAATTAAATATATTTAACACTTCTATTATTATTCAAATATATTCATATTTGAGTCATGTACTTTGAGCTATATTCATCATTTTTGCTGCAAGTTTTTGTTTTTCCTTTGAGTAATTTATTACCCAATTTTAAACAATTTGAGAAACAAGAGTTCCTGTCTGCACTTCCCAGTGTCTGCATCAGCAGGGCTGGGCTGGGCCCAATACCAGCAGCTGTGAATTCAATCCAGGTCACCCATGCAGGTGGTAAGAACACAATTACTTGAGCCATCATTGCTGCTTCCCAGGGACTGCATTAGCAGGAAGCTGGAGTCAGAAGCCAGAGCCAGGACTTGAATCCAGGTATTCAGATGTGAGACAAAGGTGTCTTCATTGCTAGGCTAAATGTCTGTTCCCTATTACCTAATTTTTTAAAAGATTTATTTATTTATTTTAAAGTCAGAGTTATGGGGTCGCAGGGGGGTCTTCAATCCGCTGGTTCACTTCCCACTTGGCCGTAACAGCAGGAGCTGCAGTGATCCAAAGGCAGGAGCCAGGAACTTCTTCCGGTCTCCCACGTGGGTGCAGGGATCCAACGACTTGGGTCATCTTCCACTGCCTTCCCAGGCCACAGCAGAGAGCTGGATCGGAAATGGAGCAGCTGGGACTCGAACTGGTCCAACATGGGATGCCCGCACTGCAGGTGGCAGCCCCACCTATTACCTAATTTTGTATTAGTTTTCTAAGCACTTGTCACTGTTTCATCCTAACTTTTTACAGAACTTCAAATTTCCACACAATACTTTCAAAATCACTAGGTTATCTATCCATTTATTTTTTCTTTCCCCCTCCCCACTCCCTTCCTCCTTCCCTAGTCTAGAGGAAGTAATGATATTAGAGACCTATATTCACTTGCTCAAATTTGAGTTGATGATCCACTTAGACATGTTGCACAGGTATTTTCTTGGGATTATCCTTTACCATTATCCTAATAAATTCTTTTGCATATTTCCAGTATTGGAGCCTTTGATTTCTGGATCCTGTGATTTCTCTATTGACTTACTGTTTGTTTTTTATTGGAGCACCCCCTTCATTTCCTAAGAAAAGGTCATGGGAGACCTGTCTAAAAACTTCCTTATACTATAGCCACACTTGAGTTAACAGTTTGGCTGGGTATAGAACTCTAGGTTCTCACACTGAAGAGACTACTTCCAGTTTCCGATGTGACAGCATTTAAACTTCACTGTTCTTTGGTTTGTTCTGCCCCACCTCTAGGGTGGCAAGAAATCCCTCGTACTCCATCTTTCACTAACAGTGGTGAGCACAAACCATATGTAAGAAACCTCATTCCTGTCCCACCTTCTGACCACTGTAAAAATCCTGTCCGTCTCCTTTCCTTGCTCACAAACCAGCTTCAGTCCTCTTTGAGAGCTTTTTCTCTAGAAAGCCTCTCTTAGTGTGTGGACAACATCATCAGTCTGGACAGTCAAGTCAAACTTTGGTTGATGATTGGTCCTACTTCTACAAAATCAGTTTTCAGAAGTTAAAATTCATTTTCCTACCATATTCAACCTTCCTGAATTGCTCTTCAGAAGCCCAATGCCATCTGTATTCTAGACTGCTTATCTGGAACTAATTCTTTTTTTTCTATGGAAGACTGTTTTGTTTTGTTTTGTTTTTATTTGAGAGAGACAGAACTCCCACTGCTACTTCACTTCCCAAATGCCCAGCAGTTAGGACTGAAGCCAGGATCCAGGAACTCAGTCCAGGTCTACCACATGGGTGGCATAAATCCAGTTACTTGAGTCATCACTTGCTTCTAGAGTCTGCATTAGTGTGAAACTGGAGTCAGGAGCCAGAGCTGTGAATCAAACCTAGGCACTCTAGTGAGGGATGTGGGCATCTTAACCACTAGGCCAAACACCTGACACCTGAGTATTTTAAAAATTATACAATGTATTTTGGTGTAAGTCTTTTTCTTCTAATTTAATGGATATAATTACTTTGTACCAGGTGAACTCAGCTTTCCATGTATCTATTCATATTTTTCAGAATTTAAAACTCTTTGAATATGTATATTCTATAATTTTTAATGCTATCCAAGTTTCTGGTTCTTTGTGTTTAATAAATTCCTTTCTGTTTACTCTAATGTCTGAACTTCTATTTTTCATGTTCTATTTTTGGATTCATCTCCTAATTATTATTCTTTTTTTAAAAATATTTTATTTATTTATTTGAGAGGCAGAGTTACAGACAGTGAGAGGGAGAGACAGAGAGAAAGGTCTTCCATCCATTAATTCACTCCCCAAATGGCCGCAACGGCTGGAGCTGCGCCGACCCAAAGCCAGGAGCTAGGTGCCTCCTCCAGGTCTCCCATGTGGGTGCAGGGGCCCAAGGACTTGGGCCATTTCCTACTGCTTTCCCAGGCCACAGCAGAGAGCTGGATTGGAAGAGGAACAGATGGGACTAGAACCGGCACCCATATGGGATGCTGGCATCACAAGCGGAAGATTAACCCACTGCGCCACAGCGTCGGCCCCTAATTATTATTCTTTTTAAAATAACGACTTTTGAGATGCAACTCATATGTCATAAAACTCATCCTTTCCAAGTTTATATTTTGTTTTCTATACTCAGAGTTGTATCACCTTTTTTTAAAAAAATTTTCTCTTTAGTATTTGTTTAACTTTCTAGAATATTTCCTTTATCATTCAAGTCTATGGAATACCTTATTTCTGGTTCTATATTTTTATTCGTAATTTTTCAGATTTTTTTGTTCTCTGAACGCTTTTTTAAAAAAGTAGTCTGTAGCTATTTTATGAGCACAAGATTTTTTCACCACTCTGAGGATATTAATGAAACTATGGCTATTAGAAGATTTCTTCTGGGAAAGACATTTGGCCTAGCAGTCAATACACCAGTTAAGATGCCTGTATCCTAATACTCGGCCTCAGGGCCAGTGTCGAGGCACAGTGGGTTAAGCTGCCACCTGTGATGCCAGGAATTCAAGTCCCACCTGCTGCATTTCTGATCCAGCTCCCTGCTAATGTGCCTTGGAAGGCAGAAGATGGCCCAAGCAGTTGTGCCTCTGCCACCCACATAAAAGACCCAGATGAAGTTGCTGGCTCCTGGCTTTGGCCTGGTCCAGTCCTGACTGTTGCAGTCATTAGCAGAGTGAACCAGCAGATGGACGATCTCTTTCTCCCTCTCTGTCATTCTACCCTTACCAATAAAAAAAAAAATTTTTCCAAAGAAAATAACCGGCTTTACTTCCTGACAATGCACATCACAGAAGTTCAAATCACTGGGCCCTTGCCACCCACATGGGAGACCTGGTTTCAGTTCACAGCTCCAAGCCTCACTTTGCCCAGTCCCAGTTGTTGCGTACATTTGGGGAAGGCAATCAACTCTGTCTGGCTCCATTACTGTTTCTGTCTCCCTCTCCTTCTTTTTGTCTGCTTCTCAAATAAATACTTTTAAAATTCTAAAAATGACTTATTTTCCTTTTATTACCTGTACCCTTCAAGTATCATATTTAGTAACTACTTTTCATTTTAAATGTTTTCATCAAACACCTAGTAATTCTTAAATGTTCAAGAACGAGGTACTAAACTTGGGCTTATTCTTGAGCAGGGCTTAGGTAGAGGCAGCATTTCTCTGGGACCTTTAGACTGGAACCAAGCCATTACTGTCAGGACAAAGGTCTTCTCTAGGGTAAAGAAACTTCCAAAAGAAGAATCTTCCTACCTCTTAGTTAGGGTGTATTTGCTCGAGTGGGATAAGGGGTCCAGGCACTTTGGCACTAAGAATACAGATTTTGGCCAGCGCCGTGGCTCACTAGGCTAATCCTCCGCCTGTGGCACCAGCACCCTAGGTTCTAGTCCCGGTTGGGGTGCCGGATTCTGTCCCGGTGGCTCTTCTTACAGTCCAGCTCTCTGCTGTGGCCCGGGAAGGTAGTGGAGGATGGCCCAAGTGCTTGGGCCCTGTACCTGCATGGGAGACCGGGAGGAGGCACCTGGCTTCTGGCTTCGGATTGGCGCAGTGCACCGGCCGTAGTGGCCATTTTGGGGGGTGAACCAATGGAAAAGGAAGACCTTTCTGTCTAACTCTGTCAAAAAAAAAAAAAAATACAGACTTTCACTTAATTCCTTTTCTTCTTCTTGACCCTCACTGCTGGTTTTCAGTGCAGCACACCTGCCCTGAACACAAGCAGGAGTCTGAGTGCAGTCCCTCCACTTCAGTGTTTCCATACTGCCAGAGGGTAGCTGCCTGATCATACGGTATTGGGATGGAGATCAAGGCATATACCTGCTACTTTTACATATTTCTAAAATTCTTATTTTTAACACTACACCCATTCCTTCTGGAATATGTGGTGCTTCAGATTCCTAAAATGCAGCCTAAGCCAGTTTGCTTCTTGGTTTATCATTACTGTAGAAACCTAGCTTTCAGCTTTTCTACTTTCTTTCTTTATGTTAGGTCAATTAGAAATCATTCATCCACTTCCCAGGTTCCAAGATTTTACTGATTATCTCTTATCAGATAGGGTATCTTGTCTCTCTCTCTGCCTGTGGCTTCACATCCTTTTTATGCTTTTATTGGTATTTTAATGGGATTTCAGAAAGGAGAAAAATGTATATATTCAATCTTCCATATTAAATATTAAAGCTTGTATTACTTTTTCAACGTGTTAAAATGTTACTTTAGAAGATATTTCTTATTATGGTTAAAAGGTTTATTTTTCTCCAGAGTAGAAGACCCATTTGAAACTGTATTTTGGGGGGGCCAGTGCTGTGGCATAGCAGGTAAACTCACCGCCTGCAGTGCCAGCATCCCATATGGGTGCTGGTCCGAGTCCTGGCTGCTCCACTTCCGATCCAGCTCCCTGCTATGGCCTGGGAAAGCAGCAGATGGCACAAGTCCTTGGGCCCCTGCATCCAAGTGGGAGACTTGGAAGAAGCTCCTGGCTCCTGGCTTCAGATCGGTGCAGCTCCAGTCATTGCAGCCAATTGGGGAGTGAACCAGCGGATGGAAGACCTCTCTCTCTCTCTGCCTCTCCTTCTCTCTCTGTGTAACTCTTTCAAATACATACATAAATTTTTAAAAAAATAAAAAAGATACTGTACTGTACTCCAAGCAGGGGGAAGGAAGATAAAAGATCAGGCTAATTCCCAAAGGCTTTAAAGTCAAGAGAAGGAGAGAAGCCAAAACAATTACACTGCAGTTTCCAGTCCTATGGAAGAAGTATACAGAATGCCACTGAACTACCACGATAGAACAAATCATTTAGAAAAAGAGATGACAGAAGAGGCTCCCCAGCAGAAATGGCTTCTGATTTTCTTTTTGAAGAACAAGCAAAGAAGGGAGAGGAAAGAATAAGAGCATTGCTTGAGCACCTTCTAACTTCTTTTGCAGTTTATTTTCAAAAACATTCCTCTAGTCTATTTTCTGGCTCACTAATTCAATGTTCAGCTGAATTCATTCTATGAGGTTCATTTTTTAAAAAAATTGAGTCTTGAAAAAAATTTTTTTTATTTAAAGAGACAACAGGGAGAGCTGAAATCACTGGCTCACTCCTCAGATGCCACAATGGTCCCTGGCTAGGGTTAAAACTGGGAGCCAGTTATGTAATCCTGGTCCCCAACATGAGTGGCAGGAACCCAATTATTTGAGCCACTACTACTACCTCTCAAGGTCTGCATTAGCAGGAAGCTGGAGTCAGGAGGAAAACCCAGGCACTCTGATATGGGATGTGACTTTCCCAACTGCCAAATGCCTGCCCCTAACTTGTTATTTTTAGTTTGCAGGGAGTATAACTATTTTTTACAGCAAACTGTTTATTATGTATTCAATGATTTCTTATTTCTAAAGAGATAAAGTTTTTCCCATTTCCTCAGATGTTAGTTGTGTTTCTTGCATTTGCTGCCTCTTTTCCGTGGCATTGGTTCTCTTCAAACATTGGGCTGATCAAATGTTTGCCTTAGCCATATCCCTCTTTGAGAATGACGGCACGAAAGTGAGTATAAATTCTGCAGCAACAACGTGCCTCTAGAGTTTGGAAAAGTGAAAGGCATTCTGGACTCTAGTGTTCTGGGTGGTGATGTCCTCCACTTACTGGGTATGGTGGGTTCCTTACAGGAATGCCCTGTGTGACTAGGGGCTCCACTGAAAGTCTCCTGAATCAGAACCTCCACTTCAAAAGAGCCATACTGTATGCTCTTCCTGCAGCTAAGCAGCTTAACAATTGACAGCTTTGACTTTTTTCTCCCTTTGCTATCCTTGTGACAATCTGGAGTTACCTGAGATTCTTCCTCTGCTTCTCAATCCAACCCCAGTAATGACCCTTCGTAGTCAATCCCCACATTATTTGGGAGTGGCTTTACCAAGGCAGCAAGCATTAGTAGTTGCCAGTGTTTCCAATTTAAGGAGAAACGGACCAGGTATTTCAAATGTAGTTCTTAATCCACCACTTTGACAAGTCCTCAAGACTCCTTCTATCACAGTTCTTTAGACTTATTGCTCACGCATTTAGGATCTCTCTAAAGCTACTTACTTTTACCTGTGTTGTGATTTTTCTATGCTCTCAGTACACTTAATCACTCTGATCTCATCTGCTTTTAAGGAGTCCTCTGTATTTCTGGAGTGCTGATGGCACCTTTTTTGTTTTCAAAAATGACTTCAATTATACCAACAGTGGATGGCTCACAAATTTCTATTTCTAGTCCTCCACATCAACTGCCCATCTAACAATGCTACTTAGATTTTTTTAAAGGCACTTATCATTTAATATATTAAAAATTGAATTCATTATCTTTCCTTCAAACAAGATGTTTTTTTCAGTGAATGAAACCATCTGGTATCCGGTTTTGCAAATCAAAGACAGAAGTCATCTTGGATACTTTTCAGCTCCTTGATTCTTCATTTACCAAATTCTATCAACTGCACTGCCTAAAACAGCCATGAGATCTGCTTTCTCCTTTCCATTTCTAATGTAAGCTTTCTAGTACAAAGTGCCATTCTTTCTCCCCTAAACTACTATCTCCTAACTGGTCTACTTGCCTCCACTCCTGCTTCTTTCCAGTCTTGTGTCCACACTACCACTAAAGTGAGCTTATCATTCCTTATTTAAAAGACTTCAACGGCTTTCTGCTGCTCCAAAGATAAACATCAGTATCTCTGACATGAACTACAAGGCTGCAAAGACCCAACTGGCCGCCCAATCTTGTATCACAATCACAATTCTTCCCATGCTCTGTACTCTGATCGTGCTGATCTTTTAGTTCTCAGAACCACAGTGCTCAGTCTCGTATCAGGGGCTTTGCAATGTTGTTCCCTCGGCCTGGATTTTCCTTTACTTGTCTGTTTGCATAGTTAATTTCCAAAGTCCTTCAGATCTCAATTGTCAATCCCTCTTCCTCTTGGAAGTCTTCCCTACTCTGAGTAAAATAAATTACATTCAAGTTAATATCTCTTTTGTAGCAGTTACCACAACTCTAATTTCACTCTGGTGTGTGCCTGAAGGCTTTGAAGACAAAGCTTAGGCCACAGTCAGGAGCATTCACGTTGACTAGAGGAGAGCACCCTACCCACCGAGTTGGGAACACAGGGGCGGACACAAATGGATGTAAGATAGAAAGCTGACAGAGTTCACATCTGACAGTCTTACCTGACATTAGTTCACTACTTGATGAACTACTATCAACCTGGAGGTCATCAGTTAGTGACTCCTATGTGGAAGAATTAAAGATATGGAACAAATTATGAAATTGAACATTTTTATATCACATTGATTACTTTGAAAATGAAAAGTTAATGTCCACTTTGATTATTGAGTTCATACTTATTAGATTTTTTCAGTTTATTGATTACACATGTAAAGTGACAATATTAAATGTAACAAGAAATACTAAGATATGATACTATGGTTATATCTAGGAAATCAAAAATACATCAGTCAAATAACTTCTGAGGGATACACTAGCATACAAAATATATGGGAAAATATTCTTCTGATCTCCTAGGAAGAACATTTTACCTCCAAAAATAAGGGGAAACAGACAAATCAAAAGAAAAGCTTTCTACTTCTAAAATACTAAAAATAATATTAAAGACAAATATAAGTAAAAACATTTATTAAATATATGCACTGTTATCTCCAATATATAATAAATAGGCATTTCATAAAAAAGAAATACAAATGGCCAATAACTTGAGGGTAAAAAGCAGTGAATTCCCTAGCCTCAAAGAAATGAAAAACAAAACAACATGCTACTTTTCATCTATCAAATATGAATATATGTACCTGGTTTCATGTGAGATGGTGCTAATTTGCCAACATGAACCAAAAAACTGTGAACCTGATCAACCTTTGACCCACTGCAAAATATTTATCTTAGGATAACAATTTGAGGTACAGATGCACACAAAAAAATTCCTTCCATAACATGAAGTCTATCAATATCTACAACAGCAAAACTGGAGTAACAATATGAAACTCTCAATCTCAGAATAGCTTTACATAGTATGTCTATCTATAAGACAAAACATTATGAAAACTCCAGAGGTGCCCGGTGCTGTGCTGAAGCAGGTAAAGCCACCACCTGCAGTGCTGGCATCCCCTGTGGGTTCCAGTTTGAGTCCCAGCTGCTCTGCTTCTGATCCAGCTCTCTGCTATGGTCCAGGAAAGCAGTGGAAAATGGCCCAAATGCTTGGGCCCCTGCACCTGTGTGGGAGACCCAAAAGAAGCTCCTGGCTCTTGGCTTTGGATTGGCCCACCTGGAAGTGAACCAGCAGATGCAAGACCTCTCTCTTTGTCTCTCTCTCTGTCTCTCTATAACTCTGCCTTTCAAATAAAAATAAATCTTAAAAAAAAACCAAAAATAGCATTTTTGAAGAATAACAATAAGAAAATACACAAGAAGAACATTTTTGAATTATTTTAAAAGATAAATACATTTTGGGCCAGCGCCGCGGCTCACTAGGCTAATCCTCCGCCTAGCGGCGCCGGCACACCAGGTTCTAGTCCCGGTCGGGGCGCCGGATTCTGTCCCGGTTGCCCCTCTTCCAGGCCAGCTCTCTGCTGTGGCCAGGGAGTGCAGTGGAGGATGGCCCAGGTGCTTGGGCCCTGCACCCCATGGGAGACCAGGATAAGCACCTGGCTCCTGGCTCCTGCCATCGGATCAGCGCGGTGCGCCGGCCGCAGCGCACCGGCCGCGGCGGCCATTGGAGGGTGAACCAACGGCAAAGGAAGACCTTTCTCTGTCTCTCTCTCTCACTGTCCACTCTGCCTGTCAAAAAAAAAAAAAAAAAAGATAAATACATTTTTAAAGGCAACAAAAAGAAATATATAAAAATGTGAAAAATTTTTTAATTACTTGTTTTTTGTAGCGTATAAGACATCTACAAAGAACACTTTACACTGTGAAGCATGGGGTAAACGTCTCTTTAAAAGTGCTTTGTGTTGAAACTGCCCTACTTCAAAAACGTATTACTGAGGAGTGCAAGTTAAAAATCCGGAACTTGACTATCAACTGTATTGCTAACCTCAGACGAGCCCTAAGTTTTAAAATCTGAGTCTCCCCAAGTTACTATCGTGCAGCTTTAAAGTATTTCACAGAGGCCAGCGCCGCGGCTCACTAGGCTAATTCTCCGCCTGCAGCGCCGGCACATCGGGTTCCTGTCCCGGTTGCCCCTCTTCCAAGCCAGCTCTCTGCTGTGGCCAGGGAGTGCAGTGGAGGATGGCCCAAGTGCTTGGGCCCTGCACCTGCATGGGAGACCAGGAGAAGCACCTGGCTTCTGGCTTTGGATCAGCGCGGTGCGCCGACCACAGCGGCCATTGGAGGGTGAACCAACGATAAAGGAAGACCTTTCTCTCTGTCTCTCTCTCTCTCTCACTGTGCACTCTGCCTGTCAAAAAAAAAATTTCACAGAATCCTTATTCTAAATACAGAACATCAAGAAGTTATATAATATTCCGATGAATGAAGACTGGAATGCTCTGTAATGTACTGAACGGTTCATAATGAAGCATAGTTTTAGTTAACAGAAAAATCAAATGGAAAACATAAAAATGGCTTTAAAACGTTAAAGTAGTACCAAAAATAATTCCTTACTAAGGAATATTTTCTTTCACCCAGGAAATCAGCTAATAATCTACATTTCTGTAACACTTGTCAAAGGAAAATCCACCTGAGTCAGAAATTCAAGTCCTGTCATTTATCAGTGCTTATAGAAATACTAGCACGCTATGTAATTTCTCTCGCACAAAGGCCCTGTAATCCTGTCTTTCACACGTGAAGTGCTTGTCTCCTTATGAAGAATAACCAAGAACCACAGGAATGACATACATACACCCAACGCAGCAGTCTTCGCCGCCTGTGTCTGCTCACGAGGACTGTCTTCTTGCAGGCTTTGCTCTCCTGTAACTCTTAGCTGAGCGCTAACAAATAAACACCACAGTTAATGCGCACCACATGGACTCGGCTCCGCACATCTCTGTTCATGCTATTCAGGACCTCAAAGTCTCTTCAGGGACATCTTTAGGAAGAAAGGACCAGAGTGGATGAACGACACCAATACCCAAATCCTGGCACGAATACCGTCCTGGGGGGGGAGGGTGGGTTAGTGCACTTGATTTTTAGGTAACTTGGCAACAAGTCCAATTTCTAGTCTAGGGGCTGAGAGGCGTGAAATGGGGGTGTGTCACTCATTCTCTTCACTGACTGTTAGAACAAGAGGCTAACAGAAGATAAGGGCTTGGGGTTTTCTAAGGAGGCCAGGCCATGGGGCTGTGAACCCCGCCTACGCACCTGGGTAGCCCAGAGCCACTGCCTCCACGCGGGCTCCCCTCTGCTTTCTCCGCTATCTTCTGCAAACCGCGCAGTTTGCCTTTACCCTTCCGGCCTGAGGAGGACGGCAGGTGTCAGCCCGCCCACCGGCCTCGGAGCTCCCCGGGGCCAGGGGCCCAGACCTCCCGCCCGCCCCCTGCTCGGGTCCCTCCCCGCAAGGCAGCTCGGCGGGGCTTACGGCAGGCCAACCCTGGGCCAGGACCTGGCGGGGCCTCCGTCTTCGCCGGGGCGCCCAGGTCCGGCGTCGGGGTTACGTTGAGCCTCTGGCCTGCCCGCTTCTTGCGCGTGTAGACCCGCAGGGGCCACATTGCCACCCCCACTCCACTCCCAAGCCTTGAAAGCCTCTGGGCCTTGACAGCCTGTCTCGTCTCCTTCTTGAGGAATGAGCTACGTCAGAGAGAGTCAGCGTCCAGACGCGTCCGGCGGAGCAGCCTGACCAGAACCACGCGAGGAAAAGCATTAACTTCGGGACTACGGCCCTCGGCCGCGCTCCCGCCTTTTTATCCCCCGTAGTGGATTCTGGGAAGACGGAGGAACGCGGCAGCGACTGCGCCCCCTGGCGGCACTGGGAGGTGGGCACAGGTACCCTTGACTGCTGAACGCACGCCTGGAGGTCCCAGTCCGGAAAGTCACTGCTTTGCTTTTCGTTTCCTCATTATTGGGATGGGACCAGCTTCTGCTATCCATGCTGCCCGCTGTGGCTCTCCTCATCAGCACCGCGGAAGGAGGCCTTGGTGGTGGTTTGAGTCTCTGGGCACAGGGAGGGAGTGTAACTGGGGGTCATGCAGGAGGGTACCCACCTGAGGAGTCAGCTTCAGCTCTGGGCCCCCCAGATTACTGGGTGGCTATGGTACTTGAGGGCCTAACCAAGCCTTGGAAGATGCTGGGCTCAGGAGGCGTCTCCTCAAGTGCAAGCAGAGTCCATTAGCCTGCACATCTGGGGTATACTTGGGGTCAAAGCAGAGGATGCCACAGGGGCTTCCCTCCTAGTGCCTGGGACTCAACTCTGGGTCTACCAGTTGGAGAGACACAGAAATGACCTCCGCTTCTCTCCACATACCCAGGTTGAACCATTCTGGATGCTTCTGATAGACATAGCACACACAGAACAATACATAACCATCCTCTTGTTCTAAAAAATGGCAACATTTCAGTTAAAAATTGTACAGTTATGAAAAACTCAAAAGATAATAATGTGTGTGGATGTGTGCATCCACAATAATGTCATGGAGTTTTTTTACTTAAAATGTGCTCATAAAAACATGACTATGATTTAATACATAATCATCAAAGTCTGACTTTGTAATGAGCAGAGGGTAGGCATTCATCCATGGTTAGGTATACTAGTACCCTGAGTCAGAGTCAATGGTTATTGAGCTCCTTACTCTCGTGTTTGGCCCTGTGGTGGATGCTGGAGATAACAAAGGTGAACCAGAAAAACCAGCCAAGGAACTCATGGTGTTGCTGTCTAAGGCAATCTCCTATTTCCACTTGCAGATTTCTTTAGTCACATTTATAATGTGCTGCCTGGCAGTCTCCAGTTTACTCTCCCACTGTGGGGGCTGTTCTGAAAAAAACTTGGAGTTCTTAAATGACCTCTGAGAGGTCTGGACCTTGAGATGCCTTAATCCCAGAAGTGAAAGAAATAATGAAAAAATGAGAACAGGTTAAACCAAAAGCTGACCTGCTCTAGGGGTCCTATTCCCTAAAAGTCTATCGCACTACATACTGAACTATATTCCCGAAATGTCATCAAGTAAAGATTTATGGGGTTAATACAGAGGACTTCCAAACTGGAAATAAACTTGGAATGATTTATTTAGCCAAAACTATCCTTAAAAATGATCTAATGGGGGCCAGCGCTGTGGCAAAGTGGATAAAGCCACCATCTTCGGTCCTGGCATCCCATATGGTTGCCAGTTTGAGCCCCAGCTGCCCCACTTCTGATCCAGCTCCCTGCTAATGCACCTGGGAAAGCAGCAGCAGATGGTCCAAGTTCTTGAGCCACTGAACCCACGTGAGAGACCCAGAACAAGCACCTGGCTCCTGACTTTGGACCAGCAGAGCTCTGGCCATTATGGCCATTTGGGGGGTTAACTGGTGGGTGGAAGATTTCTCTCTCCCTCTCTCATCTCTAACTGTTCCTTTCAAATAAATAAATAAATCTTTTTTAAAAAATTAACAAACAGGGCTGGCACTGTGGCATAGTGGGTAAAGTCACCGCCTGCCATGCTGGCATCCCATACTGGTTTGAATCCTGGCTGCTCCACTTTCAATTCAGCTCCCTACTAATGCACCTGGGAAAATAGTGGAGTGTAGCCCAATTGCTTGGGCCCCTACACACAAGTCAGAGACCTGGATGCAGCTCCTGGCTCTGGCTTGCCCAGCCCTGGCCATCTGGCCACTTGGGGAGGATCTCTGTCTCTGTCTCTGTCTCTGTCTCTCTCTCTCCCTCTCTGTAACTCTATCAAATAAATAAATTAAACCTGTAATTGAAATGATCCGGTTGCCTCTTCCTTTTGCAGTTGAGGAAACCACAGTCCAGGGAAGCTCATGAAGATGGTCAGCTAGCACAGGTGGCATGGCTCTCTAGCATGGGGCTAGTGTGCTGGTCATTCCTATCCCTCCTGGCACAGGCCTGGGAAAGAGGTAAGGGGTGCAAGGTGAGGCATTTAAAACCCTTGGTAGCAGGGCTGGCACAGTGGGTTAACGCCCTGGCCTGAAGTGCCAGCATCTCATATGGGCACCGGTTCAAGTCCCATCTGCTCCTCTTCCAATTCAGCTCTCTGCTATGGCCTGGGAAGGCAGTGGAGGATGTCCCAGGTCCTTGGGCCCCTGCAACCACATGGGAGACCTAGAAGAAGCTTCTGGCTCCTGGCCTCAGATCGGCACAACTGGGGAGTGAAACAGCAGATGGAAGACCTCTCTCTCTCTCTCTCTCTCTGCCTTTCCTTCTATGTGTAACTCTGACTTTCAAGTAAATAAATAAATCTTAAAAAAAAAAAAAACAACCTTGGTAGCAAGGGGAGAAGGGACTAGACAGACTCGGGCTGTTTTAAACTTCACCCTGAGTCTGCCTGTAAAAGGGGAAGGAAATGTGCCCCTACAAAACAGTGAGGAAGGACAGAGACTTCTCAGTGTAATCATCTGTCTTCCCCCACTCCATCCTCAAACATACAAACAGCAGGGCACATATTTAGTGTTGTGCATAAAACCAAACTTCTTCCATCTCCTGGCTGCTGTACTGTTCCCACACCTATACCCAGAACTCTGCCATCAGGGTTTCAGTTCAACATATGATGGGTTTGACTGGGTTCCCAATAATCATTTTCTATGGAAAACCAAATCACAGATTGCAAAGAGATTTCTGAAGGAAACTTTTTGGAAAACAACCATTTTGTGAATTTTGGACTCCCTGAAACGCAAAGGAAACCTTTCTGGATTACATTTTCCTCTGGGTAACCACCGAACAACTGTGTTTAAACCAGCTGAAAACCAGCGGTTGCTGTTGTTCAGTTGATAAAAGCGGGATAAATCATAGCAATGAATGAATGTACTTTCACATACTGTCATTTTAATGCTATGCAACATACAAAAAAGGACTAAATGCATTTCCTTACAACAGATATTTCTTGAGCATCTACTATGGACCAAATCTGCAGCAAGGCTTAGAGCTCAAACAACTCAGTCTTAAGGAGGGTAGGACAGAGTGACCACCAACCAATCCACCACACGGGAAGCTTCTCAGAGGACACACTGGAAGCTGAGTTTTATGAGATGAATGGAGTAGTCTGACAGGCAGGTCAAGGGAAAGGGTATTCTGGGAAAGGGGACTGTGAAGGCATTAGGACACAGAAAAGCATAATTTTAGCCAACTACAAACGTATTTGGTATCACTGGTGCCAAGGCTCCCTGGGGAAGAGCAGAAGAGTGTGCTGTACCAGGGAGCCTCAACTTTATCCTGGAAGCTATGGGGAGCCATTGAAGGAATATTGAACAGGAAGTGGCATGACTCGATTTTTAATTTAGAAAAATTTCCCTGAGTTGTGGATGTTGCGATTTGAATCAGCTGGGTATAGACATGAAAACTACTTAGGAAAGCACTGTAATACTCCAGACGAGAGATGAAGGTGGCCCCAAATGACACTATTACCTGAGAGGCAGAAGAGTGAGGGACAGCAAATGCATGATGGCAGAATGTGCATAACTTAAGACATGGAAGAATGCACCATTTTCACAGACTGTACCTAAAAAATCTGCATAGGACTAAAAGACATTATGGAAATGCTGTTTTAAAGGCTACCATGATGGAGAATTTCCTTAATTATTAAAAGAATTAAAGTGATTTAAATCCAAGACACATGTAGTGATGGCCAAGAGTTCAGCAGGGTCCCTTTGGAGTCTGGGGAACCCCAGAGCAGACGGAGAGGCCAGGATAGAGATGCAGATCGACAAAATGGCTCTACACCAAGTTTGCTGCGAGTACTACAGTTGATGATTACCAAACATACTGACATCACAGGATGCTATATAAATGTATAAAATAGTAATTATAAGCAACTCTGAGAAATGAAAAATCTTTATTTTTTACAAAAGTTTTCATAAATGCATTCTGTATTTGATATGCATGCTATTATAACAAAGCAACTGAAAATATAATTACAGTTATCTTTATGCATATTTAAAAATTAATATTTTACTCCCCTCAAGTTTTCAAAAATTGAAAGAATAAGCAGTTCTTCAAAAAAATATCCATTTCCCCCCATGCAATCATTGCAGTGATTTAACAAGGAAAATTAAAATAATCAGGCAAATGAATGTTTAAAAGCTACTGTTACTTCATGTACACTGTTTCTGTTTGGGACCAGGTTTAGGAATGCTTGTATCTCAAGTATTTGTCTGTTGCCTCAGCATTACAGCCATTAATGTGTTCTAATTTGTGTTTTGAATTTGGGGTTCAGTCCTCACTTGCATGCTAATCCCATTCTTACTGCAGTTAATTGTAGATTCACAGAAAAGACCAAGTAGCATAGTTAAGAGAAAAGTCAAGCTACTAGGATTCTTTTTCTTTTCATGTAAAGGGTTCCTTGAAAATAAAGATTGGCAAGAAAATATAGCCAACTCATACTTTGCCAGCTTTATATGTGATCATTCATTCTTTTTTTTCCTGAGATTTTTAGCAAGTTGGCAAGTAGACTGTTTTCATGCAAAAACACTTTCCCATTCTTTACATTCATTTTATAGTATCACATTTGTGCTTTATTATGCATCTGGAAAATAAAAATTCATTTTCTTTACCATGGAAAATTTAAAGATTATTGGTTCTTCGATGATTTATATAGTCAAATTAAGTGTTTTCCACTTGACAAAATATTACCTGATTATAAAAATCTCAATGCACAGTTCTACTTTTTTTCTCTCATGCTTGTAGTCTTACCAAAATTTAGAACAAAAGAATGACTTGCTTATGTGAGGGACACACAATATGTTTAATCCTTGGACATTTGAGTTTGTGAATTACTAATATGTGGTATATATTTCAGTGGGAGGTCACAATAAAGACTATTTATGGCAAAGGAAAAAATATTTGGTGTGTATTCATTTTATAATACACACAAAATGATTTGTTTATAAAATTGAGAATTATTTACATATTTGAATGAGAAATGAGTACAAAAGTCAAACATTTAAGAACATATTTATAACTAAGGGACTGATTCTCTGTTAAACCTCTAGATTTATTAAGATCCAATGTCAAATAGCTTTTTCTATATTTGTTAGAAATACAAACTTTTTCCTCCCCCCAAAAAAGCTGGGAAATCTGAAGCAAGGATTTTTTCCACTGATATATACTGTTTCGTTTCTCCTTAATTACAAAATTACGTGGAGTTAAATGTAGGAATAGACATAATATATTTAGGGTTCACTGTTCACTTTTCTCAGCACATCTGCACCAACCCACTCATTTGGCCCAAATGTGATGATTTCCATTTGGATCAGGAAGTCTGGTGGAAATATATTATCTTTTAAGTGAGAAAAAGAAAAAATTTAAGTTACACATGATCAATCATATCTAACTACTATGAGGTATAAACAGACTCAAAAAAATAAGTTTTAAAATAATGGCTTATGTTACTGTTCAAAATTCTTTTGGAATCAAAGCCAACTATGAAATTGTAGTCAAGGGGAAGGACAATGGGAAATAGCATTTTCTTTTCCCCCTGAATGTCCAATTCAGGCAATGATGTTCACTTTTAACTAGTGAAATACATATTAAACCTAAAAAAATTAATGCTACTCAGATGGGACCTGGGACCTTTTAAATACCTGTTTATTCAGAAATGCCTTTAAAACTTAATGTGTATAGAACTAGATCGCTTATTACAATGTCAAATCTGTAAGTGTAAGCAGTGGGTCTTTAGAGAGAATATACCCAAGGAGTATGTAAAAGGTTAAGTACATCAAATGAGCTGTAGTCTACTTTTGACAAGAATAAAATCTGTGTACTCACTGATGCGATATAGCCAACAGAACCGTGTGCTACTGCAGTGTTTAAAAAAGTGTTTATGTACAGTTGGCTGTGAACAGTGAATACATATATCTTAAATTAACACAAAAATTGCATATAAATTGTTAATATACTCTCACAGTCCTGTCCCTACAGAAGAAAAACACTTTCCCAGGTACTATGCTTTTTTCAGATGCACAGTTCATAGCTTGCAAATTAGTTGTTGTCAATGATATCAGGGCTTTCATTGTATAAATTTATTAGCATCCATGTACAGGGTGTATCTAAATGCATGGTGCAAGAAAGGAGGTTTTTGTGGTTGAATTTAGGAGCATTTAAAGATTTTGAGCACAGCATTAAGCCATCAGCAGATATTTCTCTATTACGAATCTATAGTTTTCCAGGGCCATTTTGAAGAGATTCTTCAAAATTATACTGTTGAAAAAATTATTTTCTTGGAAAAATAACATCCCCTCCTCCTCACATCTTGCCTTGATACTCTTAATGAAAGAAGATGAAATTGTTCAGAATCATAGCCATTCTGGGTTTCCCAGGCCTGGCATGGACATATTGGGAAGGGAAGGTAGGAAGGCCCCAGCGAGAAACAGAGGTACACTGACTCTGCCCACCCTGAGAAAGAACTATGAGCTTCTTCTCCCAAGTCCTCCCATTCAAAGAAGGGTGCAGCCACTGCCGAGTCCACAGACACCTTTTAGAATTCATTATGGTTAGAAGTCCATGAGCATGTGCATGGTATCCTTGGCTACTTTTACATTACTTTTTTTTCTAGGTAGTTCCTGAATGCCTTTTAATGAAGTTAATAAATGACAAAATGCATTGAAAAGTCTTCGTAAGTTCTTATATAACATTTGCCTTAAGAATATCTGGATTTGCATTTTTCATGAATAAAACTAAAAATCAGATAAAAAATCATTCACATCAATAGGAATTATCTTTGAAGACTGACGTTTTGCAGAATGATTGATCACATTTTATCATAATTCTGTTTGCCTAGTTTTAGTTCTCAAGTTTGATTTAGCTGTGATTTTGACAATCAGTGACTGAATGAGGTAGTCCACATTGCCTAGCTATTTGCTGTATCTGGTTTCTATTCCACAAATAATTAAGTACAATATATCAGTTATGTTTTTGCTTTATGTTTAATAGGAGTTCCGTGAACATAGAATATATTACTTTTAGTGGTACACAGTTCTTGAGAAAATGTCTTGATTTACACATTGCCATTTGTGATATTTTTAGCAGCTTGCTACAATATCGTTTTAATAAAAAATAAAGTGTACTCAGTGATGATAGAGAAAATATTGTTAAAGATCTCTTGGAACAGGTAGAGGCTCAGTCATAAAATCAGGTTCTTAATCATTTTCAGCTGTGTCATTTTCGTGTTCCTTTCAAGAATAACTATAATATTGCTACACAGTCCATTATACTGAGAAGAACTTTCCTTGAACTTCACACGGAGATTGAGTAAAGCTCTTCTATTTGCTTTTTGAAGTACTCCCTCAGCTCGGGTCTCTTAGCCTTTAGTGTTGGTGTCAGCAGGCCATTTTGAACTGAGAACATGTCAGAATGGATGTGAATGGCTTTAACCTAAAAACCAAATGCAGAACACAGCTTTAATAAGAATAAAACACAGCATTTATAGCACACGTGATAAAAGTAAACAAGCATACGAAGGTAGATATATTCATTCACACACAGACACTATGCTAAGTCAAAAATATGTGAACATTTCAGCCCACATCTCATATCCAAAGGTCACCTTTTTTCCTTTCTACTCAGTCAGTTAGCAGCCAACAGAAATGAAGTGGTGCTTCCTCTGGGCCAGACACTGAGGACACAGAGGAATCCTTTGCTCCTGCTCTCCAGAGAGCCCAACGGAAGCCAGGAGAGCATTTGGACAGACACAAGGCCATCACTAGCACGTGGGGCCAAAGGGCAAGGGCACGGGCTCGGTCAGGGGAGGGGAGAGGGAGGAGCAATCACCCCCCATCCTGGCAGGTGAGTGTTAAAAGAATAAGTAGTAGTTAACCAGCAAAGGGGGAAAGGAAGAAGGAGAAGGCCATTACCAGCAGAGACAACCTCAAGAACAAAGCTAAGGGGGTGGGACCTCAAGTTTTACTTTGGAAATGGCAGGAAGGTTCTGGAGGTTCCTACACAGGCCGGTGTTAGGGTTGGATAAATGGAAAGACCACTCTGAAGAGAGGCGGGAAGACAGTTTCTGAGCAGTTATGAAGCAGAGCAAGGCATCTGAAGGATGTGGCCAATTCACAGCACAGCGGGAAGGGATTAGTGACAAAGGCAGGGAAGCTGTTCTGAACAGCGGGCAGATAAAGTGGCAAGATGGAGTAGAGAGGGAGACGGCCTCACAGACTTGCAGGATTCTGCTTTCCATGGCTACTCGGAGACAGTGGTGCCTTTCATAAGAGAGCCATAAAGCCTTGGGAGGAAATGTTGACTCCTAGCTTTTAAAAATGTCCGCCACGCATTGTATCAAATCTATTGGTGGGCCGTGGAGGGATGAGACTCGCTTGTCACATTGCCTATTTGCATGAGGCCACTTCATACAAAGTCTCTTTGCAACATTAAATGGGGACCAAAGAAAACAGTGACCTGGGAGAGCCCAGACAGCTCTTCCCCTTCCGGGCTCCAACAGAAAGGATCAGTGTCAGTTCTCTAAGAAGTTCATAGTCTGGGCTTGGGCTTAACCCTGGAGTAATACTATCTCCAATAAGAACTAACAACTAGGACCAAATTCAAAGACTTTGTTGAGATAATACACCACAGCAGGATTGTGAATCAGTGTAATAGGGACTTTTAAATGCATCCAAAGCAGATGCATTAAATACAAATATACAACCCCTTCTGATATTTATTGAGCAACCACTGTGTCAAGTACTGTGGTAGGCAGCAGAGATGCAAAGAGGAACCTGCCCACAAAGAACCTACAGGCAAATGAGAGATGCTGTGGTATGATGGCTACAGAGACAAGGGGAGACAGTGCTTCCTGTGGCAGGCAGTCAGTTACTTACCCATCACCCACTTCCTACTTGCATGCTAACAGGACCCTAATTTGGTTTAGAGCCAAATGGTCCACATCAATCATGACAACCCTGCCCCCATCACTGCCCCCTCCCCGCAGCTGTGGGTTTGCCATGAGATCCATTTCTGGTTAGGGAGAAGGGGAGGTTTTTGCTTTCCTAACAGAAGACCCAAACACAGCTCTCTCCACTCATCTCCCTTTTCTTTCCTTGGACAGTGAGTGCCCAAGCTGCAGCAGTTTTGTTGTGACAAGGGGCTGCTAAGCCAGCACACTGAGAATATGGATCAGAAACATAGGAGCCTAGGTTGTTGAAGACCTGCACCTACCTTGACCCACCTATCTTTTGACTTCTTATGCAAGCATAGCAGGGAATCCAACCCAATGTGTTTCAGACACTGAGTCAGGTTCCTGTTAGAACTAAATGCATTTTTATATACCACCAAACTTTGGTTTGGGCAGGACTCAGTGAAAAGAGTGGCCTGAGTTGAAGTTGTTAAGTAGTCTTTATTTTTACTTTTTAAAAATATTTATTTATTTATTTGAAAGGCAGAATTATAGAGAGGCAGAGGCAGAGAGAGAGGTCTTTCATTCATTGGTTCATTCCCCAAACGGCCACAAAACAGCCAGAGCTATGCCGATCCGAAGCCAGGAGCCAGGAGATTCTTCCATGTCTCCCACAGGGGTGCAGGGGCCCAAGGACTTGGGCCATCTTCTACTGCTTTCCTAGACCATAGCAGAGAGCTGGACAGGAAGTGGAGCAGCCAGGACTCAAACTGGTGCCATATGGGATGCCAGCACTGAGACAGCGGCTTTACCCACTATGCCACAGTGCCGGCCCCTATTAGGTAGTCTTTAGACAGATAAACACAGCAAGGGAGAAGGGTATTGCTATGTGAACTGAGGAGAGGGGGTTGCTCAGGAAAAGGTAAGATGTGCCAAAGTGGGACTGGTATTGTGGCACAGTGGGTTAAGCCAGCACTTGTGACATCCTATAGGAACACAAATTTGAGTCCAAGTTGCTCCACTTCTGATCCAGCTCCCTGCTAATGCACATGGGAAAGCAGCAGGAGATGGCCCAAGTCCTCGGGCCCCTGTACCCGTGGGAGACCTGGATGGAGTTCCAGGCTCCTGGATTCAAAGTGGCCCAGCCTCAACCGTAGTAATCAGTTGGGAAATGAACCAGAGGATAGATGATTCTCTCTATCTCCCTTTCTCTCTCCTCCACCTCCATCTCTCTCTTGCTCTGCCTTTCAAATAAATAAATAAATAAATCTTTTTAATAAAAAGTGCCAAAGCATATGTGGGACAGTAACATTGTAGGCTGAAGCATGTGGAACAAAAGAGATGGGGCTGGAGACACAGGCTGTGGCTAAGACATAAAGAATCGATAAGCCTACAGAGAGTTTAGACGTGAATCTTTAAATGGTTTTTAATGCAGTGAGAAAGAACCGTATGGCTCTTTGGAAGGATTACTGGTTAAGAAGGGAGTGAAGAGGAGCATGGGTAGAAGCCTGAAAATCAACAGAAGAACTGGGTACTGACTGTGGCAATGAAGACAGCTGTGGGGATGGAAACGGACCTTGTGGGTAGTAAGGACAGCACGCAGCAACTGGTGTGGGTAAGAGGTAAGGAAAGTTAGATAATTATGGGTCTAGGTTTCTGCTTGGGCACTATAAAAATGTCCAAGACTGGAGGAGGAGCAGAGAACTTTCTGGGAGGTGGGAAGATCAGGCCGTTCACCCAGAGTGTGAAATACTTCTGAGACACCTGAGTGGTCTTTGGACCTTGGATAAATTAGTTTGGAGGGTAGAGGAGCAACCTGTTCTTGAGACAAAGGAAGAGCCATGTGTGTAGTAGAAAGGAACCAGAATGTGCCTTATAAAGTCAGCAGAGGGGCTGGCCGCTTCACTTCCCATCCAGCTCCCTGCTAATGTGCCTGGGAAAGCAGCGGAAGATGGCCCCAAGTACTTGGGCCCCTGCACTGAGGTGGGAGATCCAGAAGCAGCTCTGGGCTTCTGCCTTCAGCCTTGCTTAGCCCCAGCCATTGCAGCCATGTAGGGAGCGAACCAGCAGATGGAAGATCTCTGTCTCTCCTCCTCTATCTGTAACTCTGCCTTTCAAATAAATAAAAAATAAATCTTGGAAAATAAAAGGTCGGGGGCCAGCGCTGTGGTGCAGTAGGTTAATCCTCTGCCTGTGGTGTCGGCATCCCATATGGGAGTTGGTTCATGTCCCAGATACTTCTCTTCCAAGCCAGCTCTCTGCTATGGCCTGGGAAGCAGAAGATGGCCCAAGTCCTTGGGTCCCTATACCCACATGGGAGACCTGGAAGAAGCTCCTGGCTCCTGGCTTCAGATCTGCTCAGTGCCAGCTGTAGCGGCCATTTGAGGAATGAACCAGTAGGTGGAAGAACTTTTTGTCTGTCTCTCTTTCTCACTGTCTGTAACTCTACCTCTCAAATAAATAAATAAAATCTTTAGAAAATAAAAATAAGGGGCAGGCACTGTGGTGCTGCGGGCTAAAGCCCTGGCCTGAAGCACTGGCATCCCATATGGCCGGTTCTAGTCCCGGCTGTTCCTCTTCCGATCCAGTTCTCTGCTGTGGCCTGGGAAAGCAGTGGAAGATGTCCCAAGTCCTTGGGCCCCTGCGCCCGCATGGGAGACATGGAAGAAGTTCCTGGCTCCTGGCTTCCTATCGAGGCAGCTCCGGCTGTTGTGGCCATCTGGGGAGTGAACCAGAGGATGGAAGACCTCTCTCTCTGTCTCTACCTCTCTCCGAAATTGTCTTTCAAATAAATAAAATAAATCTTTAAAAAAATAAATAAAAATAAAAAAATTGGCAGAATGAGAGGTGACTGTCAGGTGCTACTGCTACTGTCACATGAGAACTGTTTATAAAAATCAATGAACAGAATCCAGAAATAACTGGATGGTCAGAAACCAACGTGTGTACATCACTGCAAAAATTAAGTACGTCAACGACTGCTTCCAAAAGCTGTGATGCTAGCAGCCTATTATCCTGCTGGGTGGATATATGGAGATGACAGTTCTTTGCTCAGGAATCTCTACATTACATTCACTGATTTTTCACATCAAGAACTTGATTCACAGATAAGACCTCTAAAACAGTTCATACTTCTAATGGTTGTTGAACAAAAAGTTTTAATAAAAATTCTAACAAATTCTGGAATTTTAAACCCATATT
Source organism: Oryctolagus cuniculus (assembly GCF_964237555.1). Taxonomy (NCBI): domain Eukaryota; kingdom Metazoa; phylum Chordata; class Mammalia; order Lagomorpha; family Leporidae; genus Oryctolagus; species Oryctolagus cuniculus. The sequence goes on from NC_091437.1 coordinate 20,528,113, forward strand.
TGTAATTTAAAAATGTGAAAGGGGCTGCTATTGTGATGCAGTGGGTTAAGCCGCTGCTTGAGACACCTGTATCTCAAATCGATGTGTCCAGTTTTGAGTCCTGGCTACTCAGTTTCCAATCTAGCTTCTTGTAAAGGAGCCTGGGAGATAGGAGATAATGGCCTAAGTACTTGGAACTCTGATTGATGGCAAAATTAATTATCTTGAAGAAAACAACAGAATCTAAGTCAAATTTAATCATAAACACAGTGATTTAACATAGTATTCACTCATGTTTGCCATCAAAATGAGAAACTTCTAATTTTCTTAGCTTTGTTTTTGCTGTTATTATTTTTTTAAAGTTCTCTTCTGATAGAAATAATATCACTGTGGGACGGAGATGTGGCGTAGCAAGGTAAGCTGCAGTCTGCTCCACTTCTAATGCAGCTCCCTGCCAATGCGCCTGGAGGAAACAGCAGAAGACAGCTCCAGCGTCTGGATAGCTGCCACACATGTGGGAGACCTTGTGGAGTTCCGGGCTTGGGCTCCAGCCTGGCCCAGCTCCAGCAATTTGGGGGAGTGAGCCAGCAGATAGAAGATCTCTTTCTCTCTGTCTCTCCCACTCTTGGTTCTGTTTTTCTCTCTGTCCTTCCCTCTCTGTCTGTAACTCTGCCTTTCAAGTAAATAAAATAAACTTAAAAAAAAAAAAAGTACCACTGATGTAAGGGCAAACCATCTGTCTATCTTCTTTTGTTAGTGAAATTAACAATATAATTTTTAAACGCAGATGCAGATGCCAAGTTAATTTCTACAGTGTCCATACAGCATGGGTTTCTGCTCATCTGCATTCCCAACAGCATGTGGAGACCACTGTGTAGCTGGGACAAGAGTTCCCATTCAGTTTAGCAACTTGGGGTGAACACCTTTGAAAATGCAGCAGTGACAAGGAGAAGCTACAAAAATACAGTACCGGGAAGATGAGTTTTGCAGGGAGAGTTACACAATGCTATCCAGATGGTTAACAGAACAGAAAAGAAATTATTACGAACTGAGGAGGCAAAAGCCGCCTCAACAGTGGATTCTGAACACTGGTCAGCCCAGACCCCTGTAGCAGACATACAGGCTAGTGGGTGCCTGGAGCTCCTGCTGGTGTCTGTAAGGTAGCTCTGCCTCAGAAGAGGCTGTCAGCTACCAGAGCCTTGCAGGCCACACAATAAGGCAGCCTGCACTTGGCTCCCGCTTCGGTCCCCTGGGGAAGCAGGTCAGCACAGCAGGCTGTCAGTCCCTGCTCCAGTCTGACCATCAGCCACGGGGCTGTCAAATTCCCATGAATATATCTGTATGTCCTGCTTGAGTGGCCACAAGTCTAGTCAGGAAGTAGACAAAAATGAGTCAAAGCAGTTGTTTCACAATGACCTTAACTGTGGGCCACAAATCCATAGCAGTTTTTTTTTTCAGAAGTGAATCAACAATAAAATACTTCAGCATTTTCTATAATTATTACATATATTTCTTTTAAAACCAAATTGTCCTATTGTGAGCTTTTTTTTAAAAAAAGTATGAGAATCCTTATTCTCTCTTTATGCCAAACATACCATGAAACAGGTTTTCTAGTTTTTAATAAGCAAAGAAATAAGCTTCCTGAAACTATACTCTTAACACTGACAAGAGATTCTTTAGGCTTTTTAATTTTTTTGGCAAATTCATAATTATCGTAACATTTAAATATTACACTGGAATAAAATATCTGAAAAGTGCTAATTTATACCAACTCATAAAAGCATGAACTCTTTATAATTTTGAAGAATAGTATTTTCATTTTTCAAGGATGTAACTCAATGAAACACTGTAACACAATACTGCTTGTAGATAATAATTACGGAGTGAATAATTCAGTTGGGCAGAAGAGATAACATAAGGAAAAACAGGACACGGGGAATGATCAATTCATTTTCATTTAAAGCCAAATTTGTTAGGTAAGAATTCATTACAATGAGAGTAAATATAATAAATTGTTTTTAGTAAAGACTTTCATATAATTTAAAAAGCTAACAAATTTAAAACTCTATCTGGTTTACTTCATATTGATTTTACAAACTTTTTTATAATGTGAAACATAAATATCAAGAATATTGCTTAATATGCTCATACATTTCCCAGTCACCTATTTTTTTTTTTTTTAATTTTTTTTTTTTTTTTTTTTTTTTTTTTGACAGGCAGAGTGGACAGTGAGAGAGAGAGACAGAGAGAAAGGTCTTCCTTTGCCGTTGGTTCACCCTCCAATGGCCGCCGCGGTCGGCGCACCGCGCTGATCCGATGGCAGGAGCCAGGAGCCAGGTGCTTTTCCTGGTCTCTCATGGGGTGCAGGGCCCAAGCACCTGGGCCATCCTCCACTGCACTCCCTGGCCACAGCAGAGAGCTGGCCTGGAAGAGGGGCAACCGGGACAGAATCCGGCGCCCCGACCGGGACTAGAACCCGGTGTGCCGGCGCCGCTAGGCGGAGGATTAGCCTAGTGAGCCGCGGCGCCGGCCACCTATTTTAATTATTGATATAATTATTATAAATGCTTTCCATCTATTCATTATATCTTCCAAAAACTTCCATACATTTAATAATGGTTGGCCTAGTCCTAGGAATTGTATATTTCTCAAAATTATATTACAGTACATCCATTTTGTCTTCTAATTCAAATTTTAATCCAGATTGACCTAGCTCAGTAAGTTTGAATCCTTAAAGCTTTTGTTGAATTAAATTTTGAGTTTGGATTATTTATTTGTGTGTTTATGTTTAGTTACGGTTAAGCCTTAAATGACCATGTATTTCAAAGGGAGAGGGAAAAGAACAAGCTGACACTGGGTTATGGATTAGCTGAAATAATTTATGTTGCGCTGTGGGTCACAGCTGGGGGCCTACTCTACACAGGCAGGAGCTGGTTTTTACTCGCCTGGGATCAGCTGAGGGCAGACACTGGCCATGGGGGTGAGGATACCACAGACTAACAAACAGAATGGGAGCAGAGAAAACCAAGAGGTGACAGCTCTGGCAATAAAACTGAAGGCTTCTGGGATGCCACATGACTTCCTTGTATTTGAGGTCACCATGGTGAGGACAGATTAGAGCAGAAACTCTGCTTAAGGCACGTGGAAAGTCAAGAACACATTTTCTCTCAGGAAAAGCTCTAAGCAGAGGACACTGGAAACTTAACCAAAGGTCTGGTTTAAGCATCATTTTAAGAGCTCTTTTTTTTTTTGCCAAAAGAAATCTGTTAGGATCCTGGGGCAGGTCATACATCCCACCACCAGCAGGGGGCGTGCAGGTGCCATGAACGCACAAGGATGCGCACAGGCACAAGCTTGTCCCTGGTCTATGCAGTGCCTTGCCCTTCAAAGGGAGCCCAGAACCAATGGGCCTGGGAACACTCATTTGTCACTCTTGGACAACAAGATCATGTTGGATCCACTTCCACAACTCCCCAATAAGGAAGGGAAATGAGGTCAGTTCTAGTAAGTCTGGAAATTTAAATAATTATTACTCCAAAACAGAACTTTCATTCAGAAAGATAAATATAATCTGTCCAAGTACCTCAGGCTTTACAATTTTTTAAAATACAGGTCTGTTTATCCAGGACTTAGGTGTCCTAAAAAGTACTGACAAATGAGGGAAAAGCAGTGTTTCTCAAACTACATCAATACAAAGATGCATTTCCAAAGAAAAACCTGAGGTGTTCTTAGAAGCTGAGGTGTTTAAATTTCCTCAATGTGAAACTTCAGAAATTAAAATTTTAATCTGTGAAAATATGTTTTTTAAATTTCAAATAAAAGCACTGCAAGCATTTTATATTTAAAACTGGTTTTTTAAATGTTCTTAGGTTATCATCAAATAAGCATGTAAAAATTTAAAATCTTCGAGGCCAGTGCTGCGGCATAGTGGGTAAAGCCGTCTCCTGCAGCACCCGCATCACATATGGGTGCTGGTTTGAGTCCCAGCTGCTCCACTCCCAATCCAGCTCCCTGCTAATGCACTTGGGAAAGCAGCAGAGGACGGCCCACGTCCTTGGACCCAGAAGAAGTTCCTGGCCCCCAGCTTCGGATCAGCCTAACTCCAGTCATTGTGGTCATTTGGGGAGTGAACTAGTGGATGGAAGATCTCTCTTTCTGTCTCTGCCTCTATTTCTCTCTGTAACTCTGCCTTTAAAATAAATAAGCCTTTAAAAAGCATTAAATACTCAAAAACCTTACAGACCCCTAACACTGTATTTAGGGAAAAATTTTAGAACAGTTATTTTGATGATGTTTTTATTCTGTAAAAGACAATTATTTGAATGAAGTTTTTATTTTATCCAGAACAATTCTTTTAAAAGGAAGACAAAAGGAAAATCAGTACATTAATGTTTTTCTGCTCCAAGAATTTTCCCTCTGCCAAGTTCTGGCTGTGGAGGCTGCAGGGGCAGTGTACATGAGGATGCACCTGCACATGAACTCCATTACAAAGCCCCAGTGCTGCCGTGTCCCCTCCCAGCACATCTCTGCCTGTCTGTAAGGGACACTCTGGACTGATGGACCCCTGGCCTGAGGAAGGAGCCCAAGCTTTCTCATGTCCTCCTAGCAAGTAAGCTAGTCCCCTGCAGCCCTGTAAGATTAAAAAGAAACCAGGACCCTGGTCTTTAGTGCCACAGGCAGCTTGAGAAATGGACTACAAACACATGGTCTACGGAGACCTCGAGGCCAGCATTTCAACCCAGGCGCATTTGTGAGCACAAGGACGAGGAGCGTCGTGTTGCTTGTCCAATGGCCTATTTTGGTTCAGAAGGCAAGCTGCTGGGGGCTCAGCTGCAAACGGGCCTCAGGGGCGTAAGCTGAGGCCACTGCATGCACAATTCACTTTCATCACTGTCTAAAGGGCTGTAACAAGTATGGGGAAGGTAACAGTTACCTGTTCAAAAGAATGGAGTCCACTTTCTTTTCCTAACCTCACCAAATCTTCCAAAATGGCTTTCTTCAGTTCCTGAATTGAACCACAGGAGGAAAATTACAAGATAAGCACACATTTCAAAATGCAGGTAGGGCAAACAACACACTTTGAGGAAAGTACAATGAGCCTTTTGCTGACAGGGGCTCCCCTGTGGCTCCCATCCCCCACACCTGCTCCCCAAAGTAAGCCCAGAACTCCCTGGCAACGTGCCAGTCACCACCTCTCACCAGGCCAGTGTTAGAATGAATGGGCTAAGGGACGACTCAAATGTTTCTAAGCGGTTCTTTGCCAATCTGGTAAGTCCAGGCGCTCCCAGCTGAGCCCAAGGCCTGGTGGGAGAGGTGGGATGTACGGCTGCTGCAGAGAAGGGGCTGAGTCTAAGCACCGCACAGCCATGGTCTTCCAGCGGACCCCGTGAGGCCATGAGGCTTCAGGAAGGTGTGAAGGGATAGAGTGCTCAGCAGGAAGATGGGTGGTACTTTTCAAGTCCATGACCATCTTTCCCAGGCCAGTAGATCCCAAATCCATCGCACATTTGGTGGACTAGAGCCTGGCCAGAACCACCAAAACACTTGGGTCTACTGTGACTCTGCTGTCAACCAGCTATGTGGCCCTGGGCAAGTCAACTCCTTTCCTGGAGTAGAAAAACTTTCTGTGATGTCTCCTGGTTCTAAAACCCAATCACTTACTAAACTTTCTTTTTTTTTTTTTTTTTTTTTTTTTTCCGGACAGGCAGAGTGGACAGTGAGAGAGACAGAGAGAAAGGTCTTCCTTTGCCGTTGGTTCACCCTCCAATGGCCACCGCAGCCGGTGCGCTGCGGCCGGCGCACTGCACTGATCCGATGGCAGGAGCCAGGAGCCAGGTGCTTTTCCTGGTCTCCCATGGGGTGCAGGGCCCAAGCACCTGGGCCATCCTTCACTGCACTCCTTGGCCACAGCAGAGGGCTGGCCTGGAAGAGGGGCAACCGGGACAGAATCCGGCGCCCCGACCGGGACTAGAACCCGGTGTGCCGGCGCCGCTAGGCGGAGGATTAGCCTAGTGAGCCGCGGCGCCAGCCCCACTTACTAAACTTTCTAAGAAGAAACATGGGTCTTGGGGCTGGCGCTGTGGCGTAGTGGATTAAGCAATGGCCTGTGATGCCAGCATCCTATATGGGTGCTGGTTTGAGACCCAACTGCTCCACTTCTGATCCAGCTCCCTGCTAATGCACTGAGGAAAGCAGCAGAGGATGGCACAAGTGCTTGGGCCCCTGCACCCACGTAGCAGATCTGGAAGAAGCTCTAGGCTCCTGGCTTCGGCCTGGCACAACCCTGGCTGTTGTGGTCATTTGGGGAGTGAACCAGTGGATGGAAGATCTCTCTGTTTCTCTGTCTCTCTCTGTAACTCAGTCTTTCAAATAAATAAACTTTTTTTAAAAGAAGAAATCTGGGTATCTTCAACAACAACAAAAGTGACAAGTCTCTGGCTCACAATTCCTACTATGTATAAAGTTATATCAGAAATTCCCTGTGTTTTTGAATTTCACTGGCCTGCATCTCATTACACACTGTCCTGAAACGTTCAGTAGGCTTTCAGGAAGCAGCCCCAAGATACCAACCTTATTTATGCAGAGCTGTGTATAGGTCCCTTCAATCCCCCTCTTCTGGGCCCAAGTGGGCATCACCTCAGGGTCAGGCACAACAACGCCCACCAAAAAGGCCTGCAACGCCCACCAAAGGGAAAACACGGTCACGACAAAAGCTTTTCAAGTGGCTATTTGTGGCCCAGCATTAAAAATAACCTCCCAGTATTCACAGGCTCCACCCTTTTCTAAAAATAAATATTTGCTTACAAAACACTTGCTCATACGTTATGAAACATTTCCAGCAATGTATCACACATCCTTGTGACTATTCATGTTCTGATATATTCCCCTAAATTTTAAGGGAAAAAGAAAATGTTCAAGGGCATTAAGAATAAGTGAGGTTAATGTGCCAGGCATCTCTGATGCTTATAGGAACCTTATCAGCACATCTTTAAGATGCTGAAGCAGCACTCTAGGATTCAGAGTCTACGGTAAACACGTTTCTCAGGATTCCCAGACCATTTTGAAATTGTTTCACCAACATGATCCTCATTCGTGAAGATATCTATACATCCACTTTATTTTTTAAAGCATTTTCTTCAAAAAAGGGAGTCAATTTTATCTAAGTGCAATGATAGTGTAGAATGTATTTGATATCTTTGATGTAATAGAGCATGCCCGTGATCTTGCTGACATCAAATCTAAACGATGCTGAAAACAAAATAAGTATAAACCCCTCCAAATAATTTATTACTAATAAGCTGAATTATTACTGGTGCCATCATTTGGAATGCTGCACACATTTACCTGTGAAGTTAACTTGCATATTTAAAAATTAAAACAGTAGAAACATTGAATCTTTCTTTAGTATGTTAGCTCAGAAACCTCCTTGGAAGGAGATAGAGCACAGGTTACAAGTAGTGGGGATGTTCAGGAAATGTATTACTGGACCAGACTGTAAGTAATCGAAATTTCTCCCAAGGTTTAAGACACACAGGACACTCGTACTGTCTGACTGGAGAGAAGTGTTCAATCTGATTTCCCAGCAGGCCCACTATGGGCGGAGGGTTGAAGCGTAGGGCCTCACCTTTAAGCTGTCCCCATGGACATAGACCTGTGCCACAGGCTCACTTCGGATGTAGATGTTCTCAATCTTCTCGGGTGCAACATATTCTCCCTGAGCAAGTTTAAATATGTGCTTTTTCCGGTCAATAATTTTAAGAGTTCCTTCCTGTGGAGTTAGACGAATAGCTCTGTAAGAAAGCAGCCCTTCCAACCCTGAACCCTGCCCCACGCCACCCTGCAGACTCTGCCCTCTTCTGCTTCCCCATCTTATATAGCTGCTGTGCAGCTGGAGAGAGCCCGCCAACACCAAGGGTTGATGACACCCAAGCTGGGCCCTAAGTGCCCCCTGCTCCTTCCTCTCTGCAGTGAGCCCTGTCCCACTCTGCCACCCTCTCCTATGCATGCCTGTCAGGGTGTCCTCACCCCTCCCTCAGAGCAGAGGTGTCCTCAACAGCATCTTCAGATTCACTCCCCTAGACCGCACTGAGTTTTCTCATCCCAGCTGCTGTCCTCATCCCTAGAACAGTCTCTCCAGCTCCCCACATACAGCACAGGTGGCACCAGGAGCTCTGGCCCTCCAGGGCTCCTGTGCACCTCCCTGACTCCCCTCAATCGTCCTGAGTTTCCAAGTGATCAGGTAAGTTCCTCTCTCTGCTCTCCCTGTGCCTTGCTCTTTCCTGGCCCTCTTCATTGGCCACTCCCATGCCTGAGCTTCCAGTCAGACCTCTTCCCTGGGCTTCAAACCCAGCATCTAACGACCCTCAGAAGGCTTCAAAGCCCAGATGGGCTGTCCAGCAGGATGCAACGCACCTCAGAGCAAACTCATCATGGCCCTCCTCCAGCATGTGCCAGACCCCCAGCCCCACGCCCGGAGACGGTGCTGCCGCCTGCCAGGCTCGTGGGTCCTTAGCAATCCCTCACCACCAGCTGCTCCTTCCAGCAGGACCACTTCCTCACCAGATGCTGTCTACACTCTGTCCCCACTCCACCTGTGGGGCCCAGCAGAGCCAGAGAAATTTCTCTCAAAGAGGAAAGCAAGCAGGCCCTATTTTACTCAAAACCCAGGCTGGACATAAGGCACTTCCCCAACACCAGCTTCTTTCATTCTCATGTCACTCTGTAAGCTAGGTGTTGTCACCTCCACTTCACAGATGAGGAAACCAATAATCAGAGAGGTTAGCTAGGAGGTAGGGGAACCAAGATTTGAATGCAAGTCTTTCTATATCAGGAGACCATACTATTCTTTAATTTCTCCAACACTATTCAAAAAACAATTAATATGCATATGCCTTTGTAGACAATTTCTACTTAACTTTTAAAGATGGGCTGTTCAATATTATACATGCTATTCTGGAACATAGACAAAAAAAGAACCTCAACAATTCATTCAATGAAATGACCCCGGCTGGCGCCATGGCTCACTAGGCTAATCCTCTGCCTTACGGCGCCGGCACACCGGGTTTTAGTCCCGGTCGGGGCGCTGGATTCTGTCCCGGTTGCCCCTCTTCCAGGCCAGCTCTCTGCTGTGGCCAGGGAGTGCAGTGGAGGATGGCCCAGGTGCTTGGGCCCTGCACCCCATGGGAGACCAGGATAAGTACCTGGCTCCTGCCATTGGATCAGCGCGGTGCGCCGGCCGCAGCTGGAGGGTGAATCAACGGCAAAGGAAGACCTTTCTCTCTCTCTCTCTCACTGTCCACTCTGCCTGTCAAAAAAAAAAAAAAAAAAAACCAATGAAATGACCCCAACACCATAATGGAGTTGTACATAAAATGGAAACCAGACACCAACTTATTACGAATATAAATGTCAAGCCAAACACAACTTTGTACAAGCAATTTTTTAAAAAAATAACATCGGCCGGCGCCGCAGCTCAATAGGCTAATCCTCCACCTAGCGGCGTCGGCACACCGGGTTCTAGTCCCGGTCGGGGCACCGGATTCTTTCCCAGTTGCCCCTCTTCCAGGCCAGCTCTCTGCTGTGGCCCGGGGAAGGCAGTGGAGGATGGCCCAAGTGCTTGGGCCCTGCACCCCATGGGAGACCAGGAGAAACACCTGGCTCCTGGCTTCGGATCAGCGTGCTGCGCCAGCTGCAGCGCACCAGTGGCCATTGGAGGGTGAACCAACGGCAAAGGAAGACCTTTCTCTCTGTCTCTCTGTCACTATCCACTCTGCCTGTCCGCCCCCCCCAAAAAAAAATCATGGTTAAGCTGACTTTATGCTAGTGTTATGGGTGGAGTGGGCCCTGCCGCCCCCTAACTCATGCAGCTGTTTAAACTTCAATGCTAATGGTTGATAGATTAAGGGTGGCTGCTTGACCTAATGACAGCGGCTGAGAGGTGGGTCTCGGGGAAGGGTTTTGGGTCACTGGGGGCGTGACATCAGAGGATGGTTCTCACAAGAGGGTTGATTATTTGAGTTCAAGTTTGGTCGAGCTGTTCTCCGCTTCCTGGCTCACCTCCCTTCTGACCGGCACCATTGGGCACCAGACTATGGAACCACCTGGTCCTGAACTGTAACCTCTAGACTGTAAGCTCAAAGAAGTCTTCCTTCCCAAGAAGCTCCTCTCAGGTGTTTCAGTTGAAGTGATAAACAGCGGACTAATACAGCCAGGAAGGCACAGTTCACTTTCCATGAGAAATGCAGAAAGGACAAATAGCTCATGGCTGCAGTAACAATTGTCATTAAACCTTGACAATGATTTAAGAGTAATGATAATGCTAAAAACTGCCTCCCACAGATGCCTTCCTGCTGTATGCTCTGGTCTCTGTGCCAGCTTATGTGAATTAATTCATTTGCTTCTCACAAGCCTATGCATGCTGGATGGTTTCATTCCAGGTATGGGAATTAGCAGCAGGGTGTCCAGCTTTAAGGGCCCACTTTGAGAAAAATAATATGAAATGACCTGCAGGGCAGGGAAGGGCTTCCCGGGCTGATGGGACAACCCAACCTCTGTAAGTATCCAAGGCCACCTGGCCTCTCGGGCCACTCTCCCTGACATCTGCAGGAATATTCCCTTGGTATAGCTTGTTTCACACCTCTAGGGTCTCTCTTCAGTACGTGCCATTACCATGCCCCGAGAGTCCTGCTCCCTCTCCCCTCCCGCCTGTCTGTCTGTTCTCCCCAGCCTCACCTCTGGTGAGTATGCTCTCCCTGCCATGTCTATCATGATGGATTGAGAACTAAAGATATATCTTCCCTGAGCCGAGTCCCTGGCTGAGTGCACAAGCCGAGGACACTTACGTGGCTGCCATAAGTGTAAGGGTTTCTCACGGCCAAACACAGAGATCCAAGCAGGGCCAATGGCTCAGCAGCTCACGGGCCCCTGCAAGGGCTCAACATCCTGTGTGCTGGCTAATCGTCAGCCCCTCAAAACGTCCACCTGAGACCTCAGCAACTCCCCAGAGGCAGAGCAAGTGTGCCCAGAGAGGGCTGCACCAGGCGAGGGCTCTTGGATTCAGGGGCACAGCCTTTCCCTGCCCAAAGCATCCACCCAACGTCTCCAGTATGCCAAGCACTGTGCTCCGTGCTGTGCAGGAATCACCTCAGGTGTCCCTCACCACAGTAACTACAGAAGGTAACAACGTTACTACCCCCACCTTAAAAAGAAGAAAAGGAGGCAAACTTGTTTTGGATGAAAGTCAGGGGCTACAGCCAAAGTTGCCATAGAGACTCGCTGTCTTCCATAAGTGAGCCAAGGAGGCACCAAGAGAAGGATGAAGCTGTTTTTACAGGGCTCCTGGAAGATCTGAAGGAACTCGGGCATCCTGCTGCCCAGCTTCAAGCTTTTCCCTTTGCCTGGTGCCACCTCTCAGCTAGGGGCCGAGTCCACACCATTCCCAGAGGGACGCACCCACGACCAGTTCTCCTTCTGGAAACTGCTAAGCATAGAGAGTCCATCTCTATGCTGTCCCCTCCTGAACAGGTTCCTCATCACTCTCACTAGGAAGGGAAGCTCTGGGGGCCAGATACGGAAGAATCTCCCGACCCCAAAAGGTGGGGGTCAGTGCTCTGGCATAGCAGCTAACCGCCACTTATGACGCCGACATCCCACATAGGCATTGGTTTGTGTCCTGGCTATTCCACTTCCATGCCAGCTCCCTACTAGTGGCTTGGGAAAGCATAGAAGATGGCCCACATGCTTGGGCCCCTGCCAACCACATGGGAGACTGGATGAAGCTCCCAGCTCCTGGCTTTGGCCTAGACCAGCCCTGGCCGTTACGGCTGTCTGGGGAGTGAACCAGTGAATGGAAAATCTCTCTCTTCCTTTTTCTGTAACTCTTTCAAATAAATAAATAAGTCTTAAAAAAAAAGGTTAAAAGGTATTCCTGAGTGATAAACTGGGAAGACACAGAGAAGGTGCCTGCCTCAGTGGGACAGACCAGATACACCCCCCTCCACCACCACTGCCAAAACATTTGGAGCTCCACGGTTCCCAGTGTACGCACCGGAAGCCACTTGCCGATGTCTCCAGTGTGAAGCCAGCCGTCACTATCCAGGGCCTCCTTCGTCCTGTTCTGATCTTTCAAGTAGCCTTTGAATACATTTGGTCCTCTCACACATATCTGCAGGGACAAAGGCCACAGCTTCTCTTAACCCTCTTAACCATGGCACAAGGGATGCAACAAAGGGGGACACAGACAGGCCCACAGAGGGTAGGCTGGGAACATTTCCCTTCCACTGGGAAGGCTGCTGGGGACACCGTGGGGATGGACATGGAGGACAGGCAGCAGCTGCCAAAAGTCTGCACTGTCTCTCGTCTTCTCTAAGTGGCACTTTTCTTTCCCCATTTCCTCCCCACTCTGCCTTCTTCCCCTGAGGCCCCCTGGCCTTGGCCACGAGATGCTCTGTGATCCTCAATGTGGTCTCATTACAGATACTGAGGGTTGGCTCATGCCAGCATGAACACCAGGCACTCTCAGGCCATCAGTTTCACACTCACTCCCATGGAATGAGCAAGCATCCCAGCTGGGCTTACGTTTGCTGGGAGTAGCAGCAGGCTATGCCACATTAAGGGGGAAAAATGGAATTTCAAATCTTGGGAACTCTCAAATCCTGATTTAGATCAACTGAGTCCCAGCCTTGCTGGTTGGTTGCTTCATAAACAGGAGAGGAGATGCTGAATTCAGCTGAGTCAAACTGAGTAGTGATTTTTTTTTTTTTTTTTTTTGACAGGCAGAGTGGACAGTGAGAGAGAGAGACAGAGAGAAAGGTCTTCCTTTTGCCGTTGGTTCACCCTCCAATGGCCGCCGCGGCCGGCGCGCTGCGGCCGGCGCACCGCGCTGATCCGATGGCAGGAGCCAGGAGCCAGGTGCTTTTCCTGGTCTCCCATGGGGTGCAGGGCCCAAGCACCTGGGCCATCCTCCACTGCACTCCCTGGCCACAGCAGAGGGCTGGCCTGGAAGAGGGGCAACCGGGACAGAATCCGGCGCCCCGACCGGGACTAGAACCCGGTGTGCCGGCGCCGCTAGGCGGAGCATTAGCCTAGTGAGCCGCGGCGCCGGCCCTGAGTAGTGATTTTTAAAAACGACTTTACATACAAGGTAACAGGAAGAGAGTTCCACTCCCTGTCTTCTTGCTTGCTTGTATTCACTACACGTGGCATCCGCAGACACGAATGGCTAAACCCTGAAATTTACCTCGCCCTCTCCTTTGCAGGTCCAGTAGTTCAGTTCCTCAACGTCGACAAGTTTGATGTGGTTGCAGGGCAGAGGCGCCCCTACGTGCCCTAGGACACCAAGCAAGGTGACATCTGTCAGTGTCACAGCAGCCTCAGCACTGAAGATGCTCCAGGCCCCATACCCACCCCCCTTCCCCGGCCAGCATGGGAAATTATGGACATTATTGCTTTTCCTCTAGTCATCAAAGTGCTGGTTAATGTGCATAGGAATCTTCTGGAAATTGTTAGACTGTAGACTCTGATCTAGTGGGCTGGAACGAGGCATGAGATTCCACATTTGTCATGGGCACCAAGGTGATCTTGCTGTTACACTTGGGTAACAAAGGAACAGAAAAGCGAGACAAGGTAACTTGACCCCCAAAAACAGAACCCCAATTGTTTTATGTACTCTAACCACAAAATTACATCTAAGGCATTCTCTCTAGTCATTGTGGTTATTACATAATTCACTGGCAACTTGGCTGTTTTTTTTAGTAGGTGCTGGCCAAGGTCCTGAAGAAAAGTGAGCCAGGTATATATAAACAATAAGACTGGGACATTTTTGTCACTCTCTTAAAACAGAAGTGGCCAAACCCTTTACAATGATATAAAGAGTTATCTGTCCTTGCATACCCAGTATCATTTGCAAGGATCCATGGTAAAGAAGAGTAAAAAAGGCAAAACCTCAATAGTTTACATAGGAAAACATAGAAGGTGACATCTGAGGGAAGCAAAACAGTATCCAAATGGAAGGGGATACACAAGAATTATTGGTCAATATGACAGTAGTGATAAGGTAAACATTAGGGAGTGATGACTTGCAGAGATGTTACCTGGAGTTTGGTACTGGCAAGTGATAGAATAATTTATTATGGGTCCTCAAAAAGCTCATAGTAAAACGCATATTACAAAAAAAATTTATAGATTTCAAATTTTTTGTACGAACTTATCTTTTCATTCCATTTTCTATCAACTTTTTGAAATTCTCTCCTTTATACAAAATAGGCTCTTTCAGCTAGAGTATAAAGAGAGAGAACTCAGAAAAGAGTTTCAATCCTTGGCCAAATTGATTTCAGTTGAGAATGTACCTACCATGTTTATGCTGTCTCAAGGTACTCTGAAAGCAGCACCGCACTAAGCAGTGTATTTCTTTAGAATGTAGCTTATCCCAATTTTTCCAGTTTAGAGTTGAACAAACATGAGCATAAAGAGTGGCCCCAGGCTCAATGGAAAAGCTGGGATCCTGCAGGCTTTCACAGAGTGGTCTGGTTTTTAGATTCTCCCTGTCTCTGGTATAAATTTGGTGACGAGCAATGCACAGGCTGCCTATAACAAACTTGCCTCCCTCTTGCCCTGAAAGACGCATCTTCTCAGAATGAGGGTGTCGATGGGAGCTGCTCCTTCCTGAGGTTCCCACTGCTTCCTCAACACTAATATCCCAAGAGGTCCTAGTTCCCAGAGGGCTTCTGAAATGACACTTTAAGAAACAGTGCTCAGGCCACTATGAACCTCGTTCTCCCTTATATGTCACATCCAATTCACAGTCTGCTTCCTTAATTCTAAAGTGACTGGCAGCAAAACTCTGGCATCTAAAATCTACAAAATCCAATGTTCTGAAATAGGCATTTTTACAGCTGGAGTTGACTCTTGTGACCTATTGTTTCTCTCTCTCTCTCTTGCTTTAATTTTTTTTTTTTTTTTTTTTTTTTTTGACAGGCAGAGTGGACAGTGAGAGAGAGAGACAGAGAGAAAGGTCTTCCTTTGCCGTTGGTTCACCCTCCAATGGCCGCCATGGCCGGCGCACCGTGCTGATCCAGTGGCAGGAGCCAGGTACTTATCCTGGTCTCCCATGGGGTGCAGGGCCCAAGTACTCGGGACATCCTCCACTGCACTCCCTGGCCACAGCAGAGAGCTGGCCTGGAAGAGGGGCAACCGGGACAGAATCCGGCACCCCGACTGGGACTAGAACCCCATGTGCCGGCGCCGTAAGGCGGAGGATTAGCCTAGTGTGCTGTGGCCACGGCCCTCTTGCTTTATTTTTAAAAATACTTCTGTTCATCTATAAAAGAAGCAGGGAAACACTCACAAAAGCAACAAAGAAAACAATAGATCCATAATGTCACAACCCAGACATAACCACCACTGATGTTTTTCTTCTGTTTCTTTTGCTGTTCATGCAGATTTACTTTCCACAAGGGAGCTTTAAGCCTGCTGCTTTTACCTGGCAGTGACCTGTGAACCACTCCCACATCTCCAGCCCATCCTACCTGAGGTCCAGTCCCCAGGTGTGGTGAAGGTGCATCCAGCTGTGCACTCAGTTTGGCCGTAACCTTCATAAACCTTCAAACAAAACAAGGGAAACCACACAGTGGATACCCCTCCCTTAGCTGAGCAGCTACCCTTTCCAGCCAGTTATCTTCCCATGGAGCCACTGGTGAGAGGGGAGGTGCCTCGGGGTTTGGTGACTTCAGATGAAGCTGAACACAGACAACAAGCACTGCCACATTTGCTGGGAAGTTTTTTTGTTTGTTTGTTTGTTTGTTTGTTTTTTACCACAGACACTTAGTAGATAAAATCGTGTAGTCTGGGTAAAGGTATCTGACCAATAACTTTATATTTCATTTGGATGATAGTATTAAATGTAAACACTTAAAAATCCACTCCATGCTTTACTTTTGTCTCTGTTAAGAAATTCCCCCCTCCCACACTCCTGAAAATCAGTTGGGCCATGTTGGTGTGGGACAGGAAGACAGTGTAAGAAATTCAGTGGGTCATAAAGCATAAAAATTTAAGTATGCACAGTCATGAAACATATATGCCTATCTTACTTAAAATCCAAACCCCACAACCATGTTCCAATATGTGGCATAGGCAGGAAATTAATAAGTGTCAGCTGAATGGATAAACGAAGGAATGAGTCTCTGAGAGATGTCAAAACTTACTGAACCAAGTAACAACAAACAAAAGAGCTTTCACTTCCTCCCTTGTGCTCCTTTTATGGGTTGGGAGAGGAAAGACTTGAATTCTGCAGGCTGGTAAACAGGTGTAGCAGGGGTTTTCCAGAACACTGATGACCCATATATAGGTTATCTGACCCCTTTAGCCTCTGCTGAAGATTTGCCAGGGCCAAGGTAAAGTGATTTCCCAGAGTGGACACACCCAGGCTCTCCAGAATGTGGCAAGGACACCCTGGCTTTCACTGGCTTTCCCTCACAGGAGGGAGCTTATATCCCACAGAAATCTTGCCCCCAGAATCTTTCTCTGTACATGAGACGGTGTAATAATTTCCCTGCCCTAACACATCCCCACTGCTCCCAGGGAAGGTCACACAGTGTCAATACCTGGCAGCCCAGAGCGGCCCGGAGGAATCCCAGGACTGTTGGCGACGCGGGGGCTGCTCCAGTAACAATCATCCGCACACACCCACCAAGGCTGGCCTGTGGGGAGAGAGAGGCACTTGCCTAAGTATGAGGCCTGAGATGGCATCCAGCCCATTCTGGTCCCATCCAAGGTCAACCCTCATCAACTGGGCCCTAACTGGATCAGAGAGGACACAGGAGCTCAGGAAATTTCTTCCTCTTCCAAATGATAAACCCAACCTGCTCAGGCACTCACTCCATAATAATGACCAGCTTTTTCAAGAAAACTACCATTCATCTGTTTGACATTCAGACAAAAGGGTTCTTGCTTCCTTGAAATAAACAGCTACTGCTTCACTCTCCCATCATTCACAAGCACCCAAAGCAATTACTTAGGACAATTTCTTCCAACTTCCATTTTAACACTATTGTCTTATTTTGTAAACAAATCAATACCATCCTTTATTTACTATGCTGTGCAGAGCACAAAGAACATTTGAAACACTTTGTTTCTGTAAGTTGAGCCAAGAGAGTTTAAATATTAATTTTCATAGCTAAAAATAGAGGAGCAAGAAGAAAAAATGAATAATGCCATCAATTAACTACAGATTCTGTGGGTCATGAGGAGCTTGAAAACTTTAGTGGAAACACAGACATGAGTAATTCATGATCAACCTGGTTCGCAAGAGGTTGAAGGGATAGAAAAATGGCGTAGAAAAGAAGATTCACAGCCACTTGGCTAGAACCTGGTGCTGCCAGGAAGCCACCATGGCTAGGGTTACAGGGAGGGGTGAAAGGGACCTTTAGTCTAACTGAAGCACTGATCTGACCAACAAGGCCAAAGCCACCTGATGCCTGAGGAGCTCAAGGAACTTTTTTTTTTTTTGGACAAGCAGAGTTAGACAGTGAGAGAGAGAGAGAGAGAGAGAGAGAAGGTCTTCCCTCCATTGGTTCACCCCCTCAAATGGCCACTATGGCTGGTGTGCTGCGCCGATTTGAAGCCAGGAGCCAGGTGCTTCCTCCTGGTCTCCCATGCGAGTGCAGGGCCCAACCACTAGGGCCATCCTCCACTGCCTTCCTGGGCCACAGCAGAGAGCTGGACTGGAAGAGGAGCAACTGGAACAGAATCTGGCGCCCCAACTGGGACTAGAACCCGGGATGCCAGTGCCGCAGGCGAAGGATTAGCCTAGTGAGCTGTGGCACCTTTTCAGAGGGCCCTTTTTACCAGCTGCCTTTGGCACACATAACATGTCACCAAGGATCACAGGGTATTACTGCAAGGGGGTGAGCCTCTCCGGTTCTCCTGAGAGGTCACTCACTGGACACAGGTGTCCCTCTGGGATCACTTGTTCATTTTCCTACCTGGATCTTTTTAAAGAAGAGCTCATCCCAGATACTGTCATTCCTGACGATCCCACTCCGGACCTCAGCCTGCTTGCGCTTGGCTGCAAACTCCAGGAGCCAGCGCTTTATCGGGCCGTCCGCCTGGCTGAAGATCTGAGCGAGACAGGTGGAGATATTGTCAGCCCCAGGGCCTGACCTCAACGCACCCCCTCAGCCACCCCATCCCTGGAAGAAGGCCCAGCCTGTCTTTCAGAAAAACCACACTCCACCATGCCCCTGCAGGAGGTCCCCAAGCAGGGGACAGCGGGCCCAAAGTTAACAGTGCCAAGGTCCAGGCGTGTTATATGCAGATGGACATTCCTGAAAGACAATCTCCCTAATCAGTGTTTTGAAAAGTAGGAAGAAATGAGAGAAGGGAGCAGGAGAAAGAGTCGGGGGATACAAGAGAGGAAGTAACTTCCTGGAGGTGAGGGAGAGGCAAGCAGAAACCACAGCAGCTAGGCAGTCCCTCAGCCTGGCCAGAGAACTGCAGGGCTCACCTTGTCGTACATCCGGTTCAGCAGTCGTGGCACTACTGGGAAGATGGTGGGGCAGAGAGCCTTCATGTCATCCGAGAGGAGGCGGATATCTCCCTGGAAGAAGCCGACACGCCCTCCATGGCAGTAGACAACAGACTAGAGGGAGAAGACAGGACAGGAGTCCCTTAGGGCAGTCGCTGCCAGCTACAGTCCAGAGCTATCTAAAGTTCTAGCCTACGTGGAGGGCATCCCAGGCCCCTGACCCAGTGTCGGCTGCTGCCATGAGACACAGAAGGCAGCTATCAGAGGCGACCATGGTCCCCATCTTCCCAGGATGTCCTACTTAGGGAGATGATACGGGAGACAGGGTGGAGTCCTGAGCCCTAGGGAGATACCACAGTGGCCATTTTCACTGACACCTGCCCCCACTCATTCCCAGGCCCTGGGCATGGGCCACCCTGGTGACACAGTCTCTGACACAAATTGTATCCTCTTAACATATCACTCTGGGTCTTAGGGAGTCCAAGGGCTTCCCCAGGGACAGTTCACCAACTCTGGGTGTGCCATCCACATAGGCACTGGAGATACTACTACAGCTGCCTGTAGGCAGGTCTGTGGGAAGCCAAGGCTTCCTAATGAGACTAGGGTCACATTAGGGACTGTATATGTGCTCCTTTCTTTAATGCTCCTAGCAATCCTATAAGGGAGGTGGGATTCCTCATCCTATTTTACAGGCAAGGAATGCAAAGCTGAGGGAAGTAAAATGACTTGCCCAGGGTCACAAAACTAGTTTAGGGGCACTGCTGACCCTCCATTCCAGGTCTGTGAAGTGGATCTCTCCTCAAGGCAAAATGGGAAAGGCTTACAGCCACAGCTTATTCATAGGCTAGCTCCTCAAGTGACACAAGCATGGAGAATTCTCTGTCCCCACAGTTGTACATGGATTCTCATCCAACTCTCTTTGTACCCTGACACAAGGCCTGTTTCAGGCTCCATGTAACACCAGCCCCCTCGATGGCCGAGGAACCATGACAGTTGGACTCCTCCACTTGACTGCTTTGCTTTCTTGGTTAGGAGCTGGTGAGTTACGAAAGGAAAGGAAAAGAAGTGCTTTAGCCATGAATGGAGCTGTCCTGTCCCAAGCTTGACAGCAAAGCACTTCTGTAAGGCTGCACTGGGCTCTGAGCACCTGCTGTTAGCTGGGGTGGCCAAGGTCCTCTGACCCCTCTGCATTACCTTTTGAGGACAGGCAGTTTAGACCTACTTCAGGCCACCCATGACAGGTGACACCGAGCTAGGGTTACGGGTTCTAGGCACAGACTGTGCCTCCCTGATGCCAGGGCCTTACCTGCACCATTCGCTCAAACATGTGTGCTAAAGGCAAATAGGAAAAGTGCACATCCGCACAAGTGGGAGCCCACTGACTCTGTAAGAAAACACAGGGAGCCCAGGCAAGTCCCAGTCAGCCAGGTGGGCGGCTTACCTGGATCACTCTCTCAAACATGTGAGCCAGAGGCAGGAAGGAGATGAGCACATCGTCCTGTCTCGGAAAGATCACTTTCTGCAGGTGACGGGCATGGGAGACAGAAAGGAAAGAAACACTGACAGGAAGACAACGAGAGAGTCATAAAACAATAAAGAGAAAACGGTCCTGAAGGGGCAGATGGGAAGAGGGGAGAGGGGAATGGGGGCAAGGAGAGAGAGAGAGAGAGAGAGAGAGAGAGATATCAAAAAGAAAAGGAGAGATGCGAAAGAAGAGAGAGGACATGAGAGGAGAGAAGAGGAGAGGAGGAGAAAGGGAAGAAGGGAGAGGTTGGGAGAGGGAGAGGGAGGGAGGAAAGGTACAGAAAGAAGAGACCGAGAGAGAGACAGGGCAGCATAGGAAGCGGAGTGTTAGGTCGCAGTGCCAGTGGGTCTAGGTTATCTGCAGAAGCAAAGAGCCAAATGAAGCACACATAAACCAGCAGAGCCAGCTCTGCAGGAAGTCTGTCGAGAGGACCTGCACCTCACCTGCAGTCACTGATGCCCGCCCTGCTCTCTCTTCCTCCCCACCACTGCAGGGTCTGCTCTAGACCCTATCGCTCCAGTCTCCCTGGCCACTGGGGATTCAGGGAGCCTTGGTTTGTGAGCACTTTCTAGTCCTTCTTCCAGGGAAAGGGGCTCAGAGACCTTAAGTCTATGTCAGATGCAGCTGGTGTACAAGCCCTGGAAAAAGGATACAAGGCCAAGCTCTAAAAAGATAGATGAGAGGCCAGCATCGTGACGTCGTGGGAAAGGCTGCCGCCTGCCATGCCGGCATCCCATACGGGTGCTGCTCCCCTTCCAAACTAGCACCTGCTAATGCGCCTGGGAAAGCAGCAGAGGATGGCCCAAGTCCTCAGGCCCCTGACACCCATGTGGAAGACCTAGAAGAAGCTCCAGGATCAGCCCAGCTCCAGCTGTTGGGGCCACTTGGGGAGTGAACCAGCGAATGTGAGCGTTTGCTCTCTCTCTCTCTCTCTCTCCCTCTCTCTTTAAATTCTGCCTTTTGAGGAAATAAATAAATATTAAAAAAATAAATAAAAAGAAAAGAAAGATGGTTGAACCTGGCTTCCCAGGTCACCGTCTACAACCAGGACCTTAGAGGGGAAAGCAGAGCAGGGGTCCCCTGTGTTCCATTAGCACAGGGAGGGCCCGGCCCATACCTCAGGGGCTCCTCCTGCCTGGCAGGGCCCTGCACCTTTGGGGGCTCTCCCTGGGCTGGACTTCCCCGTGGCCACCCTTTTGCAGAGGACTTCACTCTCCTGGACTGGTTCTGGACCAGTCTGGATGAACCCTGGGAGCCTGGCCCAGGGCTCTTAACCTTGGCTCAGCCACCAATCATTCCCCACAGGTTGCTGCCAAGAAACTTAACGTGGGGGCACGCACTCCACAGGCCATGGGGCAGGAGGGTGAGAGAGCCTCTCCAGGGTGCAGGAAAAGCCCCGCTCTCCTGAGGAGGTTCATTCCTTCCCGAGGGAAACCGCAGGAAATACTCACGTGTGGGAAAGGCCCTCCTTTCTTAGCTGGTTATAAAACACTAACATGCTTTTGTCAGGCCAAGAGATCAAGCTTTTTTGACTTTAGATTTACCTTTAAGGACAGCCTTATAAATTACCAGTTGCCGTTGTTTCTCAGACCCTAGTAGTCCTTAAACACAAAATGAATGAATTAAACCCTGGCTGACTTGAAAAATGAGGTAATAAGGATTACTTTCTAAGTAAAGAGTACACAACAAAACCACAATTTTCCAAGTCAAAAATGGAAAAAAAAAATGGGTTTACATGCTTTTCTTGCTGGGGTCTTAGGTCTTAGCACATTATCAGATAGGGATCATTTTAGTGTTTGGGATAAAAATGGCTATAAAAGTGGGGCTGCTTTCATAAGAACAGAAACTCCAGCCTGTGAATGACTGCCCAGATTATATCAGAAAAACAAACACAAAAAAACAAAGAAAATGCCCCCTGAGGCTTGAGGGTCTCCCCTGGAGACACCTGCAACTGGTCAGTTGACTTTATTCACCTCTGTCACTTTCAGAAAGCCAGAGAAATCAGCCACCACGTTCCCATGGGTGAGCATCGCACCTTTTGGGTTCCCTGGGGGAAAAACAAGAAGATTAGTTAGTTGGGATCTTAAGGGTCACTCCCCAAGAAACAGCACAAGCCAGCAGTTCCAGACACGCAGGCTGCACTGCCAAGCCCCTGGCCTTTGTCCTCGTCACCCTCAGAGTTCTGGGCAGGTGGATGCAGCTTCAGGGATCTCTATCCTGTGGACACTCAAAGCCCACCAGGAGGCCCCCAGCAGCTTGGGATAAGAGGCAGGTGATCTGCTGCACAGGTGCAGTGCTTTAGGGCCTGAAATGTCACCTGCTTGCGTCCTGTGCCTCATGCTCACCTGCCTCCCTCACTCCCCTCACTTACACCCAGAACTAAATGTTGAATTCAAGGCCTGATCTGCAGGCAGTGGACTTCTGGCAAAGCACCAGGCTAGGCCAGGCTGGAGACCCAAGGGGCTGGGGTAGCCCCTCCTTCCTGCTCATTAGCAGAGATGGGACAGGGATGTCTCAACAGAACTTTCAACACTGCTCAAGAGGCCTGCTCCTTGGGGCACTTCAGGAAGCCACGGGCTGCTAGGATGATCCAGAGATTTAGAGGCTGGCCGGCAGGCTGGGGAGGGAGGCCATCAAGGGCACCATTCACGTTGGGGATAGACACGCCCTGATGTTGCCGCTGGGCAAACCTGGCAGGGTTTAAATCCAAGCCTTGCCACTCACTGCTGGCAAAACGTTGGCCAGCCATTTCTCCTGTTACCTCACCTTAAAAATAGGGACAACAATGCTCAGCCCCACTAGGCTGCTAAAAGGCCTAAAGGATAAAAATCTGTGTACAAAATGTATGGAAAGTTTCCACAGAGGCAGCAAAGGTTTGAAATTAGAAGCTTCCAAGGGAGATAGTGGCTAAAACAGCTGTGAAACTCCAACAGCAAGGGGCCGCTGCAGCAGAATTTGCTCAGGAAATAGCACAGAAACCAATACGTTGACTTTGCGATGCTCGTCCAGAAGGGAAATAAAAGGGCTGAATAGAGATTAAGACAGTATACCGGAAGGGCTGGAGCGTGGGTAGGGTGGGAAGTGCCACTCTGTTCCTAAATCTGTATATATAAAACATATGAAACTTGTATAACTTAAATAAAAATTTTTTTAAAAAGAATGTACTGTACTTAATGTCACTAAATTGCTCACTTTAAAATGATTAATTTTATGTTATGTGAATTTGCCTTGATGACAAAGAGATTGATTGCAAAGAGGATTTGTTTGGAAAGGACTACAAGAGCTACCCCAATACATCAGACATCAAAATATGAGGAAGTCTCCTGTCTTCCAACCCCATCCTGAAGCCCAAGCTAACTCAGACCCCAGTGGGATCACTTAAAGGGCCCAAATGTGCACCCTGAAGCTGGGGGACCAAGCAAGAAAGGCAACCCTTCACCCCAGTGTGAGCACTGCAAAAGTAAAGTCAGCCAGCAGGGTGGTGGGAGATGGGCTGAAGGACCCCACCCACAGGGTCAGGATGCTGGGGCTGAAGGACCCCTCTGCACACCAGAGGCAGAAGCTGCAGTGGAGGGAAGAACAGATGATCCAAGGAAGGGCACGGACTCCATTAGGAGAACTCGGACAAGTGTTCACCCAACAGAAAGCAAGTTTTGAAGTTATTCTCCATCCCCACTTCCCACCCAGCGACCTGTTAACAGGCTGGGGGAGAAGGAGAAATACAGAAATACCAGAGAGGAACAGAGGAAGGGAGGGTGAGGTCCTCATGGCCAGCCCTCCCAGGGGAGGGAAGTCTCAAAAAGCACACCAACGCTTCCTTAGGACTGACACTTGCAATTCTGAATTAAGACCATGCTTGTGACTTGCAACAGCTGTGGGACTTTTTATTACATGCTAGTGAAATGCCTGCATTTTTACCCAGGAGCAAGAAAAAAACTACCCCCACTGAGCAAGTTTGGAGGAGACAAAAATAAAGTTGTTCTGGTAAATATACCCTGTGAGGCCTACTGGCTCAACTCACTGGGGGCCCGTGTGTCCCACAGGAGCATCAAGCACAGTCCCAGGTTTGACCTCATGAGACAGACACATCCCTCTAACCAAGGTGCATGGTGGGAGGGATTTCAATTTGTGCTCCAGCACTCTCACCCATATTATAAATCACAGAGGTGAATCTAAAGACACAGAAGGCTATGTGATTTTGATGAGAATGGCATTTTGATAGGTTGAGCCACTGCTTTGGATGCCTCCGTCCCATATCAGAGTACATCTGATGCTCTGCTTCCAACCCACCTTCTTGCTAATGTGCCTGAGAGGCAGTGGATGACAGGAATGGAGATCCTGGCTCCTGGCTTGGGCCTGACCCAACCTCGGCTGTTGAAGCATTTGGAGAGTGAACCAGCAGATGGAAGACCTCTCTCTCTCCTCTGTGCCTCCCTGTCTTTCTGCCTTTCAATAAATAAATAAATCTTCAAAAAAAAAGTAAAGTGATTTTGAAAGTCACATTTTTCTAAAAGAGAGCAGTTAAAATATCTTCCTTTTGAAAAGATAGAGCCATGGGTTGTTTCACCTCTGCCTCTTCTTTCATCCCAGCATCTGTCCTCCAACCGTGCCCATTGTAAAAAATGTCCTGAATTGTCTCTCTCTTCTTAAAAAGATTTATTTATTTGAAAGTCAGCATTGGCTGGCGCCATGGCTCAATAGGCTAATCCTCTGCCTGTGGCGCTGGCACACCGGGTTCCAGTCCCGGTCGGGGCACCAGATTCTGTCCCAATTGCTCCTCTTCCAGTCCAGCTCTCTGCTGTGGCCTGGGAAGGCAGTGGGCCCTGCACTCGCATGGGAGGCCAGGAGAAGCACTTGGCTCCTGGCTTCGGATCAGCGCGGTGCGCCAGCTGCAGCGCGCCAGCTGCAGCGGCCATTAGGGGGTGAACCAACAGAAAAGGAAGACCTTTCTGTCTCTCTCTCTCTCTCTCTGTCCACTCTGCCTGTCCAAATAAATAAATAAATAAAGTCAGCATTATAGAGAGAGAGGGAGGGAGACAGAGAAAGAGAGATCTTCCACCCACAGGTTCACTCCCCAGGAGTTTCTTCCAGGTCTTCCATGTGGGGCTCAAACACTTGGGCCATCTTCTGCTGCTTTCCCTAGGCCATTAGCAGGGAGCTGGATTGGAAGTAGAGCAGCCAGGATATGAATTGACACCCATATAGGATGCTGGCATGCTAAGCACTGGTTTTATCTGCTATACCATAATGCTGACTTATCTCTTAGATACAAATCCCAGAGTCCCTGGGATCACAAAGTATTCTGAATGTCACTTGGTAATTTTCACCTCTGCATTCTTAGCTTCTGGAAGTTTATAAGGAACATTTACAAAGACTAGGTCTGAAATCAGAACTGTCACAAAATATGTAGAGCACTGTGCTGTACAGCTTCAAATCTGCTACCCTGGCTGGCTCGTTCTTCAGTGTGATGGGCAAAGTCCAGACCTTTTAGAAACAAGTGTTTTCTTGAGGATACGAACACAATGTCATAGACTTCTAAAGACTTCATGGAGTTTTTAAATATTCCCATGAAGGTTCAAGTAATGGCTGTATGCAGGCCCAGAGGATGGAGAAGAGGTGAATGCCAACCACAGGGTCAGTGCAGACTGCAAGGTCCAGCAGGGAGGTGCGGGAAGACTCTGCTTGCTTCTCAGACCCAAGACAAGCAGATCTCTCCGGCAGCATTGATTTTCGATGTGAGATCCAGATTGCCCACATGGAGTAAAACCCTGAGCACTTCTAGAGAGACCTCTGCGACCAAGGCTGCAGAGTCCAGCTGCAGACTTCCCTCTGGTTCTCTGCAACAGCAGTGAGAGGTGCTCCTCCAAGCCCTGACTCCCTGCGTCTCAGCAGTGTGCGGCCTATTGTGCATTTCCCACTGTCCATTCATAAGCTGGCCATCCATGCATTTCATCTGCTCCCTGGCTACTAAAGCAACTGTCCTCCTTTCAGATCCTGCAAACGGTCTTTTGGCTTCAGCCAGCATCCCTGAGTGGGCCTCCAATGGCTGTTAAGCAGAAAGGCTCTGTGCCGGGTGCATGTCTGCCCTGCGTGGATGTTGGCTCCTCCTGCAGGGGTGAGAACAGGGCTTGGGAATGGTGCCACAGTGCTGAGGGCTCCTCTGCCTCCTGTTTCTGCCTTTACACAACATAAGGTGGGTTGTACCAGATCCCTGTGACCAACATGTTCCGGAAGTGTTACTGCAGGAGGAGAGCTCCCTGCTACAGGCTCCCAAGTCCTTTTTAGGATTGAGTCCGACTTCTCTCAATCCCTTATCCAGCAGTTCTGATACATTTTTTTGTTTTTGTTTTGTGGTTTTTTTTTTTTAATATCACACTAGAGGGCCAGAAGGAAGAGAAATCATAACTCTAATAGTTACAGAATACTGATTAAAGTGCTAGGCATTTTATGCACACTATCTCAGTAATTTCTTGAAACAACTTTATGCAGTTGGTATAAAATCCATCTGCTTAATATCCAAGGAAGCTGAGGCTTGGAAGAGGTGAGGTAACTCTAGAGCTGCACAATAGGAGTGCTGAGACGCAGCTCTGTGCGTTGGATTATACCCAAGGGTGCAAAGTAACAGGTGATGGTTAGCATTTGCCCTGAGAGCTCCAAGGCTGTTGGGTGTTTACATGCTCGGGAAGTGAACGCAGTTGGCTGGACTTTATGGTCATCCCTCAATTAGAACAGAAAGGATGCCCCGATCCCAAGCCTCCCGGCCCCGCTGACAATGCAAAAGACCTGTCTGACCAGCTTCTTTTTGCTCTGCGTCCCTTTCCTACGTGCTCTGTCCCTTCTATCTCCTGTCTCCTCCCTCCCTCCAAGACTGATTCCTAAGCCTCTGTCTGCCCAAGCATTTCTGTTCCTAGGCTTCCCTCAAAGCATTCCCCCTCTGAAAACCCCTCCAGGCAAATCCAGCTGCCCCCTTCCTATCCCTTCCACATCACAACCCTGGAGGCTTGTGGCTCCAGTTCCAGAGGGGCGCCCCTCAAGCACCTGACATGGTGGCCCCCTTGTCTCTGACTGGTTCCCACCTACCTCTTCTCCTTTTAAGTGCTCCTTCCTATCCCCCACAGACCAAAGCTGCAGGAGCTTTGCTACCCTCTGAGCATCACCCCTTCTCTCCCCACATCTAGTGGCAATTCCTCAACTTCAAGAATCACTCTCAGGAATGTCCAGGAAAACGGCCCCACAACTCTTGGCCCTTACAATCTCTCATTCTCACTCTCGGTCATCTCTTCACAGCTCAAAAGAAAACACAACAACTTTCTGTTCCAGCATAGCATACGGATGGGACAGCACCCAAATAAGCATGGTCAGTGGATTTTCTCCAGGTAAGTTCACCTGTGCAACCAGCACCCAGGCCCTAGAGCCCCTCCAAGGCACCACTCACCCTGAATGAAACTGCCACTGGCCTGACTTCTAAAGCTGCACAGTGGTTCAAGTGCTGTATAATTTTATACAAAACAATCATGTCATCTTTTGTGTCTGGGTTCTTCTCTCAGCTTTGTAGTATACTATCCTACTGCAGACAAAGAACACCTACTGCTGATAGGCCTGGGAGCTGGTTCCATAGCTCAACCACGACAAATGCATTACTGTGAACACGACGGAGCTTGGCTTCCAGGATAGGGCCAACTTTGAGGGAACTCTGCACATACTCACACTGGGTCAACAGCCACTCACTGACTGTTCATGCCTCTACCCATTGCAACTGCCAGCTCCGCCACTCCGCTCCCCGTGACCAGCAATTGCTTTTGTGCTAACACCCCTCGGGGACAACTTAGACAATGCTCACAGACTCTGTTCTCTAGCTTCTCCAATGCTCGTGTGCAACAGCCTCTTAGAACTCTGCCCCCTCACCCCCCTCCCATCAGGGCTCCCAGGCCCTGCTCCAGGCCCACTCTTCTCCCCACTCAGCCTCTGTCCTGCTGCCAGTCCCCTGCCCATGCTGTTCCCTCTGCTGGAAACACCCTTCCCTTGCTTCTCCTCCAGCTGTGATCTCCAGGACTCAGACTGACGTCCTCCGAGAACTGTTGCTCCCTGGGCCTTCTGTGGCCAAGCAGCCTGTGTAATCGGTGACCACATCGTACTGTGACTGCCCTGTGAAGTGAGTGGTGAGCCCCAAAGGGCAGGGCTGCGTCTTGTCCACCCCTCTGTACTCAGCCCCCAATGCTAGGCCTGAGGTGCAGCGAGTGAGTGCACATACAGAAGTGAGAAAAGGTGGGCACGCTGAAAATACATGACTGAGGGGAGCTCATCTTTGAAAGCCACTGTGTTTCCTTCTCTAGGAAGAGAGGCTGTGTGAATGCCTGTCATTCAAAGGCCCCAGTTTCCTAAACAGGGCTACGTTACCCCCAAAACCTATCCTTTTTTGTGAGGGGGAGTTGGGTTCAGAGCCCAGCCCAGTAAACTAACAATCTCTTTGCACTGAACAAGCAACCACAGAACCAGCCACCAGATGGAGCACAGGCTCTCCCTTCTTCCCAGGCCTCCTGGGCCTGACCAGGGGCCCTGAAGTATGGGTTTATTCTAGGATTCTCCGCTGAGGTTCCCACAACGTGCCTGGAAGGAAATCTTCCTAGAAAGACTCCATCAGAGCCAAGAGCCAAATGTCAGGTTCAGAATATGCTTTCCATCTTTCCCCACTGAAAGATCGTAGCCCTTGGAGAGGCCAGGAGCCAGGACGCTCAGTGTGTCAGGGGAGCTCTATGTGGGCTACAACACTGAGGACTCACAGGATGATGCACCAACAAGAGGACGTACGCAAGTGGCACAGCACAGGCTTAGCCTAAAGCCAAGGAAGTCCAATGTGAGGCCCACTCACCACCTGCTTCTGCCCTGGTACCAGCTTCCCTCCAGACGGGGAGCCCGAGACACCTAAGTCAACTTGTTTTCCAGGCTCCACCCATTCCACTTCCATTACTCAGTGCCTGACTCTACTTTTGACCTGGAATCATCAGGTTGGAAAGACACTTAGACCTGCCCTCTCCAGATATGGGCAGCATCTGTGGTCCAGTGATCCACAAAAAGCCTGACAAAAACCCTGCAGTCACCTGCTCCCCAAACAATGTCATCAAAAATTCACACTGACACTCATGACAAAAAGACATTGGCAAGCTCTACTGAAAAGGCAACATAGACCTGAAGGGCATGTTTGAATTGTGGGTCAGCCCTGGGTGTCAGCTCCCGCAGACTGAGGGCTGTTATTTTTCCTGGTGGGGATTAGCAGAGTATGGTGGAAGCCATTGAAACCACTTGAGGTAATAGCAAATATCCATCTCGATCCAATGACCATGGACACAGATGATCTTGCTTGTGGGGCTGCTCAAGGTTCTGCCAGGTGCCCTCAAGGCTGCAGCTGCAGAAAGGTGGGGAACCCCAGTTCATTGCCCACCAAGAGTTATCATCAAGGCAGACATGTCCTCAGTCTAGAAAAAGACTGGGAACTGTTCATGTGTCTCAGACAAGGCAGGCGACTTCCTGTGTTGTCAGATGAGATGGAGAGGCAGCAATGGAAGGATTGGGAGTTAGGTGCGAGGGCACAAGTCCTGGTGCTCCCAGCACCATCCCCACCTCACAGGTGGTGTGCACTGGAGCAGAGATGGTGGCCAGCCTGCTCACCTCAGAGGCTATGCTGGGGACCCCGTGACAGAGGGAGAGGAAGAATAGGCACAGAATGCAATGTGCTGTGCCTGTGCCATGGTCTTCTTGTGCATCCTGCCTCTCCCAGGAGCCTTCCTTGACTGCTCCTGCTCACGCAGGTGCAGGTGGTCTTCTGTTAGTGCCTGGCAAGGAGAGCTCCATCTCTGTGTCCTTCCCTTGCCAGTCTTGCCCAGGGCTGCCCAGCACCTGCACCCTCACACACTACCAACTCCTACTTGGCACTTTTAACCAACCTCCTCACAGGTGAGAAACAGGGAACAGTGGTGGCAGAGAGGTTGTGACTGGCTTGCAGCCACACCCCACACTCCTCCAGCTCCTGATACAGAGGCCAGGATGGGGGCAGGAAGCTGATGGGGTGACAGCTGTTCCCCATAGAGAAAAGACCCCAGTGAGAAAAGTCGTTTCCCCAGCATGTGACCCACTGCCCAGGTCTCTGCTAGCTCAGCCCTAGACAGTGTCAACATCCAACTCCAGACCTCCCAATCCACACTGTCTCTCTGCATCTGGCCACTGCCTGCTTCTGAGCACTGGCAGTAGCGGGGGAACCCAGTGTGTGGAGACAAGGCTCAGCCCATCTCACAGAGAGGGCACAAGAGACCACTGCTGTCACCAGCCAGGCTGCCAGGGAAGGGTGCAGGTGGCCACGGCTGCCGATCTGGCTGCCTCTGCTTACCTGTCGTGCCACTTGTGAAACACACAATGGAGAGGTCATCAGGCCGTGGGGGCTGCAAGGGTGAGAAGAGGTGTGTGTTAGGGAGGCCCAGTGTGGCTGGCCAGGGCCCCTCCACCAGCCAGCCCCACGTGTGTATTTTATGTGGGAGTGCATTGTGTTAGCAGCGGCTCACACCCTCATGTGATGCAGTCAGAAAGGTGGGAAGGTGAACTCTCAGAAAAGGGTAAAGAAGCTGAAGAAACCCAACAGGGGTGTGGACACAGATCCTTCCCACCACCCACACCTGGCCCTCTGGCTCCCCCTACTAAAGCCTAAGCTGAGTTCCCTTAGAAGGAAATAGGCCACACCTATGCCTCTGCCAAAGCCCTCACCTCTCTAGTGATGTGACTCAGTCCCAGCTTCCTTCCTATTTTCACCCACATATCTGGGAATACAACATGGGGCTCAGGAACTGAGCTGCACACTGTTTCACCAAAACTGCTCAGCATCCAGGCTTGGCCCAGGCTCAGGGCAGACAGTCCCAGGGTCACCAGGCAGAGATCAACAGGCCTCTTGCTCATAGAGAGATGGCTTCCCCAAGGAGGTGACCTATGAGATGGTAGTACAAGCAAGATTTCTCCAGATAAAATGAGAAGGACATTGTGGGAGAGAGGAACTGGTTTGGGCACAGGTCCACAGACACAAGGGACAGGCTGAGCTGAGTGAGCAGGGGGTTAAGCAGTTCTCTGAGGCGAGAGGCTGGTGCTTGGGAGCAGGCCAAATACCGGGGGACACCCATGAAGGTCCCCAGGAAGCAGAGCTGTGGCCTACTCAGGCCTGTGTGTGGCAGAGCTCACTAGGAGTGGTGAAGGGAGTGGAAAATACTGGGCTGGAGGAAGCCTGGAGGTCAGAGGCCTTGGTGGAAAACTGCAAGCCCACCCAACCCATCCCAGGGGGCAGCTACTCTCACTAGAACACAATTGCAGGCAGTATTGCAAGTGGATGACACACAGAATAGTTCACAAAGTAAAGAGGAACCAACAGAGGCAGCCACCAAGCCTCAGGACCCAGGGGCCCGCTCCTGACTTTGTTGCTGCTTCTGCCCATCCCACCTCAAGGGCAGTTCATCACATGTGAAGAGAAGGCATGAGCTTTCCCCAAGACAGAGTGGACCCAGGGTGTCCCTTCCTTTCCTTCCCTGCTCCCTCAGCCCATGGGAGACATGGGCACCCATGCGAGGATTTCCTGGGTGCTCACAGGGCTCTTTCTGAACACAGAGGTGCTCGTCTGGCCTCCTACTGAGCCCCTGCACACAGGAGGGGCTCCTGCAAGGACAGGTCCCAACCACCACCTTGCCAGGGAAGGGCCTGCAGGCAGATCTGCTTACCACAGGAGCACAGTGGTTCTCCTGGCCACAGTCCTGAAAAGAAAAAAGGCTGCTTGTAAAAGCCCTAAAGTTCTCATGAATGAGACGAACCCCAGCACAGGAGACCTTGCTCTTGTACCAAGCCCAGAGCTCAGGATCCCCTGCAGATGTCACCTGTGTAGATAGCACTCAGGGGCCTCTACTGGTGGAAACTGCTTTGAGATCTAGCCCAAAGCCCCTAAGAGAGACATGGGTGGGGGTGGGGGGCAACCAAGAGGTCCCAGGCTCACCCACGCATCACAGATGTAGGCCTAAGGACAGTGAGAGTCTAGGCATTGTGCACGCACCAGTAGGGCAGATGGCACTCAGAGTTTTGGACCTGTTGGGCAAGATACTCACAGGATACCTGAGCACATGCTGCGTGGCCAGTGCTTCCAGGTGAGCACTGAGTGTCAGGGCACACAGTAGGTATCACTGCAGGAGGGGTACAAGTTCACAGATACCACTGATACTATGAGGAGCAGACAAGGGTTCAGGAAGAAAACTGGAAAGCCCAGGGGCCCGCGTCCAGTGGGCATGGTGGGTGGGGGGAGGTTCAGCTGCTCCCAAGCAGGGCCTGAAGCCCTGGAGGCCAGGACATCCTGTGTTGCCACAGCAGGCCACAAGCTGCCATCAACTTGATGCCTCAGAGAGGCCATGTGCAAAAAATTAGCTCCACTGGCTGCTGAGGGTCTGGGTCATGTTTGTAAGAACCTTGCCAAGACTCATGGACCTTATGGCTACACTCCCAGGCACAGATGAGCTGATGCCAGTCGGAAGCGGGGAGGCTACAGAGGCTGTTTGAGTACCTTCAGGGCAGGCTGGCACTACAGTCTACCTGTCAGTCTCGCAGAGGACACATGTGGGCACCGACCCCTCCACCCTGGCTCTACACTAGTCCACCCCGAGGGCCCAAAACCACTGGCCCAGGCACAAGAGGAGCAGAGAACCAGCAGCTCTGAGGCAGTGGTGAGACAGCTGCGGCCCAGCAAAGAGCCGGACATGGGCTCTCACCTCCACAGCCCGCATGGACTTGAGGAGCACCCCACACTTCTTCCCCCGCTCTCTCAGGGCTTCCTCGAACGGCTCCATGAGGATGATCAGCTTGAGCCCTGGAGTCTCCTTCTTCTCCACGTGCTCCAGCAGTAGGCCAGCCTTCTGAGCTTTGTCCACGATCACGGTGCTGATGTCCGCTGTGGGGGCCATCGGAGAGGCAGGCTGTGACTGAGGGCAGCAGCACCTCGGCTGTGTGTACCACAGCTTGTGTGTGAGTATGCAAGACAGGCCACAGGGGTGTGCATCTGCACGCAGGAGTGTGCTGGGAGTCCTGGGCAGAAGACTAGGGCCCATCCTGGAGCAGATGCCAAGCTCTCCTCTGCTCTGCACTCAGCCCTTCTTCCTCCCAGATCTGCTTGAGACAAACACATCCCCCAGCATCTGTTCCCAGCAGCTGTGAACTTCCAAGGCTTGTAGCCCAGATGGAGGCTCCTTAGCACATCAGCCCTGTGGAAAGAGCCTTCAGGTAAAGCCCAAGCGGCTGGGGCTTAGGATGCCAGCTCGGTGGCCCAGGTGTCAGTCCCTACTGTTTCCTGAGAGCAGAAGCAAAGTCTTATTTGGAAGAGTCAGACAATCAGCTTATGGGGAGGGACTGGAGCTGACAACAGTGGGCTCACCTGTATTGATGATGTAGCGGATGGCCCCAGGGCCCAGGGTGTCATAGAGTGGGACCACCACCATAGAATACGTGTAGCAGGCCAGCTCCGCAATGATCCACTGTGGAGACAGGAGGCAGGATGGAGGGAGATGAGGGGAAGAGAAGAGGGCTGTACTGTATTTAGGCGCAAATGACCAGCGTCCTGCTCTAGGCCCCATGCCTGACTCTCTCCAGGTGCCAAGGAGTCCACGAGGCTAACAGACTCTGCCTGCTCACCCACAGTTTTCTGGAGTGTGTTTGCCCCAGTCATTCTGTAACTCCTTGATTACATATGCCAACAGCCCCATGCCCACTTCCAGGGTCTGCCTTGACTTCTGTCCCAGGCCCTTCCTCCCTCTTGGCTCAAGTGCAGCTGTTTGTGGAGCTGGATAGGAGGAGACAGTTCTTGGCTGGAGTGTCTGATCCTGACAGGGAGCAAAGTCAGGGTGTGAAAAGGGTGGTGGCTTGGTAAAGGGTCTCCCTATTTTCTCTCATCCTGGGCTTACAAACAGTGGGAAGACTGTTCCACAGTACCCAATTCCTACTCCACAGACACCTGTAAGGCTAGTTAAAGGGAGATGCTTACCTCTGGCCGGTTTTGTGCAAAAACACCAATAAACTGCTCTGTAGATGCTTTACAATTGTGCCGCAGCAGTCCAGACCCCAGAAACTCAGCTCTGTCCACCACCTGCACATAGACACAGAGAGGTTTCGGGAAAACAAGGTCTTTTTGTCAGGGAACGGAAGAGCTCTAGGCAGGATTCCTGCAGGTCAGAGAGCCCGCCCTGGCCGCCTGCCTGTGCCTGCTCAAAGCTCCTGCAGGCTGTTGCCAGAGGCTGGGAGGCAGGCCAGGCAGGCCAGGGAATGAAAAATGTTGAGACACAGCAGGATGCCCCCAAGATCCCCACTCCTGAGTGCCAAGAGCACATGGGTGGGCAGGGTGGGGTCTTGCCTCCATCACTCACCTCCTGGTAGGACAGCCACTGGTATGGCTGCTTGGGCTTTCTGAAGCCAAGACAGGGCCCGTTCCCTGCAGAGAGACAAAAGGCCTGTGCCAGGGAGGAAGGCACAGAGGGTGGGATACCTGCACTGCCCATCACATCAGGTACCTTGAGGGACAGCCCATGCTGTGGGGTACCATGGGCTGTGCACGCCACCCCTACCCCAGTTGGCTTTCTAATCTGCTAAGGTCCAAGAGGGCTGAAAGCACACAAGCCTGGCAGCTTCCAGGAACCAGGGAGGCCCAGGAATGGGACCAGTGCAGTGCCTAGGCCATACCATGACTGTGTGATGGTCCCTACTTTAGACCCAAAAGGGCACAGTCAGCTGGAGGGCCTCTGGGAAGAGGTGGCAGGCTGCCTCTCTGACCCCATCCCTTTGCCTGCCATTGCAGAGGCTCAGGTTCAGAACCAGGCCACCAAGTGGCCTGGCAGCTCAAGGCTCACCAAGGGCTGCCAATGGGTATATGGATTATGGACTGAGACAGTCTATAGTGAGGCAGCCTAAAGACCTGGAACAAAGCTGAATCTGTGACCACATAATATAGCTGCTTCTCTCACTGCTGGGCCGGGAGTGGCTTCTCTCCAACAAACCTGAGCACTGCTTACTTTCCCTGTCACTGGGCCTAGGCTTGCTTACCTAGCCTTGCACTCACTCATACCCTACACAGCCCCTCCACACTGGCAAAGCCCTTCTCACCTGAGATGCTGAGCCCTCGGCGGAACACCTGGTACATGGTCCGGGCGTCCTCGTAGTAGTGGGTGAGCAGCTGAGGGCCACCACCGATCACAGATCGCCGAGCCCCACCACTGTCCTACAAGCCAAGCACAGACCAGAGAAGCTGACTGGGGCTGTTAGAGGGGCCAGGAGAGGGCCCCAGTAAGCTCAAAGCTGTACACAGCTCAACTGCACACGTGATCCACACCGCTGGGGCTGGATGTGCTCCATGTGCCCTCATGCACACACCTATGCACACCTATACCAAATACACTCAATCTAAATATACACACTCAAGCAGAGCTGGCTTGTGCACACAGGCCCAGGACACCAATGGCTTGTACACACCCATTTGATACATAACAGCATTTATATACCTGGTCAGCATACTGTCCACACACAAACATGCAATGAAATGGGGGTGTTGGCTGGAGGCCAGCCTGCCCCTACCATCACCTATTTCTATACCCCTAAGTGAAGAGTCATTTGGGTATAGTCTTTAGCTAAGAAGGCTGTCATCCACCAGTAACATAACAGGGTGAACTAGGTCAGGTACTGGGACTACGCTGAAGGTATTTTCCCAGGTATTGTGGCCTAGGAAGGCTTGAGAGTGTCTGGGGTGGGGGATAGGGCAGTGAGCTCCTGGGCCCACAGCAGTGCAGACCCAGAGCAGGAAGACAGCAAACACTGCTGCGCAGGTGGCAGGGAGAGGAGCAAGGCTTCTTCCCCCTCCTACCCTGCCAGCCCTCCCCAGGCTCCCCATCCCAGAACTCTCCAGTGCCACAGCTCCACCTCTTCTCTGAGCATTGTTTGGGTTGCCCTTGGCTGGCCCAGAGTCTGCCACTTTTTGGAACATTGGATCGGGGGAAAACGTCTGAGAGTACCACAAGACTAACCCCCAAACTCAGAGTCACAATCAGCTTGCAAAGGCTTCAGAGTGGAACTCTTCTAAGCACCAGGCCCAAGGAAAACCCATGTGGAAAGCTGGGGGCATGTGCAGTCAGACCTGACTAGCAGCAGCCAACAGGCCTGAAACAGCAAGAGACTGTGTCCCAGGAACACAGGAGGCCCAAAGCTGGTGTGTGTGTTAGGAAGTTGCTGCAGAGCTGAAGTTTATAAAGAAAAAAAAAGATTTTTTTATTTGTTTGAAAAGCAGAGTAAAGAGCGAGGAAAGGAAGAGACAGATGGCCACACTAGCCTTGTCTGGGCTAACTTAAAGCCAGGAGCCAGGAGCCAGGAACTCCATCCTGGTCTCCCACATGGAAAGCAAGGACCCAAGTACATAGGCCATCATCTGCAGCTTTCACAAGTGCATTAGCAGGGAGCTGGATCAGAAGCAGAGTGGCTGAGACTCAAACCAGCACTCAAATATGGAATGCTGGCATCACAAATGGTGGCTTAACCTGTTGTACCACAAGGTTGGCCACCTGAGCTGGGTTTTGAAGCACAGGAATTTGCCAGGCAGAATGAATGAGGAGCAGGCAGTTTTAGCATAGGCAAATGTGAATGCATGGGGCAGGAGGCACCAGCACATTTGAGAAACTGCAGCCAATTCACAGAGCTCTAGATGGCCAGGGAAAGTAGTGGGGAGAGGCCAGAGAGAATGCAGATCAAGGTAGGGGTCTGAACTTTAGGTTGAGGTAATGGGGAGCCAGGAGAAGGATTCAGACAGGGGAAGTAACATGATCTGAATTCTGCTTCCTACCACAGAGCACAAAGAATAAGTAAGATCTTGGCCCTCTCTCAACTCCCTTCCGACTACTCTCCCCTTCCTGCACTCTGCTACAGCTTCTCTGACCTTCTCCACTGCTTGGGGGTGAGGCCAGGAAGGGAAGCCTTTGCTTCATCTATGCCCTGGCTTCTCAGCCAGGCAACTCAGTCTGTGCGGCCTCCACACACTGAGCCACAGCCAGCCTCTCACCATCCTAACCCCATCCAGGTCACTGTCACTTCCAACACAGACACCCACAGCTGCCTCTTCACACCTGCCACTGCCATAGCACAAATTGTGCAGGTCTCTCCCCACTGAAACCCAAAATAAATCCATGCTGCCCAGTTCACCAGCTCATGGGGCTCTGCTCTTGCTGACCACTGCAGGTGAGTTAGGATTAAAAGCTTACACATGCGCGAACGCACACACACACATACACACATACACACACACACACAAACAAAACAAAACAAAAACACAACAAAACCCCGGTACTCTCAGGGATTTCTGTACACCATTCCCCCAAATCCTTATCCCACCTGGGGAAACAGGCGCTCTTTCATTATCCACTTTACAACCAAGGACACTGAGGCAAAAACAGGTAACAAAATGCTGAGGGCCACAGTGCTCCTTTGAGACACCAGCTGGTTTCCAGGCCACCAACATCAGCTGCTTAAGGCCATTCTCATCACCACCCTGCCATCCCCTCTCCACCCATTGCCCAGCACCCAACACAAGTCATCATTTCCCAAAGCCACGCACAGGTGTGTGCTTTATCCCACCTCACCCTTGAGGCTGGAAACATGCCTTTAAGATTCCTGCCCCTATCTTGGCCTACACCCCCCCCCCCCTTCCAGGCAAAACACCACCATGTTTATCACTGCCACGATATAGTGTCCAGAGCTAAGGATAGTAAAAAGCACTATACACAACAGAGTATATGCAGCACATCATTTAAAAGGAGCAGGATCTCCATACAATTGGCTAGGAGGGAACCATCAATAGGCCGCCCTAAGAGAGGCAAAACAAGAGCTTTTCAGCATATGTCTTTTTGTGTCATTCATACTGTGTGACAATGTGGAAGGGGCAACTTCAAAAGTTCATGGAGGGGCCGGCACTGTGGCATAGCGGATGAAGCCACAGCCTGTGGTGCCAGCATCCCATATGGGCGCTGGTTGGAGTCCCAGCTACTCCGTTTCCGATCCAGCTCTCTGCTATGGCCTGGGAAAATAGTCTTTGGGCCTCTGCACCCACGTGGAAGACCCAGAAAAAGCTCCTGGCTCCTGGCTTTGGATTGGCACAGCTCTGGCTGTTGCAGCCAATTGGGGAGTGAGCCAGCAGATGGAAAAGCTCTCTCTCTCTCTACCTCTCCTTCTCTCTTTGTGTAACTCTGACTTTCAAATAAATAAATAAATCCTTTTTAAAAAAAAAAAAAAGTTAATGGAAAGCAGAATTTTAAAATAAGCTTATTTTGGTGCAAAAAAAAAAACCCTGAAATCATGCACAATGTTCTCATAATACACATTTTTCCATGAACTTTTTGAAGATGCCTCATATTATCTGTTCAAAATGAATAGAGCTAAAGTTTAGGGGAAAAACCAGCAAATTTTTAGAAGGCAAAACAAATTCCATAAGATTAATAAAGAAACAAACCCACCAGTCCATCCAGGCTCAGCCTGGGCAACCTGCTGGGCCATGGTACCTTCTTCCCCACAGTGCCTCCACCTGTGAGCCCAGTTGCTGCGAGAGGGAAGAACCTGGGGGTGGGCTCAGCTCTGGGTCCCAGCACCAACCAGGCCAAGGCACAGGTAATGTCTGGGAAGCAATTTTCCAGGCAGCCTCTTGAGGATCGGCTTAGGCTTTCTGCCAAGGCACCAATGAACCAAGGACCCTACCCAAGAGGCTCACAGCAAGGCCAAAGTCAGGCTCCACTTAGTGGCAGGTCGTTCGAGAGGAAGAAGAGGCATCTGGTGGGAGACCTTGCCCCAGGCAGCTTCGGACTTGCTGACTGACGGTCAAGTAAGTCACACACTAGGCTTCTACCTTCAAGATACCTGTCTGCTGCCCACGACTTCCCCCATCTGGAGGCTCCCCTGCTCACCTCCACTTCTTCTGACTGCATTAGGAGGTTGCACGGTGGTTGCAAGGCCTTTGGCCGGTGAGTGAACCAGTAGGCGAGGATCGCAGCCAGCGCACCCACACTCACCAGGGTGGTGGCTGAGAGGCTGCGGAAAAACTGGCCCAAGTCACCCAGCTCGGGCAGCCGCAGCATCCTCAGGATCTCCTGTGTCTGCATCTTCTCCAGGAGTGAGAGGACAAACTCTGCAGGAGACAAGAGGCAGATAAGGGAAGAGGCCTGGAGGGCAGGCTGGCCGGGCTCCTAGATCACTGGTGGCCCTGGTCCAGTATCCTGGAGGGCAGCTGGTAAGAGCATCTAGTCTCCCGGGGATAATACAGCATACCCCAGGAGCTGGCCCCTTGGAAGGGCCCTGCCTGAAGAGGCCAGAACCCTCAGCATGTACACCTGGCAGGTGGACATCCAGCCCTGTGCTCCTGAGAACCACAAACGCAGACCCTGGGGACAACCTACAGCAGTCTCCACGACCTCCAGGGACCACAGTGCGCTCAGGCAGCTCTGGAAACACAGCCTCCTGTGCCCAGGGCCTGGCTGCTCGGCCTCTTCTGTGTGACTGTGGTCATAGCATTTTGCTTTATCCTGGCTCCTGAGGTGTGGAGACGACAGAAGTGCCCAGGACACTGGCCAGGATGAGCGGGGAAGAGAGAGGCAGGCTTCCCCCGGCTTCACCTCTAAGCTCCCAACCTGACCTTAAAGGAGACATGGGTGGCAGGGGGAAGGGGCAGCCTCCAGACCTCATGCTGTGAAGACAATGGTCTCTGATTAAATGAGCAGTGAGGCACTGTCCACAGACACTCCTCACAGGCTTGAGGTCCTGGGATCATGGCCGTGGCTTCCCTTCTTGGGAAGCAAGGAGAAACACAACAGTGGCCACTCTGTAGCCATGGGCAGGAGCCAGTGCTTGACCCCTGACAAAGGAAAAAGCTGCTGAAATCTCAACAAATGGGATTTGTGCTAAACTGTGACACGGCCACACCAGAGACGAGGTCAACATCATGCAAAGTCACTGCAGAGAGACGGGAAAGCTCCTTGCTTCACATCCTTTCAAGCTGTGCAAAGCTTCCACTTCTCCATCTTTAAAATGGGTACAGTACCACATAAGCAGGGAAAGCTCTTCACGCTGCATCTGGTGTAGTCTGAGGACCAAAGTGACAGCTAACGGATGTGTTTATCAGATAAATAGATGCTCAGCCCACACAGCGGAAAAGGGGTCAGGGGTAGCCCCACCCAGGCTGATCTAAACACTGCACAGAGGCACCATGGCCCACAGAAATTTCTGCTCTATGGAGGGCACTGCACTGCAAGCTGGGAAAACTTACCAGCCACCCACAGCTTCTGAATGCTCCCGGGGAAGCAGGGAAAGTGAACACCCAGACGAGCAAAACACTCTCACTCAGCTCCCAAACCAGAGATGGTGTCTTCCTGCCAGCTTCCTTAACTAAGGTCAGCTGTGAGGTCACCTCACAGGGATGGCCCACTCCCAGCATGCCCATCAAAGTCAGGGTCTGCAGCACCAAAGCAGAGGCCCAGCTACAGACCACAGTGAATCCACCAAGGGAAGCCGCCCTGGGGAGGACTCTGGACAGCTTGCCAGGCGGCCTTCTGGGACATGTACTTCCCTAAACCACAGATCAGAAGACAAGTCACGTGATGCAAATTCCAGACACACACTGCAGCGCTCGGGTGGGCTCTCAGCTGACTGACATCTCCTTTAAGGAGCTAAACTCAATCAATGGGTACAGAAACCAAGACCCATGAAGTCCCACTTAGACACTGAGGACTCTGTTACACACTCCCAAACTTTCTCTAGAGACAGTCCCGGAAGGTCACCTCTCTGCCAGGAGTCCCTGGCCCTCGGCAGTTGCTCACAGACCCTATGCTGCAGCAGCAAGAGGACTGTTTGTGGCATTTGGTACAATGCTAGAGTTCTCATAGGGCACAACCCAGGGTGGCCAAGCCATCCATCCTCTCACCCACCCACCTTGCAGAGCCTCAAGCGACCCCTGCTTTCACTGAGCTCAGTATTGGGTCACA
The DNA here is from genome assembly GCF_964237555.1 of Oryctolagus cuniculus. NCBI lineage: Eukaryota > Metazoa > Chordata > Mammalia > Lagomorpha > Leporidae > Oryctolagus > Oryctolagus cuniculus. Next base: position 20,569,193 of record NC_091437.1, read on the forward strand.
GGGGAGTGGGCTAGTGTTGTGCAGCATGTGCCAGGCCAGGGCAGCGCCTGAATCAGGTATGGGAAGTCAGGGGAGGCTTCAGGGAGGAAGTGATGGAGATGCTGAGACAGAAGGAAAATGAGGAAAGGGGGCCCAGGCAGAGGGAGGCAACTACACAAAGGCTGAATCGAAAGAGTGCGTGGAGCACTCAGAGAACTGAGGATTCTATTCAGAAAGTGAAGTCCTGAGCCCACGAAATCCTGTACAAAGGTCAGGGGCCTGAGTGTGGGGCTGGCCTCTTGGGTCTGCTGTGCTTTCAGTAGTCACCATGTGACCACCAGTCCTCCCTAGAGGGAAAAAAAGCACTTGTCTCAACTCCCCGCATTCCAGTCGACCGGGAAGCCCTTGCACAGTGCACTGCCTGATCCTCTCAAGAGCCTCGTGAACGGTAACGTGGGGACGCAGAGGGTCCACTGGAGCACTGCCCTTCCTCAGGAAGCAAGGAGTAGAGCCGAGACTCAACCCCGAACCCGTGCCGTGCGGACACCCTACACTGCCTGCCAGCCCTGGACCCACCCCCATAACCCATCGTCTCCTTTGCACTGGTGCTGAACCCACAGAAAACCAGCTCCATCCTGTTCAGAAGAGCCCAGGCTGCATTCTAGGGGTGGGAAAGCACAGGACCCCCAAAGCCTGTGAAGATCAGCCAGTCAGCCGCCTGCCGGGTGTGCTGCACACAGCACAAGGCTCCCTCCTGGCCTCACAGCAAGAGCTCACCATGCTCTCCGGGCTAGGTCCTCTCCTCCTGCCTAGGGTAACGGAGAGCAGTAGGGAAAGGCTTGGCTGCCCACTATACTCAGCACCTCCCTAGCCCCCTACTACCCCATCAAGGAGTTATCTGCAGTACCAGCAGCAGCTCCCTGGCCCTGAAGCTGGGCCTGTACTCCTCAACTGGGCAGCCACCGTGGGGTCTCATTCTTCTAGGTTCAGCAACCTCAGACAGTCAGGACCGCCTGCACTTATCCTGAGAGCCCTTTCAGACCTGTGGGCAGAACTGCAAGTTCAGGTCCTCTAAGGACACTGGCCTCGGAGCCAGCCCCACGCCACCAAGCCCTTGGCAGGGGATGGCACAGCCCAGGCCTGGGAGTCTGTGCTCATCTCTTTACTGCACAGGGCCTTGGCCTCCTCTGACCTCCATGCCTCTCTGCACCTGGGACGATGCTTGGTGGTTCCTGGGGCCCCAGCTGTGGCTTGTCCCCTTCTCTGCCCCAGGAGGCTTCCTGACTGCAGCAGCAGTGTGTGTCTATGTGTGCATGTGCGTGTGTGTGTGTGTGTGCAGACAGCACCCAAGGGAGTCGCTGGTGCTGGTGTTGCCAAGGAAGTGTCTATGAGTGTTTGTAAATATTCACCTGGCAGGAGCTCCCAGTCCTCTGCAGGAACTTGCTTCCTCCTCTACCCCTGGTACATCCCATGCCTTTTCCTCTGGTCTACACCAGTCAGAATACCAAGCAGTGGCACAGGGATGGTGGGCAGGAGAGGGAGTTCTACCTCACCTCATTCCCTGCTGATTCAGGGTTGCATGGAGGCTGGTAGTGAAATCCACTGCTCTTGCAACCATACTGGGTGAGAACACGTTGTGCCCAGGGAGGTGGGTGGCAGAGGAAGGCCCCAGAGCACGGTCTCTGTGGAAATGGCCCTGGGGCCCATGGCTCAGCTCCAAGAACGCTGTGCTGGTCCGCCTCCTAACACCAGCACCTGCTTGGTCAGCAGTACTTCCTAACCACCTCTCAAACTGGACCACTCCTCTCCCACCCCAGTCCAGGCCTGGCCCAGCCACCACTAAGAGCAGCCAGGCCTATGACTGGTCTCCTTGCTCTCGTCCATGCTTATACTGATACTAGCTATTTTCCCACCATGCAGATGGGACCATGTCATCATGCTGTTCAACAAACTTTACCTGGCTCCCTGTTGCCCGAGGACCAAAGTCCAAACTCATCATGCTGGCACTGAGCACCCTCCCTGACCCCTCTGTCCTCCCTCCCACCCCAGTCCCGACTCTGCCACCACCACGGTCCTTAGATTGTTCCTTCCCCTTAGCATCATCCAAGCTCCCCTTGGGGACAGTCTGGATTGGGGGCTCTTGCAGTAGGACTCTGGGCCTCTGCAAACTCTGAAGCCTTCAGAAGAGTGGGGAAGCACAACAAAGCCATCAGCTCATCAGAAAACCTCTTCAACTCCCATGTGAACAGCTCCGTAAAGAAATCTGCAACCTTTCCCAGGGCCCTGCAAACAAGTTGGGGGAAAGGGGAGTCCAGTGCCAGACAGACCTGGATGCACATCCTGACTCAATATCTTGCCAGCTGCATGGCCTTGGGAAAGTCACTTCACCCCTCCAGACTTTGTCTCAGACCAGCTCATGGACAGAGAGGGCGGTGCCAGGCACACGAGAAGGGAGACACTCAGCACAGGGGAGTTAGCAGAAGCAGTTCCCCCACATCTCTGCCAGCCAAGGGGTTCAAAGACAACTTGCGAAAGTAGATGCATTCACACCCTACCTTTCCAGCGGGCTCCTGGCACTGGGGAGGCGACTGAGCTTGTCCCACTAGAACCAGCCTCCCTTTATAGGGCCTGTGGGGCCCAGGGAAAGAGGTTACCACATCTAGATCAATCCACAAAAGTGACTAAGGCCCTGCCCCAAGCCTGCCCTCCTGGGGACAGCTGATGGCAACAGCCGATGGCAACAGCCACCTGCTCTGAGAAGCTGGGTGGTGGTAGAGGCTCCCTGGTGGCTGTGGGAGCAGGTCTGGCAGGGAGCAGGGGCAGAGAGGCTCTGTGAGGAGCTGCCGGCCCTCAAGGCCCCCGCTACCCCCCTTCTTCAGCACATGGGGCGGTGCTGGCTCAGATCAGCTCACAGCCAAGCAACCCAGCCTTAACCCTCACTCTGCCAGCTTATGCGAGCCTCTGCTGACATACCTTGCACCCAACCCGCACTCTTCAGCTTAAGTCCTGGAGGGGAGTTTGCCAAGCACATTTCTGAGGGACAAAGTGTCCTTTATACCTTCATCTGAGATACCGATTAGGGGCCAGGGCCTCAGTCCTGGGCTGGGGACCTAGAGTAAGCAAGACTGGTGGGGAGGTGGGAAGACCCACATGGTCCCTTCTAAAGGAATCTCTGCCTCCAGCCTCTCCCAGACTGCTCCACTCCCCAGCCCTGCAAGGTCACAGCCAGTCTGTTCAGGGAGAGGAAAGGAACTGGGCACATTCCCAAATCAAACATCTGCTGGGAGAAGCTCTGGGGAGTAGGGACACTAGGAACCAAGGATCAGGGTCAGCAGGTAGAAGACAGTGGCTCATCTCTTCCTCAAGGCTCAGGGCCACCCAGGCCCTATTCGTACCAGCTCCGAGCAACGCTGCTTCCTGGCTAGCCCAGCAATGATGGTAACCCAGGGGTGGGATCCATACCCTTTCCTGTTGGAAGCAAAGCTGAGCTCTGGACTCTGGTGGTGCCTCTGCGGGACTGGGACCCTGCAATCCCAGGCAACAGGGTGAGGTTGGCTACTTCTGCAGCCTCTTTACTCCTACCTCTGGGACTCACAGCAGGGCACACAACAGGCATGGAGTGGCAACTGCTAAGTACAAGCCACCTAAGCCCCCATACTGGGCTGCTGTCTACCCCAATCCAACTCATATCCCCCACAGCAAGGATACCCCAAGCCACCTCCAGTTCTGGAGCTCCCTCCCAAGAGGTCTTTGCCCACTCTGACTGCCGACTGTAGAGCCCAGGCTCGCAACACTTCCCCGGGGCTGACAGCAGCTTCCTTGGCTCACCCCACCATTTAACACAGCCAGGAAGAGCACTTCCTGCCCCGCAGCCCTCCCCTGGAAAGTGACCCAGCCTCCCCAGTCTACCCCAATTAGAATGCACCTGCGACCCACGGAGCCCTTTCCCTTTCTTTTCTGGCGGAAGCTCCAGTTTTCTCCTGATATTTTCTGAGATGTCTTTAAATAAGATAAAAGCCGCCTCTCAGACTCCTCAAGTCAGCTTCTCGGGCAGGAGATCCAGTGGCCACAAACCAGGTTCTGGTGAGTGTCAGGGGTACAGAGCTGACGGAGCAACTTTGTCCCAGGAAGTGTGTGGCCCAGGAGCCAGGTTAAAGGACACATAGACGTCACTGTCACACTTCTGTGACCCTGACCCATGAAAGCACACACACAGTAGCCCACACTTGGCCCAACATCCACCCCCGCCCACACAGGGCTCCAACCTCGCCCCTGCTTTGAGACAGGGGCTTTCTGTCCATCTCTTAGGTTTTAATTAGATTCAGAGAACTACAGGTGACTGGGGCACTGATGAGGCTGAGGGCCTCCCTGGCCTGGAAACTGCCAGGTGAGCAACCCACTGCACATCCCCATGAGATAGCAGCCCATGAAATGGGGTTGCTGAGTTAAGGGGTGCCTCACTCACTGAGCCTCTTCAAGGAGTCCCAGGATAGCTCTGAAGATTCAAGTAAGCCCCTAGAATCTAGAAAAGGCCCACCCAAGGCTGGCTGTGCCCCTCCACTTTGCAGAGTCACCTGCTCCAGCTACACAGATGTGTGGCGGACAGGTCTCCCTTTATCAGTGTCAGCCACCCCTTTTCCCCCTGTCTTCAAGACAGCATCTTTCAAGCATTTCACTCACCCTAAGCCTGGTCAGAGAACGTGGACCCACATGCCTGGAACTGGGCAGCCAGCCTCAAAACCACACTTTCAGGAACGTAAAAATATGAAAAGCCTTGAGAATGGAGAAACAAACAGAAACACAGTTTCGCAGGCTCTGAGATAAAGGCCGTCCTTCTCGTGAATCCGACACAACAACATTCACAGGGAAAAGAGCAACAGCAGAGGCTCAACAATGCCAGCGGTCCCTCCAGCAACATTTATAGGGATGGCCAGGACTTAGGGTGTGGGCGCACCTCAGCCCCCTGTCCTTCCTTCCACACCAAGCCCTGGGACAAACCCTAGGGACACTGGTGAGGGCTGTGACCACTGCACAGGAATAACTCCTCTCAAGGCCCCACTCCGCAGGAAACAGAATCCTGTGGCTGCAACATGATCTTTTTCCTCCCAGCCATGTCCCCATTAGCACTGCCAGAGTCTCGGCCTTGGGAGCAGAGATCCTTTTCCATCACAGCCCCAAAGTGAGGACATGCTGCAAACCCTACAGGATCCAGCTCAGGAGAGGGCACATGGGCTATTCCAGGCAGGGCCATGCTCTCAGAGTTCAACTGCTGTGGCCAGGATACAGGTGGGACAGGCTGTGACCTCCTCCTTCTGGGGGGAGGCTCCCCGAGGTAAGGAAGTTCCCTATCAAGATACATGTAGAGGTCAAGGAGCTCAGACAGTGTGGCAGAGACTTGCCTGGTTGCTTACCCACCATGGCATGGGTCATCTTTTGGTACTGTGTTTCGTTTTGTTTGTTGGTTTGTTTTGTAGATTAGATAATGAGTAAGAAAAAAGTTTTGCCTTTGGTCAAGAGTAAAATTTCTAGCAAAAATGATGAATACCTTAATTTTCTGGCTTCTTTGCACTCTGGCAAAATCTTTCTTCTGAATGTCCCAGTAAGAAACAAATCTGAATTTCCCCCAGTTCAGCAAAAGGCTGTGCCGGTCAGCAGGAACCCGGACTGTCTCGAGTCACTCGGCTAGAGGTCAAAGCATCAGAGTAGTTGCCCTCCAGGCGGGTGGGGCCAGGCCTGTTGCTGGTGTCCACAGAGTTAACATCAGGACTCAGGCCTCCTTTTCAAGGCCAGGATGAAAGAGGGATATGCAAACGCCACAGCTTCCCGAGGAGTGGCAGGGGAGGGCCCGCTGCTGCCGGCCAGGCCTACATCACTCCACTCGGGCCTGTCACATGAAAGGGTTTGTGCTCTGCTGCCGGCTCCGGCGCCCAGCCAGGCTGGGGCTGGGGCTGTTCTCACCAGAAAACAAAAATCTCTTTCAGACGGAAGCAAAATGGGGCCCTAGCTGCCCTGAGAAGGCCACTGGACGTTGTTCACGCTGACCCACCGAGGAACCCAGCACTTGGAATCTCGCTCTCCACCCAGCGTGAAGAACCCATCAGCTCGCCAGGGGGAGCTGCGCCTGTGGGGCTGCCGCTGAGAGAAGCACTGTGTGAGGTCGGAGAGGGTGGAGATGCAGACCCTGCCCCTTTGGGAGGCTCCACTGGATTTTTTCTTTTCTAGGAACAGTCCAGGTTGAGTATGGGGGGCGAGGAGGAATGGGGGAGGTTGGAGGGAGAATGGCTTTTTTGTGTAAGAGACCACCGGTAATCCTCACAGAGGTGCTGGTGAGCACGGAGAAAGAAACGGGAAGAACAAAAATGCAGTAAACAAGGAGACCCTGAGGCGCCCAGAGAGGGGGCTCCCACATGCTGCTGCCAGGAGCACCCTGGAGCTGTCTGTGCTGGGTTTCAGGGCAGCCCAGTGTGCAGAGGCCCTAGCTTCTGAGACACGCCAAGGCTTAGACTCCTGCTTCAACAGACAGGCCAGGCCATGGTCAGGCTTTCAGCAGCCAGAAGCTGCTTGGATAGTCGAAGGTCCCTGGGAGCTGTCCGGTCACCATGGTGTAGATCTTGTGCCCTATGGCTGCTGAGAGTCTTATTAACAGGACACAAAGACACAGCCAGGTCACCTAGTCTGAGAGGACACTGAGGACAAAACCACTGAGGAGTTGATTCTGAACCGACAGGAGACTGTTTCACTGACCTCCCGCACTGCAAGGGAGGCAGGCCTTGCCCACCTCCCAGCCCCGTGCTGCCTCCTGTCTCAGCCCTCCCACTGCTAGTTAGGGCACACAAAGTGCTTACAAAGCCAAGACGCCAGGCATGTCTCTGAGAGTTCAGGGAGAAGCGGAGGCAGAGGAGGAAAGAGGACTCTGAGGACGAGACCCAAAAAAGCGGCTTCACGGGTCACAGCTTTCACTGCTGGCTGGCATGGACGAGGAGGTCAGGGACACGCGAACAAGGGAATACTCATGGCCTGCCCTCCCTTTTCCTCCAATCCCTGCACAGGGCCAGGCTTGGTGGGAGGGGGCCTGCAGGCAGGGGGCGGGGCTGAGTACGGGTAAGTAGAAAGGGTCCCCCCCACCACCACATCCAGCCCATGTGCTGGAAGGTGCAGTCACCATCAGCACGGAGGCTGTCTGGCCGCTAAGCATGGTTCTGGTGGGCTTCTTGCAGCCCCAGCTTGAGGGGCCAGAGATGCTGCCCTTCCCAACAGGCCCCAGTAGGGACTCCCTTCTCCATGCTAATAACTGCCTTCTTCAGACTGGCCTGAGGCCCTTGCTGCCCAGCCTCTAGCCAACAACCCTGACCAATCTCACTGGCTGGCCCACATCCCACCTTGCTGTTCTTGGTCCCAGCTCTGACTGTGCTTGCTGTGTGCCTCCAGCTGACTCTGCTATCCAATCTCTGGTTGACTTCACTCTCCCTCTCATGGGCCTCTCTGCCTATTTGGCAGGCCCTGCATCAGTGCCCAGCATGAGCCACATTAAGGTTGGGTTGGGTGAGCAGGAGGTGCTCCACAAGGGAGTCCCAGCCCCTTCGAGGGTCCACAAGGGGGAAAAACAGGGATTTGCAGAGGGCAGAGTCTTCCTGGCCCATTACGATTCATGTCATGCACTGGTGCCTATGCTAGATGTGGGGTGAGGTTCCAGGCACTGGTCATTTGGTCCATCCCAGAGCTGTGCCTCTGACCTGGGCCTGCCTGCCCTCTCTCACTCCTCCCATAGCCTCAATCACTAGGTCTGTTCCAGGCCCCAACAGGTGCCGATCCAGCTTTGCTGATCCAGCAATCCGAGCACTGAGAACAGACTGTTCCCCTATGGCCTGGCTGCGACTCCAAAGCTCCCAGAGGCAGCTCTCTAGGGATGCAGGTCTGAATGAGCAGATGTCAGCTCACCAACCACCCTTTCCATGGACCCCACAGCCAAGTGCCTGGACTAGGCCTGGGGTCAGGAAGGCCATTCTAAAAAGAGCAGGTGGAAAAGGTCAGGTAGGACTTCCTGGACAAATTTTTCAGGCTCTAAGATGACTGGTGGTGTCTCAGAATCAACAGCTCAGAGTGGCTCAGAATTTCTGTCCCAAGTCACTTCCCATTTTCCATTTTCAGTCTGTCACAGATTCCAGGTCCCACATCAATCAGGAGCTACACCAAGGAAGCAGACCCATGGAATAAGCACACTTCCCAGGTGCGGTTGAATAAATGAGAAGGACCCACCCCTGGGCATCCTGAAGGGATGGCACGAAGGGCTTCTCTCCACAGCACTCCCCTCACTCAACAATCCTGGGGTGGGAATGCTGGCCAGGCCAACGCAGGGAAGAGGCCATTATACCAGACCGTCCGTGGGGTGAGCAGATTCCTCTTAGCTATGCTCAGTAGAGTGGCCAGCCCATGGAGAAGCCAGAACCTTGGAGCTCCAAGGAAACAACCGCCTTCAGAAAAGCCCACCTCCCACAAAACCATTCACCCTGAAGTAGTGGGTTCATTCCTATATTCATTTGTGGGCCCTCTTATTCTGTTCCAGGAAGCACTGGTTCTCCACACTTCAGGGTCTCCAGTGACCACTAACCCAGATCTACCTACAAATTCATACCTGCTTTCTCTACTGCTTCCAACACATGATGTCACCTTCCAGCTAGGCACAGAGCCTGGCACCTTAATAGGACAGCACTCAAAGTCTGCTATTTTGCTGACTGACTTGTAGCAAGGAAACAGATAACCATGCTATTATTAAAATAAACTACCCTCAGGAAATTCTTCATCTCATCCATTTATACAGTAAACATTGATGCATAGCGTGTCCCAAGCTGGGGACACAGAAATAAATACTCTGGTCCTGCCCTCAGAGATCTTAGGACTTGTAGAGGAAGCCAACAGAATGTGCATGGGGCTTTAGCAGCATAGGGAGGGCATCACCTTGGCCATCCACATGTCCAGTTCCAGTCACACCTCCTCAATGTGGCCACTACACAGAACAAAGTCAGCACAATGTGGCTTGGCATTCCAAGCCTGAAGAACCCAGCCTTGGCAACCTCATCAGCCAGCAGAGTTTGTGTCCCGACCTCATTCATTTTATCACCCACCTTTCCTCACACCCTTTCCCTTAGTATGGAACACCTACTCCTTTCTGGGCCCCTTCCTGCATGTTGGAAGCCTGAGCCTCCTTTAAGGAAGATCTAGCACGAATTGTTATAATTTGCCCAGCATTTAATGAGCCTTACCCTGTGTACCAGCCCCTGCTGGTACTTTACAGATACCCTCTCTTTAAATATGCCCCTGTTCAAAGACCACTTCTTCACCCATGCCCACTAACCAGCCTGCTGGAGAAGCTCAGGCCTTGGCTGGTGGAAGCCTAAGAATGTGGTCAGACTGATAGCTCTTATGAGGTAGTTCACCACTGAACCTCCCTGGGTCTCAATACCTCATCCAGGAAATGGGGATGACAGGACCAGAAGGACAAAGAATCACAAAACATAGCAACTGGAACACAGCAAGTGCTCGGTGAAACACTAAGTACACATGTTCACAAAATACTACCCCCAGACACACACACACAGAACCCAGTACCTCCTCCACTCAATGAAGATTTGAGTGCCTATGGTATACCAGGTGCTGGCTGGATACACAGTGCAACTTCTGTGATACAGAAGCCTATTAACTTTGGCCTCTTTTTGCAAACAAACCAGAGCCTATGCTCACTCACCCTGTGTAGGGGACAGTCCTGGGTCCTTTCTGGGGCTTCAGCTGAGACAAATTCAGCCTCCTGAAGGTCAACCTGAAAACTGGTGATCACAAGGGACAAACACCAGCTGGATAACAGAAATGCTGGGTTCTACCGCCCCCTGGTGTCAGTGTGCTCTCGCTGGGGCACTGCTCCCCTTCAGGCTCATGAGTGGTAGGAACGTGCTGAAGTCAGAATTCTCCAGCATACTCTGTGCAAATCCAGGCTTGCTTCCTTTGTGAGGCATATCCCCAGATGGCCAGAGAGCTGCCTGTTCTGCCTGGGGCTCCACCATCTGTCCCAATTCCTAACTGCTTTCTTGGGCTCCTTGGGGTAGCCCCAGACCTCATGTTAGCCCTCCACCCTAATGGAAGCTTGAGGGGGGTAAGAGGACGAGGAAGATGAGATGAGCTGAGCTCATTCAAAGCGTGCAAGATCCACAGCCAATGCCTGTCACAGCAGTCCTTGGGCCGGCAGTCCTTCCTACACTGTCAGGGCTGATCACACTTCCCCTTGGCAAGAATGGGGTCTCATCCCTTCCCCTTCCCGGAGTCCTACCTTGACTCAGGCCACCCTTGGGCCACAGCTCTTCTCATTGACAACATCAGAACAGCCTCCCACTGTTCTCCCAGCCTCAGGTTCCACCCCTTGGCTCAGCCAGCCACTGCAGGTAAATGGAGGGTTCCACTGTCCCCAAATAAAGCCCTCTCATTTGAAACCCCCTCTTACCACCCAGGTTCCTCAGGGCACAAGACCTGGAAGACTCACCCCCACGCCCTTCACAGTGCTCCCTGCACACCTTTGCTGGTCTGACTTCCCCTACTCCAAGTTCGGCCTACCTGCCTCTGACAAACGCCCCCGTGTGCTGCAGAAGCCCACTCAGACGTCACCGATGGTCAGGTATACAGTTGAGCAGATTGGACCCTGCACAAGGGCATGGGTCTGCATCAACCTAGAGGAAGGGGGGCCCTTTTAGAAAGGTATTCAATCAGGATGGTGCCTTTTTCCACTAAGCACCACAGTACCATGCAGGCAGGCCTCCAAGGCTGTGTTCCCAGTGTCCTCTGAGAGCCTGTGGCACTGGGAACACGTTTTTCGGTGCCAAGCCCAGCATCTGACTCATGCTGTACCTAATCCATTTGTCTCCTTACTTACTACTCAACACACAGGTGAGATGTGGGCTGGCCCATGACCTTGTACTGTCTTCCCCACTAGAAACAGGACAGACATAGCCCTGAGCACGTGGCTGCCTCTCCCAGACACTCAGTTCCTCCCCCAGGTACTTCGCCTCCTTTTGTCTTTCTCTGAGATCCCTTGGAGGGTAAGCTTGGCCTTACCTTGTCTCCCCAGGCCCAGATCAGGTAGCAAAAAGGACATACCTTCACTAACCAATGATATCGCCTCAGGGGTCCCCTCCTGTTTCTGACTGAAGAGAAGGACACGGAGATTACAAGGCAGGTGTGTTCTTAGGTGTGCTTGCTACACTGCAGTTCTTAGCCCAGAAGTCTGCTCTGCCCCCAGGGAAAGGCTGGGATCCCAGTCAAGTCCCCAGGAGAGTTGATATGTGACCTAGGCAGGCACCAATGTGTGTCTGCAGCATGGGGTCCAGTGTGCACCCTACACCAGCCTCAGCCTCGCACTGTGCACTGACACAGTTGGCTTCTGTGGTAGCAGCTGCCACTGCCCTGAGGACAGTCTGCTTGCCCACTCCGAGGCTCTTGCACAGTCCATCAGCAAGCCAGACCCCCAGTTTCCCATTCCAAGCGGCACCTGACTACATTGGGAAATGTTCTATAAGGAAGCAGGACAGAAAGCCAGCTGGGGGTCAGTACCAGCTCAACTCCACTTGCACACAAGGCCCCTGCAGCTATGAGGGGCTCTTCCATTGCTCATCCCTGTCACAAGCAGCCCCGAAGCCACGGAACACCAAGGCCTCAGCCAGCTGCCTTTCCTCCTACTGCTGGTGAGGTCCTCATAGGAAGATTATGGGGGGTGCGGAGGGATCCCGCCCTTAGCAGCTCAAGGCTGTCATTATTTTGATTATTCCTGTCCCTTAGTCCTATCCTTGCCTGTTGTGTGCATTGGGAGCTGTACAGCCCTGTACAGCCTGTCACCAGACACTGGCAGACAGAAGGAGCTTAGGGAGCTGAGGGGATTAGAGAGGCCCAACCCACTCACTCAGCCTACCTCAGGCAATGGCAGGGGTGGGGGAAGAGACTACTGGCCCACCAACCTCCAGGTTTAAGCCAGGTAGGACCAAGCACTCAGCACTGGCTGATCAGTTAAAACCTCAGATGGACTCCCAGCTTGGCAGGTACTAGCCCTGAGACACTGGGCAAATCAGTTCACCTCTGGACCTCATTTTAGAAAACGAATGGGATCACCATCCTCTCAAGATCTGCTGTGAATATTAAAATAACACCCACACAGTGTCCTCAGGTAAGGATTTCAAAAGGTCAACTTTCTCCCCGTCCTGGGCTCAGAAACAACTTTACTGCCATCTCTGCCCGTGCAGTCTAAATGTGAAACAATAAACACTAACGTTCTGTGCGGCATTTGCTCTGGCCTAGGCCAGGATTAAAGTCATTGTAAAGATCGGGCTCAACCTACACACACCGGTGGAGACACTTGAGTGGAATTATACCCCTGGGGACATGGCTGGTAATGAACGTGTGGCCTGAGAGCCAGGTGTGGGGCGGGAGGGGGGGTGCGTGCTGGGCATGGATCGGGGGACAGGAACTCGCAGCCTCCTTAGAGGGTGAAGTGGCAATGGCTGAGTCTTAAGGAGGAGGCTGGAAGCACTGGAGCTGGCATGAGGTGCCAGGAACGGCCCAGGCTACAGAAATCCTGTAGGGCGGTAGAGGGGTAAGCAGGGAAGGTAATGAGGCTTCCCCCCAACCCCCACCCCGAGACCAGGGGCAGCAAGCTCAGCCCAGCTCATACAGTAGGACGACTTCCTGTGGTCCCAGGAGATAGACAAGAACGAAGTAAGTCTGTCCCGGCCTTGGCTCAGGGCCTAATCTGATGAGCGGATGGATGGTCCTCGCCCTAAGGGGAGGGGGTTGGAGGGTCGCCGAGAACACGGCCCCTAATCCCAGCAGGCCCAGACGCTTCCCAGACCAGGTCCGAAGCCCGCCGAGACTCTGTGGCCGTGGGAGCCGTGGGGTCTGCGAGGGGGACGCAACTGGGACTTACCTGCGAACAGCCAGAGGGAGCCCCCGGACACGAGGAAGAAGGTCAGCATGTCGCTGAGCCGGGCCGCCCGGCCCGCCCGGCCTCCGCGGCCCGCAGCCGGCGCCCCGCACCCGCAGCCCGGCACCGCTGCGCCGCCGCCGGGTATTTTTAGCCCCCGCCCCGCGGCTCCGCAGCTCCCGCCTCCCCGCGCCGCTGCGGAGACTGCGCGGGCGGGGTTGGGCGCCGCGCGCTCAGCACCGATCCCCACGCCCAGTCCCGCACCCGGCCGGGTCTTGGCGCCGCTCACACTGGCTGCTGAGTCGGAACCGCCGAGCCCGCGCGGGGGAGGGGCCTGACAGCGGCGCGAACCGGCCCCTCCGTCCCCGCCCCCAACGTCAGGACCCGGAGTTCTGGGGAAACGAGCTGGAGGGGGCGCCCACCACCGGCCGCAGTGTCCTGCGCGCGCCCCCTCGCCTCCGCGCGCCCCGCCGCCCAGCTCTAAGGGCTGCGCACGCTCGGGCGGCCGCAGGGTTGCGGACACCTGTCCCAAAAGGTGCACATGCCTGTGAGCCGGTGGCCGCTGACGCCGAATCGTCAAGGACCCGCGCCTGCAGACAATGGGACCTTCGGAGCTCTACTTGGGCCAGCGAGGAGAGGAGGCACTGACGATCTGTCTGGGCTCTGGCAAAGCACCGGACGCTAGACCGGCTGGCGTTCAGATCCACTTGGGATGCACAAGGTCGCCGGAAGCTCCGTGTGGTCTCATGCTGCCATATATGGTCACCAGTGGTCCCAGCAGCCGCAGGGAGTCACAGGTAGGTCTCATGAAGTCACAGACGATCGTGATCTCCGTACACGACCACACGTAGCACGTGCAATGGGAGAAGGCCCTGATAGCCATGGTGAAGGCCACACTATAGGCTGAGAGCTGGACATCTTATGTCTCAGGGGCTGGGATTGAAAGGAGGAAGCCAACGTTGCAAATTTTTCTGAAAGAATGAGTAGGCATCCTAGGCCCCTCTCTCCATGGTTATCTATGCCGGTTTTCAGATCACCTCCTCCACTACCCTCTCCCTGGGATTCAAACACGAAGGGCAGCTTGCCGGGCCTCCAGCACCGAGGACAGCGCTCAGGCAGCCCAGCCCTCTCCCCATGCAGCCCTCTTAGACCAGGCACTGAGACCAGAACCCAGGAAGCAGAGGATGGAAGGGCCACAGGTCTCTTCAGGCCCATCAGAGACCTCCTGCTTGTGTGGGATGCAAGTGCAGGGATCTGTATCTGCAGTATGAGTCCAGCATGTGTGTACCAGTGCAGGTTGGCAAACGTGTGTCACTTGCTGTCTTTACAGTAGGACCATTCTTCCCCATCACAAAATCTACACTTCTAGGAGAGCTGTCCCCACTTGAGCTTAGGCAACACATGACACGGACTTCGCTGGAATCTCAAACTTGGCAAGGCTCCTTCAAGAGGGCATCACAGAGGCTGTGGGGCAGAGCTCTCCTGGCAGGTGGTAGGGATGTCAGAACTCCACCTCCTCCTCCCACTCCCACTGGCAGCACATTAACTGAAGACCTGCTGGTACTCAAAGATCTGGGGGAACCAGAATTCTGTGCAGAAAGAATGTATCTTCCCAGACCAGACTAGCCTAGAGAGATGGGCCAGCCTGCCAACAGAGCATGAACAGGGAGCCCAGGAGCTAGGCATCAAGCCCCAGGCCCCAGCCCTGCTCTGCAGCACTCAGCTGCAGGAGCACTCTGGGTCCCTGTGCTGCTGCTGGCAGCCTCCTCTCTAGAGTGATGTCATGGGACATATTTAGCCTGGCCTCCTGCAGAATGTCGCATCCGGTTACTCTTCCTACAGATGTCTCTGATACTTGGGAACATTTTAATCCAAAACCCTGCCCTGGACCTGTGACTGAGAAGAGCTTAACCAAGTGTTTTTCTGCTTTCCTCCTACCACTGCTTGGCTTCCAGTGACAGAGGGGGACAGGTGGATGAGCCCCAGACTGGGTCTCACTCCTCTCTGTGCCTGGTTCCTCCACCAGGTAAGGAGACTTGCTTTGCTGTCCTGGATTACCAGCATCTCCTCCCCCACTCTGTAAGTCTCCATCCATGTTCCATCTGTGGACATGGGCAGCTGTGACTCTGAGGCCCCCAAACTGCATGGATGTGGCAGCCAGGAAATCCAGCAGTAGATAACCCAGGACCCAAGTCAGGCTAGGGGGCCCTTGGACATCCCTCTTGGTAAGCAAAGCCAGGCTCAGTAGTGGGCAGCTCTGTTCACACCTCTCTCCTCCCAGGCAGGATCCTAATCCTGTGTCTTCAGCCCTGGTGCACAGTCTGGCCCAGAGAATGCAGACAACATTATCTCATTTGACAGAGCAGCAGACAGAATTCCTGAGAGGAGGATGTTGGTTCCAGGTCACACAGCAGTTCTAGCCCCTGCCTCCCTTTCATTCATCCTTTCATTCTACGTTCACTTACTCTTTTTTTTTTTTTTTTGACAGGCAGAGTGGACAGTGAGAGAGAGAGAGACGGAGAGAAAGGTCTTCCTTTGCCGTTGGTTCACCCTCCAATGGCCGCCGCGGCCGGCGCGCTGCGGCCGGCGCACCGCGCTGATCCGATGGCAGGAGCCAGGAGCCAGGTGCTTTTTCCTGGTCTTCCATGGGGTGCAGGGCCCAAGCACCTGGGCCATCCTCCACTGCACTCCCTGGCCACAGCAGAGGGCTGGCCTGGAAGAGGGGCAACCGGGACAGAATCCGGCGCCCCAACCGGGACTAGAACCCGGTGTGCCGGCGCCGCTAGGCGGAGGATTAGCCTAGTGAGCCGCGGCGCCGGCCCCGTTCACTTACTCTTTCAGCTAAGCAAACCAGGGGGCTGGGGAGATAAATAGGAAGTAGCAACGTCTGCAGTTCGTGTGTGATGATAAAGGGTGATCTTAGCCCAACCAGGGAGTGATAACACAGACATCAAAATGACTGCAGCATAGTCAACAATCCTTTTCTAAGTCTTGGAAATTTTACTGACAGGGACAAATCACCATACATCATGTCAGGAACTCAATTTGCCGGAAAGGACAATTTTCCAGACTCTAATGATACCTTGCAAGGTCTAATAAATACTGGAGTGACTCGTTTGTCTCCTGACCTGGACATTCCAGTGGAATTTACAGAATTTATGACCACCCTGAAGTGCTCCAGAATTATCTTGATCCTGCTTATCAACCCTCAAGAATGCTAGGCTGCACATACCCATTTTTTTTATTACAGATCTCAAATTAATCTTCCCTCAATAGAGCACTAAACTTTTCTATGGTCCCAATTTGCCAATCTTTTGTGCACCCAAACAAAACTATATTTGCTCTTATTCTAACCTGTTTTCTGATTTCTTAGTTTATAGGGGAATATATCTTGGAGAAGGAAGTATTCAAGTTAGGCCTTAAACCTTTTGCTAAGAGTCTGCCAGTCATCTAAGTGGGGCAACAGGTACCACTCTCAGTGTTAGCTATGATTATCATGCTGTGAAATCCTAGGTAAGCTTCTTCTCTTTTCTGTGTTCACTGGATATCAGGACTAACTTGATATTACTCTGCTATCTTTTTATGATCAGCCACCCTTGGGCTGCAAGGTCAAATGTCCATTCTGTGTCATCTGCTAATGGCCCAAAGGGCTCAGCTGTTCTGGGGTCAGGTTCTCCTACACTTTGGACATCTGGGCCATGCATCTCTGACAGTGGTGGGCCCACAGTTATTTGTAGCTCCTAACACTTCTGAATGTGTTCCTGTGTTTTGACAGTTTCTTACATAGTAAGTATCTCTTTATGGTAGAGTCCATAAAACTCATTTTTTCAGCCTCCCTTGCAAGCTATGAGTGGATAAGTGACTTAGATCATGACTGTAAGCCCTCATGATCCTTGGATCCAAAAACCAGCAATGAATGAGAGAAAGTCCTGCACATTGCATCCATCTTACTGGTACAAGGGTGGGGGCAGAAGAGTTGGATGGTGAATGGTTCTGGAAGTTGTTTCTGGTAACTGAAATTTGATCTTACTTCTTTTTAAAATTTGTTTTACTTATTTTTTAAGTATTTATTTTCATCTACTTGAAAGGTAGAGCAACAGAGAGAGAGAGAAGAGAAAGAGAGATCCTTCATTTGCTGGTTCACTCCCCAAATGCCTGCAACAACCAGGGCTTGACCAGGCCAAAGACAGGAGCCTAGAACGCCATCTGGGTCTCCCACATGGGTGGAAGGAGTCCACGTTCCTGAACCATGATGTGCTACTCCCCAAGATGTATTAGCAGAAAGCTGGATCAGAAGCAGAGCAGCCAGGACTCAGACTGTACTGACATGGAATGTAGGCATTCAAAGAAGTGGCTTACTCAACTATACCACAATGCCTGCCCCAAACCCTATTTCTTGAACCTCCCCAAAATGTTGTGTCCTAATATTCTTTGATGTACTCCTTTTCTGCTTAAATAGTATTTTATTAGTTACAACCAAGAACCCAGACTGACCCCACCTCACTGCTGAAGGCCTTTTCAGCCCTCTCAAGTGTATGGCTATGGGGCTGGGATCACAGCAGGATATAGCACTCATCCCCATCACTGCATTAGGTAGGAGACTGTTGCTGTGGATTCGTTTCTGAGAGGAAGAGTGTGGTGAGGGCAAGAGGTGCGGAGTCACCACACAGACTCTGGGAGTCAGGTGAAAGCAGGCTTGAGGCAAGCAGCCTGCAGACTTATTTCAGTTGCTATAGCAGCTTATATAGCCAAGGCAGCAAATCTGGTCAAGGGGCAGTCTATGCCCTAACCAATCACAGCCTGTTGCCAGGCAGTTTCTGAAGCCATCCAATCACAGTCTGTTGTCAGTCAAGCTCCGCTGTCATATGGTTTCCGAAGCCATCCAATCACAGCCTGTTGCCAGGCAGTTTCTGTTGCCAGCGACCATCTTGGCATGGCCTTCTCATTCTACCACAGGAGATGGCTGCTCTAGCTGCTAAGCCACATGAGCTGAGTCAGATCTTTGTTTCTCTTTGCTCTGACAACCACACATCTGGAGTGCAGAGCTAAAAACTTGACACTCAGTAAAGGATCCACTCAGGAGAGCCACCATATTTGGAGCAAAGGCTTTGAACACATGAAGAAATGGAGCTCTAAACTGTTTACCTTATGAATTTTATTGACTAGTATTGTTTTTCCTGCAGGTTGATAAAATTGTTCAATGTAGGGATTTGGGAAAATATAGAAATATAAATAAAAATCACTTCTACTGTCATCCCTCAAAGATAACAACAAACGCAGTTTTTGTGTATTTTGTAAAAATAACACCTAACATTTTATAGTGCTTAATATATGTATTATGGACTCAGTTGTATTCTCTCCTTTCAATCCACATGTTGGAACTCTAACCCTCCATGTGACTGTATTTAAAAATAGGTCCTTGGGGCTGGTGCTGTAGCACAGTAGGTTAAAGCCCCAGCATGCAGCACCAGCATCCCATATGGGCATTGGCTGTTGTACTTCTGATCCAGCTCCCTGCTAATGCACCTGGGAAAGCATCAGAGGATGGACCAAGTGCTTGGGCTCCTGCATGCATGTAGGAGACCTGGAAGAAGCTCCTGGCTCCTAGGTTCATATCGGCCCAACTTCAGCCACTGTGGCCATTTGGGGAGTGAACCAGCAGATGGAAGATCTCTCTCCATCTCCACCTCTCTCTCTCTCTCTCTCTCTCTCTGTAACTCTGCCTTTAAAATAAATAAATAAATATTTTTAGAAAAAGAAATAGGTCCTTAAAGAAATTAATTAAAGCTAAATGAAATGGTAAGGGTAAGGCTCTAATCCAATAGGACAAGTGTCCTTATAAGAAGAGACAGCAGTTGTCTGCAAGCCTGGGAAAAAGGTTTTACAAAAGGAAAGCCACCTCTTTTGTAAGTCAATAAACCATAAACAAGGCTAAAACAAGTGCAAAGGTAGTTCTATGCAGGTACAGAATACGTTTGCAAATTAGGAAAATATGGCTTCAGCTAGAGCTGACCTAACCTGTGAGTAAATAAAAATCTGTTGTCTAAAACACCAAGTCTGCAGTATTTTATTACAGCAAATCTAGCAGACTAATACAAAATGGTAACTCATTTAATCCTTATATCTATCCAGTCTTTCCCTAAGCATAGAACAGTTCAATTAATTCACATATTTGTTAATTGATGAATTAATGAATGATGGATACTATTTATTCAGTACCTTGTAGCTTCAGTATTTTCCCCATGTTATCATATTTTGCATTTAAAAAAATGGATGCATGGGACCAGTGCTGTGGTATAGCAAGTTAAAGACCTGGCCTGCAGCTCCAGCAACCCATAGGGGTGCCGGTTGGAGTCCTGGCTGCTCCACTTCCAGCTCTCTGCTAATGGCCTGGGAAAGCAGTTGGAAGATGGCCCAAGTGTTTGGGCCCCTGCACCCACATGGAAGAAGCTCCTGGCTCCTGGCTTCAGAATAGCTCAGCTACCAGCCATTGTGGCTATTTGGGGGAGTGAACCAGAGGATGGGAAGACCTCTCTGTCTCCACCTCTCTCTGTAATTCTGCCTTTCAAATAAATAAAATGAATCTTTTAAAAAATGGATACATTCATTCATACATTTAACAAGTGTATATTGAGTCATTCACTATGTGCAAGCCATTGTTTCAGATCCTGGGAATGCAGCAAGGAACAGACAAAAGTCCCTACCCACAAGGGAAGTACTAGGTCTATGGAAATGCCATTGTGTAGCTGTCAAACAGGAACTAACCCACTTATAGGGGAAGGTTTCCTTTAACTGAACATTCTCTGATGTTCAGAAGCCAGACAGACAGAACCAATGAGATTCTTTTAAAAAGTCACTACAGGGGCCGGTGCTGTGGCACAGTGGGATAATGCCCTGGCCTGAAGCACCAGCATCTCATATGGGCGCCGGTTCAAGACCCGGCTGCTCCTCTTCCAATCCAGCTCTCTGCTATGGCCTGGGAAAGCAGTAGAAGATGGCCCAAGTACTTGGGCCCCTGCACCCGTGTGGGGGACCCGGAAGAAGCTCCTGGCTCCTGGCTTCGGACTGGCGCAGCTCTGGCCCTTGCAGCCAATTGGGGAATGATCCATTGGATGGAAGACCTCACTCTCTCTCTCTCTCTCTCTCTATCTCTGTCTATCTCTGCCTCTCTTCTCTCTGTGTAACTGACTTTCAAATAAATTAATAAATCTTTAAAGAAATAAGTCACTGCAACAACTGAGCAGCTCCTGAGATTTTCAAAGAGCTGCTGAAAGACAAAGATGAAGCCCCTGGAAGTTACCAAGAATCCACAAGTTAGTGGAGCTCAAGCCACTGGCACTTCCCAGCTCCTGAGGAAGGAACTGCATTTTAAAGACTTTGAAAGTGGGCTGGCGCCGCAGCTCAATAGACTAATCCTCCGCCTGCGGCGCTGGCACACCGGATTCTGTCCCGGTTGCCCCTCTTCCAGGCCAGCACTCTGCTATGGCCCGGGAGTGCAGTGGAGGATGGCCCAAGTGCTTGGGCCCTGCACCTACATGGGAGACCAGGAGAAGCACCTGGCTCCTGCTATCGGATCAGCGCGCCGGCCGCATCGGCCATTGGAGGGTGAACCAACGGCAAATGAAGACCTTTCTCTCTGTCTCTCTCTCTCTCACTGTCCACTCTGCCTGTCAAAAAGGAAAAAAAAAAAAAAAGACTTTAAAGTGAAACAAACTCAAAGAAAATATAAATGAATGTTCATAACCTCTGGGGACAAGGAAGGCCCTTTTATACAACAAGGAAGAAAGAAAAAGCCAGGCAGATTTGAAAGTCAGACTACATGCAAATTAACAATGTCTGCATGTTAAAAACTGCCATTTAAAAATCTGAAAGCTAAATAGATAACCTGCCCATCCATGCCATAGTCAATAGACAAAGAGATCAACATGTAATCCACATCACTAAGAAAAAAGTAAATAAATAAATAAATAAATAAATAAAACCCAGAAAGTACGAGCAGGCAGTTCTAAGAAGAAATGCTGCCACCCTAGGTGGAGTGTGAAACTGCTGCCTGATGTCAGCGTCATCTCCACAAGCTATGTCTGGGTGGGGTGTGTGTGTGTGCCCGCTGAATGAAGCCCCACCTCCTGCATCTGGAACCCACCACCACCGCCATACACAGTATATCCATCCACTGAGACTGCAGGCCACCCACGCAGCTCAGCCCCCGCCCCCAGGCCAAGTGATTTCCAATAATAAAAACAGGGCAGAAATGATGATCAAGTATGGGGACCTGAGGTCTAACATCCTGCAAATACCTTTTGGAGGGAAGATTGGCAAGGTGGTGAAACAAACATCAGAAAGTCCTCTCCCTCTGACAACTGGTGGGTTTGCTTTGGAATGAACACAACACGGTGGAAATCAAGAATTAGTTGTTCAAAGGGATCGTCATTGCAAAGTCGTTCACAGCAGTGTCCAGGTGGAAACTGCCCGAATGCCCAGCAGGCACAAGGCTGAATGCATTTCTGTCCACCCATAGGATTGTGCATGCTTAGCTGCCTGTAAAGATGATGATGCAGAAAAGTGCACGGTGATATGGAGATGCTCACGGCCTGTGGCCAACTGAAAACTGCAGGGCAAAAAGCAGTGTATGCAGCAGGATTCCCATCAGCTTTAAAAGTATGTTTACACTCACAGTGGAAAAAAATGGGAGAAAAGCAAATGGTGGTTGTGAGTAGTGGAATGCTGAGTTGTTTTCTTCTCTGAATTTATCTGTATTTTTCTGAATTTTCAACCGTGAATAGACATTTTGGAACAAGGAGAAATCTATTATAAGTGGAGGCCATTTCCAGAGCTTTCTATTGTTTACAAAAGAGCTGGGGTACTGGAGAGGAGAAGCAGATCATGGAAATATCATCCAAGAGAGCAGGCAGGATTTGAGGAGAGGGACAGGGCTACAGGGACCTGCCACCTCCTGACCCTGTGGTCTCTTGGCATCTGCTCCAACCCTCATGTTCTTTAGCACCATTAGAGGACCACAGTGAGCTGGGGCCAGGAAGAGAGAACGAGGCTGCAGGAGGCCGTAAAGACCTTCAGGGTGGCTCACTGACCAGGAAGGTGTTATAAGGGGTTAGGGGGCAGGGGGAAACAGGGAGGGAATGAGGGAGGCAGAGGCAGATCCTTTTACAGGTGATGAAAGGAGGGGCTCAGGGAGAGGTCTGGTGCCAGGGAAGTGAGAGGAGAAGAGAATTCCCCAGAGAGGGCCCTGCCCACAGGTACTCAGACCCATGGGAGCAGGAGAGGAGCAGGAACACAACACAGCCCTTCATAGGGAAGGGAACCCACCCACTAGGGAATCCACTAGAGGGCAGCAGAAAGGTAGATGCAGAGGGGGTTGCTGAGAGAAATGCCCAAGGACCACAGCACACTATTCAGAAAGGCCAGCAAGGTGAGTGCTAGTAAACCACCTGCACCTGCCATCTTGCCCTCCCCAATTCTACAGAGGCCCAGGGAGGTTCAAGAACTTGACCAAGGCTACACACAAAATTAAGACTAAGACCATGAGCCGGCGAGTGGCACAGCAGGTTAACGCCCTGGCCTGAAGCACCGGCATCCCATATGGGCACCAGTTCAAGACTCAGCTGTTCCACTTCCGATCCAGCTCTCTGCTATGGCCTGGGGAAGCAGCAGAAGATGGACCAAGCACTTGGGCCCCTGTGCCCACGTGGCAGACCCAGAAGAAGCTCCTGGCTCCTGGCTTTGGATGGGCACAGCTCCTGCCGTTACAGCCATCTGGAGAGTGAACCAGCAGATGGAAGACCTCTCTCTCTGTCTCTACCTCTCTCTGTGTAACTCTGACTTTCAAATAAATAAATATTTTAAAAAAGAAGACTAAGATCAAATGCAAACTTGGGGATTCTTATTTTTTAAAGATTTACATAGTGCACTATCCACTACACCCTAAAGAGATTTTTTAAGTTCTGAAAAGATAAGTAATCCTTACATAAATTATTTAAGAGTATATGTATTAGTCAACTTTTCATTACTTCAATTAAAGTACCTGAGAGTAACTACTTAGGAAAGAAGGTTTACCTTAGCTTACAGTTGAGGTTCACAGTCTAAAACAGAGAGGTTCCACTGGCTTAGGCATCTGCTAAGGCTGGAGGACAGTAGAGGAGCATTCACGTGGTCACCAGGAAGCAAAGAGAGACAGGAAGCTCACTCTGCTTATGTAAGCAAACCTCACACAAGAGCCACCTTGGGAGGGCAAGCCCCAATAATCTGAAGACCTCCCATTATTCCTACCTGCTAGATGCCATAATTAGACCTAGTCTCCACCCTAAACTCATCAACTGTTAAAATGAATCCACTCAGTGATAATTTAAGTCTTTGGGGCTGAAACACTTACAAGAGTTTGGGGAACCAAATCCCGTACAAATCATAACATTATAGAGAGGCATGATTTGTCATTCAACTTGATTTATGAGGTAAATCACAACTCTAAAACTTGATGTGACATCAAATTTCAAACAATTAAAGATAGGCCAATGCTGACTATAATAAAGGCACAAAAATCCTAAATGAAATTTTAACAGATGGGCTAAACAGATAAACTGGGGCCGGTGCTGTGGCATAGCAGGTAAAGCCACCGCCCGCGGTGCCAGCATCCCATATGGGCGCCAGTTTGAGTCCCGGCTGCTCCACTTCCGATCCAGCTCTCTGCTATGGCCTGGGAAAGCAGCAGAGGGTGGCCCAAGTCCTTGGGTCCCTGCACCCACATGGGAGATCTGGAAGAAGCTCTTGCCTACTGGTTTTGCATCAGCACAGCTCCGGCCATTGCAGCCACCTGGGGAGTGAACCAGCGGATGGAAGACCTCTCTCTCTCTGCCTCTCCTTCTCTCTCTGTGTACCTCTGACTTTCAAGTAAATAAATTAAAAAAAAAAAAAACAGATAAACTGAATGTACATTAATAAAACAGAATCTCTCTCCAGGGCACCAAGGTGCTAATTTGGAACACGGGGGATTACCTAAAGATTTACTGAATATCATTCAGGGGCAATTGCATGAGGCTGCTAGAATAATCTCTGCAGCAGCTTCTTTAGGACACACATGTCTTCTCTCACAATGTCCTTCACTCCAGTATCAGCTGCCACATTCACACAGTGTGACCCTGTCCTCTGGTCACTGACAACTGGTAAAAGAGATCGTCCCAGCCGGGGCCACAGCTCACTAGGCTAATCCTTCGCCTGCGGCGCCGGCACCCCAGGTTCTAGTCCTGGTTGGGGTGCTGGATTCTGTCCTGGTTGCTCCTTTTCCAGTCCAGCTCTCTGCTGTGGCCCAGGAAGGCAGTGGAGGATGGCCCAAGTGCTTGGGCCCTGCACCTGCATCAGAGACCAGGAGGAAGCAACTGGCTCCTGGCTTCAGATTGGCCGCAGCGTAGCAGCCATTTGGGGGGTGAACCAACGGAAGGAAGACCTTTCTCTCTGTCTCTCTCTCTCACTATCTAACTCTGCCTGTCAAAAGAGAGAGAGAGAGAGAGAGAGAGAGAGAGAGAGAGAGATAGTCCCATCCTGGGAATTTGGAACTAGGACTTTAGTCTTTTTCTACAGAGAATACGTATCTATAGAGAACAGGAAAAATGAAGCAGATAGGCTCAGAGAAGCAGAGGTGAGAAGCAGGGAGGAATTCGTTGCTGGGCTCTCTACAGCAATGAGGAGTGGGAAACCAAGACAGAAAAAGAGTGGTGGAGAGCTCAGGCCCAACAACATTGCACCTTAAAACAAACCAGGAGATTTTCAGCCTTAGCTGTCTTGGGTACTAAGTAATAGACTTCATTTTACAGTTGAGAAAGCTGAGGCTTAGACAGCTAAAACCACCTGCCAGAGTCTCACAGCTGGCCTGACACTTGAACCCCAAACCCCCCAACTCCTAAGCCTATGTTCTTCCTATTACACATCTTAACAGGGAAACTGCCAAAAATCATGTAAAGAGGAATTCACAACAATTCAACATCTTTTTCAATAAAATTGAAACTAGGAAAGAGGATTTCTTATATGAAAAGAGAAAGAGGTAATTCATTGGGAGGATACAAGTTGATTTCAGGAGCCCCTCTGTTCCTAAGTGGGGAACATGTCAAGCGCAACCCCAGAAACCTCAGGTGCTGGACTCTGGTCTCACCCCGAGTTACTGTGGTTTATTGGGGCAGACCCCAGAGGGCAGGAAGGAGAAGGTCCCCTGCATTGGTAGGAGCACAGGGCCAACCTCAAGCTTTCAGTGGTGACACAGCAGGAATCCACCCACAACACCAGTACTTTCTATCCCTCAACCCCACTCAGAATAATTTCCAAAAAGCAAATCTGAAATCTGCACAATGAAAACTCCCTAACAAGAAAACAGTCATGGGACATCAAGCACCCATGATGGACTTGCTGGGCCAATTGTGCCACAGGGGGAGCACAGTTTCACAAGCTGAATGCTCAGAGATGGTGGGATAAGGAGGGAGGAAGGTGACTTGACCACCAACACTTGTGGAGGATCCAGCTGAAAGCCACAGGCTCCCCTCCCCTAACCCACCACCGTCTCCTCCACTTACCCCACAGGCTGGAAGCTCACTCAGTCATCAGAGATTCAGGAGGCCCTTGATAAAGGTTTGGTGCTACGGAATTCCAGAATGAGAAAGAAATCCTTGAGCAGATGCAACAGCAGTTCTGGGGATTTGGAAACAATTCAGAGTCAGCACACAACTTTTGAGAGTAGAGATGATAGGCTCCTAAGATATACCCACAGGAAGGATCTAGAAGGGCTTTCTCTGTGGGAGAGGGCTAGACAGTGGCACTTGAAGGAAGAGGAGCAATGGCCGATAGGTCTCTACTGAAACCATAAATACCAAAATGGCTGAGAATGCTCAAAAAGAGAGGGAAACTCCTTTGCTGAGCCTTATTGATTTTACTGACGGGGAGGGGCAGCTGCCACAGATCCTGGATCAGAGGCTGAATCCCCATAGAGAACAATTTCCCAGATTCTATCTATACCTTGCCCACTTTGGTAGAAGTCACTTGCTTTGCCTCCTGACCTGGAGATTCCAGGCCCTCAAAGAATTTACAGCTGCCCTGACTGCATCCGTTTCCAGCCTCTGTATTGATAACTGCCCAATACACTTTCCTCCAGGGAAGGATGGTTTGGTGTCACTGAGTCTGTTTTCCCATTGGCAAATCTATGCTGCACCCAAATACAACTGTCTTTACTTTGATTTCTACCTTGTTTATGATTTCCTGGGGGTAAAATGCCCTGCAAATCCTTCCCGGTGCCTCTGCTCCATGGACTCCCGCCTGACAACACTCCCGTGTTCAGCCCCTGTTGCTCCCTCTGGGGAGTGTTTGTTGCCATCATCGTGCTTCTGAAGAGTAGGTCCTTCCCATGGGAGCCTGAAGCTCAGGGCCCCTTACCTGCCCAAGCTCTTCTACTGCTTCTACTCAGCTTCCTGCTGCCTTAAGCTCAGTATTAAGCCACAGCTCCCTCCACATACTCTCTGCTCCATCTAGGTTTGCCTCCTTCCTCGAGACCTGTTTCTAAGCTTCCCGTGGGGTGGACTGTGTCCTCTGTCTCGCCTTGGGTAAGTCTGTGCATTCGCATGGATTCATCTTTCCACAGAATGATCTTACTGGGGGAATCCTCTGGGTTCAGGATGGCACGCTGCCGTGCGTCACTCAAATGTAGTTTTGCATCTGTGTGCGGATGGGAGAGAAAGAGGAAAGGCAGGCAGGTGGACACTCACAGAGCACACACTCCTAGGAAGCAAAAAACCACAAATTTTGTACTTATTTATCAGGTGGCTGAATATTCATTAAATATGAAAATAAACAAAACAGAAAAAATAGGAATTTAAAAAGGAACAAAAAACAGAAAATAACACAGTAAACTTCATAAGTGTACAGGACCCAGATGAAGAACAGTATAAAATTGGACAAAACATGAAAGGAAGAAAAGAATTATCTTCCTGGATTATAATATTAAACATTCTGAAAATGTCAGTTCTCACCAAGGTTATATTTCTATTTCATGTAATCTCAGTTTGAAATTTAACAAAATGAATTTAAATTTAATTTGGAGAATGTACATGTACAATAGCAGCCAAGAAACATTTGGGAAAGCAAAATAATAAATGCTACAATACTAAATATTACAATGCCATAATAAATAAGTACAGGAAAAAATAAATACTAAGTCTGTGGTACTAGCACAAAAACGGAGAGGCTGGGGCCAGTGCTGAAGCACAGTGGGTAAAACTGCTGCCTGTGGTGCCTACATCCCATATGGGCAATGGTTTCAATTCCCAGTTGCTGCACTTCTGATCCAGCTCCCTGTTAATGTGCCGGGAAAAGTAGCGGAAGATGGCCCAAGTACTTGGGCCCCCTGCATTCACATGGGAGACCCGGAGGAAACACCTGGCTCTTGGCTTCAGACTAGCCCAGTCCCAGCTGTTGCAGTCATCTGGGGATTGAACCAGTGGTGGAAGATCTCTCTCTCTCTCTCTCTCTCTCTCTCTGTCTGTCTCTTCCAGTCTCTCTCTGTCTCCCCTGCCTCCCCGCCTCCCCTACTCCCCCCCCACCCCCCGTAATACTGCCTTCCAAACAAAATAAATAATTTTTTTTTAAAAAATGGAGAGGTCAATTGATTAGAAGGCCCAAATACTAAATAAAATTACTATATGTGAGGCAGGAATTTGGTGTAGTGGTCAAGACTCTTCTTGAGTTGCCCAAGTCTCTTAATAGAATCCCAGTTTCACTCCCAATTACAGCTTACTTCTAGCGGAAACCATAGGAGACAGCAGGTAAGAGCATAAGAGAAAACATCATAATGTCAGGAAATAATTACATTTTCTGTTTACATGAAAACAAATTATCAATCAAATCTACTCTCTGAACAAATATTTATTGAGTGACTACCAAGTGCTAGATGATAGCAGAGAAAAAAACAATAAATCCCTGATCTCATGGAGCATAACTTCCATTACAAAACATATAAACTGGAATGTAAAGTATGGTTTCAGTGGGCAAAAAAGAAAAATGCATTTGGAATGGAGTCAGGAGAGACATAAACTGATGTGCCATGATGAAGGGTGGTTTCTGTTCTTTTTCTGCTATCCTGAGCCCTACAAATTTGTAATGAACACATGAGTAGATCACATTTGTAGCCAGAAAGAATGAAAAAACATTCTGTGTTCTAAAAAGATGCAAGTTATAAGACATACATAATAGTCGGCTTTTCAAAAATCCCGGAGTTTGTTTTTCTGCAAGTCCACTGCCCACTTCTCTAGAGAACAGAACTGGCTGAGGGTCTGGAGCAGGCAGCTCTGAGGATGGAGGTGAGGGGAAAGGACCAACAGCATAGGATGAGACAGGGGAGGAAGATAAAGTCCAGGCTGAAGAAGAGCTTCCAGGTCCTCAGCATCCTCCCCACAGAACCACACCAGTCCTGATCACCAGGCCTCCCTCGAGTCAGTGCCTCTCACCCCCACGTGCAGCCGAGCTCCAGGCTTCAATCAATCCTTCAGGACCTGCTGCCTTTTGGAAATAAGGTTTTGTTGCTGTGGATTTGTTCTGAGAGGAGGAGCATGGTGGGGGCAAGAGGCACATAGTCACCACACAGACCCTGGGAGTCAGGTGAAAGCCGGCCAGAGGCGAGCAGCCCGCAGACTCCTTTATTTCAGTTGGTACAGCAGCTTAAATAGCCAAGGCAGCCAATCTGGTCAAGGGGCGGTCTATGCCCTAACCAATCACAGCCTGTTGCCAGGCAGTTTCCAAAGCCATCCAATCACAGCCAGGCAGGCTCCATTTTCATATGGTTTCCGAAGCTAAACAATCACAGCCTGTTGCCAGCGGTTTCTGTTGCCAGCAACCATCTTAGCATGGCCTTTTCATTCCACCACAAGGTTTCAGAACTGGTCACTAATTATTTGATCACCTGATGTTCTCATTTATTCATCAAACTATGCACCCACCAGGCAATGGGTGACCAAGATTCTTTCCCACATCCTGAAATACTATAGCCCTTCCTCTACCTGCCACTCCCACGCCCATCAAGCCAGCCAAGCCCAAGTCCTTCCAGAGAGGCTGTGGTCCCATCCTCCACCGCTGTTCTCTCACAGATGCACCGTCTTACTCCTAGGCCAGAGTATGATCCTTGCCACACCATGGCCTCGGGACATTGTCCCAGCAGCCCCCTTCAGTGACCCTTCCTCTGCCCAGTCTCCCTCCCACAAAGCTTCTCCTGTGTCCTCTGGACTCCAGAGCAGGACACCCCACACTTCCTGGTCATCTACAAAGGCCTTCCCTCCACCCCCTGCCTTGATCTACCCCGGGCCACTCCTTCCTTGTAGCTCTCCACAGGAGCTGTTTTCTTCTCACAGCTGACATATAGGTAGGTTTGAGAGACAGGCAAGACAGCAGTGTCATCAGTCACACACACACACACACACACACACACACACTCCCACCTCCACCATAGCTCCCGGCTATGTGTGTGACTCCAGCCCAACCCATGGGGACCTCTCAAGGGCTGGTTCCAGTGCCCATCCCCAGAATGCAGTACAGGTGGTCCTCGGGGTTCTCATGTGGCTCCTGGAGTCAGCCATGGATCTGGTGCTGGCCTGGGCAGCTGCTTGTGCCCCACATGGCTTCTGTCACTGGTGTGGTTGTATCTCTGGGTTGGCATGTGGTATTTTCTCTTTGTGGCATGGACAAGACAGACAAGGCAGCTTAGAAAGTCTAGTACTTCAAAAATATGGTGATAGATAAGATGGTGTGCTACCAGCCTCTAGGGCTTCTCCGAGCCCAAGTATCACCTTCAGCACCTGTTCTCAGTCTCTCCTTCCGGCCCACATTTCTGGGACCTGGCTCTTCCTCCTGTCACCCTCACTCTCACCCATCCACACAACACAGCCTTGTGCTGCTCACCCTTCTCATCTATTTCTGTCCAGCACCAAACTCCCCGGTGCCCATCCAAAACACCTTATCACTCACTCTTGTCAGGGCCCGGGTTTTTCATCTGTCCCAGCAGCACAATGAATGGAGATCAGTCCTCCACTCCACTCCTGCCTACTGCTGTGCCAGCCTAAACTGTTGCAAAGAGGTGGATGTAGGGACGGAAAGCATGGTGAGCTGTGTTTTCCAACAGAGGCACACCAAGGGGCTTCAGGGACAAAGAGGGGCTCCTACTCCATGGTGGCTCAGAGTCCATGTTCATCCCAGAACAGAGAAGAAAATGATTGTCCTGTGGCCTGGTTTCTCCTCTTGGACCATGCTGTGAACCACATGGGCACTTGTTCCAGCCAAGATAGATGAAATCTAACTTGGCTCCATACCCCCTCTCCGTACCACATCTTTCCTCTTTCCTGTTCACAGCAGAACTCCCTGAAAAAGTCATCTGCGCCTGCTTTTCCCACTTGCTCAGCTCGTGGTCTTTCTTCTGAGATATCACCTGTCAAGTGATGACCACTGACCACCATGCTGTTAAAAAACCCAGGGTCCTTGGCCGGTGTCATGGCTCAATAGGCTAATCCTCCACCTAGCAGCACCAGCACACCGGGTTCTAGTCCCAGTCGGGGCACCGGATTCTGTCCCGGTTGCCCCTCTTCCAGGCCAGCTCTCTGCTGTGGCCAGGGAGTGCAGTGGAGGATGGCCCAAGTGCTTGGGCCCTGCACCCCATGGGAGACCGGGAGAAGCACCTGGCTTCAGATCAGCGCGGTGCACCGCTGCAGCGCCCATTGGAGGATGAACCAATGGTAAAGGAAGACCTTTCTCTCTCTGTCTCTCTCTCTCACTGTCCACTCTGCAAAACAAACAAACAAACAAAAAAAACAGGGTCCGTGTCTTCGTTCTCATCTTGTATTCTGCTCCACAGCTTTTGACTCGGCTGAGAGGATGGCCCACTCCCCAGCTCTTCCTTCCACTCACTAGCTGCTTCTCTTCCACATCTGTTCTGCCTGCAGCTGCTGGAGGGTCCTGGACTGAGTCCACAGACTGCTGCTTGTACCTACTTCACAGGTGCCCTCACAGGTATCATGTGTGTGCCAGTGACAGCAAAGGTTTTAATTCCTGTCCTGACTTCTAAGCTGGGTTGCAGACTCATATCCCACTTTCCTCTTGGTACCTTCCACTAGACACCTACATGGCTTCTTCAATGACCCATGGCTTTATGGACACTAGTGTGGACATACTTTCTCAGCATCCACTCCACAGTTCCCCCTTGCTTAACAGATACCTCTACCAAGAGGCAATTTGTGTAACTCTGACCCCTCTGCCACAGTGACTGGAGATCTAAATTGGACCAAACTGAACAAAAGTTCACAACTTTTGTTTTATAGTTGGGCAGCAGGTTTATACTGGTGGTGTCAGCATTTGAACCACTACAGTCATTTTGCCCTACTGAGGGAGGTCAGATTGGGAATAAACCAAAGGATGGAGACCCTCTGATCAAACCACACCTGGATTCTGGACCCCCTCTAGACTTTGCTGTTTTAGAATCCATGCATTTCCCTTGATGCTGAGATCAGTTTTACTTGAACTTCTGTCACTCGTCAACTGGTGCACCACGAGCCACACAACAGCAGACACAGTGCTCTCATGTTCCCATCCCCCGTCTTGCTTGCACGTGTGTCTGCATTCTATTGTCAGTCTCCTGGCAGGCCCAGTCCTGTTCATTGCTCTGTCCTGGCTCCTAACACTGCTTGCACAGAGAGTAAAGTTCAGCTACATCTGCAACTATTCCAGATTCAGAGGGTGGCTGCAGTCTAGCTCATGTCGGACTATCTGTCCACTCACTGCACTGGAAGCCACAGTTCTTGGCAGGTCTCTGGGCTATGTGAGAGTGCGGGGGCAGATGCCTGGGGCTCCAGAGAATGATTTACATCAGTTCCCAGCTGTTGTATGGAAAAAGCGTCAGCGTAAAGGGGCCTGAGAAACATCTGCGGTGGCAGCCACAGGAAGCCCTAACTCACCGAGGCCTGGTGTCAGGTGTGTGTGGGGAGGTCTCAAGTCATCCTGAGGCCTTGGTCACAGATTCCACATCTGCCAGGGCTAAGTTCCTGGTGCCGTAGTAACCACCCTGACCACTCGGGGGCAGGTGATGCCATCTAGGAGAGAGGGAGCACAGCTTCCGTAACAGGCCC
The DNA here is from genome assembly GCF_964237555.1 of Oryctolagus cuniculus. Taxonomy (NCBI): domain Eukaryota; kingdom Metazoa; phylum Chordata; class Mammalia; order Lagomorpha; family Leporidae; genus Oryctolagus; species Oryctolagus cuniculus. The sequence goes on from NC_091437.1 coordinate 20,601,272, forward strand.
CCAGTCAGACTGGTGATTCTGTGGTATGGAGACCATTCAGACCTGGGCTGGTGAGACGCTGCCGCACCTGTTTCCTGACGTACACTTCCTTTCTCCTCCAAGCCTTGGCCACAGCTTCCTGCCTTTTTCTGAGAGGAGAAACCCCAGACACAGTCCCCGCAACCGCCCCCACCAGGCTGACTATGGCTGAGAGTTGGCCAGGACACTTTAAGGACAGAGCAGGCCTGGGACATCAGCTACCCTGCCCCTCCTCACTGAGCCTTTCCTAAGGCAGGCACTTTCAGAGTTGGGGCATACTCAGTGGCGGGTCTACTGAACAGCCTGTTGGGAACAGCTCAGGCCCTGGAGGGCCAGGGTACTTAAGGGGCAGATGTGAACTCAGCACAGGCATGACGAGCACTTCCTGGGCTCTGGAGCCTCCTGAAGATCCACCAGATGGGGTGTTTGGGTCCAGGGGGTCACCTGTGGGTTACCATCCCTGCTTGTGATCTTTACGTAACTCGGCCCCAGGATAGGCATCTCCTACTCACAGTTACTGCTCACTAGCCACAGTGGCCATATGTGGCTCTCCACAGAGCCAATTTCACTTCAAGCATCACACATGTGGCTTCCTTGGACTTCCCTGGCCATCTTCACTTAGTTGTGTTAACTGATCCATCAGGAGTCAGCTCTGTGCGCCCACAGCCCTGAACACTGTGGCTCTCCATAAGGCTGCCACAAAGGGCTTTACTCAACATTATTGCTCCCTCCTCCCCTAAGCATTCCTGCCTCCCCTTCACCTACTGTACCTTTCCAAAGCGTCAATCACTTGATGTCATACCACGTTGGCTCTTCCCCCCTGCCGAGCCTCACCAGGGCAGAGATCTCCAGCTGTTTTGTTCACCTGTGTATCCTAAGCCCTTAGAAAAGTTAATGGCAATTAGTGGGTAATCAGTAAATATCAGAGGAACAAATAAGCCATCATTGTCTGTTTACTTTTTGGTGAGCACCTCAAGGGCAGAGGGCCCTAAAATTTGGTCATCTCTATAAAATCAGCACTCACCGCAGGGTTGTACTCAGAGCAGGTATCAAAACATGAAAGGCTGGCTCAGCATTTAAGCCTCCTATCGTCTACACCCAAGCTTTCTCTCCAGCCTCATTCAGTGCAGCAGGGTGGGAAGAAGTTTTAGCTGAAAAAGTGGCCACTAGGTTGGCCTTTCCCTCCTCCCTGAACATCATTCCTGGCTGTAATTCTTTGGCCAACGTCTGAATCACTGTAGAGGTAGATTTCATTAACATTTTGAAGTATCCTTGTATGAACAGACAACTGTTTTTTCAAACTGATGAAGGAAGTCACAGATAAAAAGCTAAATGGATTTTTGAAAACTTCTTTACTGAAGTTTACCTTGTATGTATTACTACACAGATATTATGTGTGTAGCTCAGTGAATTTTTATTATTATTATTTTTTTTTTGACAGGCAGAGTGGACAGTGAGAGAGAAAGAGAGAGAAAGGTCTTCCTTTGCCATTGGTTCACCCTCCAAAGGCCACTGTGGCCGGCGCACCATGCTGGTCCAAAGCCAGGAGCCAGGTGCCTCTCCTGGTCTCCCATGCGGGTACAGGGCCCAAGCATTTGGGCCATCCTCCACTGCCTTCCCAGGCCACAGCAGAGAGCTGGACTGGAAGAGGAGCAACCGGGACAGAATCCGGTGCCCCGACCAGGACAAGAACCTGGTGTGCCAGCGCCACAGGCGGAGGATTAGCCTATTGAGCAGCAGCACCAGCAGCTCAGTGAATCTTTACATATGTCTACACTCGTGGACACAACAGTCACGTCTGAATCTGCAATATTTCTCGCAGCCCAGACGCTTTCTTCATAGCCCCTCTTCCTCAATACCCCCCAAAAATTAGCCAGAAAAAATCCCAAAAGAACAGTAGAGTTGCTAGTATTCAAATGAAAACTTCTATTCATGAAAATCACCATGAATTACATTAACAGGTAAGGAACAGGCTGAAGGAAATACCTCCCACAAATATAATAAAATATTTCACCCCTTAATATATGAAAAATCTTATAGGCAAAATACTTGAGCCTTCCATGGTGAAATGGGCTCAGGATGTGAATGAACAAGGAATTAAGGAAAGATGGAGAGAGGGATGTTTTCAACCATTCCTTCAATCAACAGGCATTTACAATAGGACTGCTTTCATGAAGACATTGACAAGATGCTGAGATCATAAGAGGAAAGAGGATACAGTCTTTACACAGTAGGGAGAAAGAGGATCAAACAATAATTAAGAGAGAAGGAGAAAGTCCACTGCCCATCCTGGAAGTACATAAGCTGTGTAGCCCACAACAGGTGTCTGGTCCATCCATGGGGATTCCAGGAAGGGGAGATGTCTGAGCTGGAGCTGATGTGGATCAGGGGCTGCAGGACAGGAGGGAGCACCAGCATTCCAGAGCTGAAAAAACAACTGTGTAAAGGCCTGGGAGGGAGACACAGGGGCCTGAGAGGTCCAGGCTGGGTGAACACAGGGTGCAGGGCACAGGGAGGGAGGGGGGTTTGGGCCGGAAAACCAAGGAGCCAGACCTTCAGACCAGGAAATGGAGACACTCCAGAGGGCTTAGAGAAGCAGGAGAGGGAGATGACAGGTGATGGATTTAAGGGAGATTGCATCTGGCTGCTGGGTGGAGGGGTAGATTCCAGTGAGAAACCACGGTGACAGGGGAAGGGCACAGAGCCAAGAGGAGTTTCCATCCAAAGGCCAAAGGTAGCGCTTAGAGGCAGACGGAAGGGGAGGAAAGCCACATGGTGTGGGCACCTGGGTGGGTGGGTGTTGGTGCCAGTAACTGGCTGAGAAATGCTGTGAGAGGCAAGGCTCTGGTGCAGAATGACCAGCTCGGGACACAGTGAACTGGAAGTCTTCATGGAGCACTCAAGGGGACATGTGAACCTTGAAGCAGGAGCCATGGGACGGTGGCTGTCTTGGTTGAAGAAGTAGAGTCTTAAGACCGGATGGCAGGCAAAGGCAAAGATACACATTTTAGAGACTAAAAAAGGCCATCAGGAGACTATCCAGGGAGGCCCGGCCCTAGGAGGTTGAAGAGTAGCCATGTAGCTGCTGCAACAGGCGAAGGACCCAAAAACCACTCAGGGAGATCCCGGGGCAGGAGTCCACTCATGGTGCTTCAACTACGGTAAGGACCTCGAGCAGCACTCCCTTCAGGGCAGCCTCCTTGGGGGTGTGCTGACAGCCCACACTGAGGGGAAGACAGACATGAGAGGGGAGAGGACAAAACTGCTACACAGAACCCAGTGCCCCTCTCTGAACTGTGGTCCCTGGGCTCTGCTCCTTATGACTTTCCTTCCTTCCCAAGAAGCCAAGGGAAGAAGGGGTGAGGACAACAACGTAAAATGAAAATGGAGGGAAGCATTCTCCTTGCTGCATTTTCCTGGTAAAGTTTACCACGCTCAGTGCCCACAGGTGGAATGAAAAGTGCCCAGGACTTCCAGGGCATGGCGTTTCCTCAGAGATACAAAAAACGTTTTGTTTCAGAAGCTCCCACTCTGGAGAGGTTTGGTACGCATGGAATGAATGGATTTAGAGCCAGGCCTCTTGCCCAATTTGATACAGATTATCTGGATTGGTGGGACAAAGTATCTGGGGTGAGGGCAGACAAAAGGAAGTGAGGTTCCATGGGAAAAGGGTCGGGGACCACGTCCTATCATTCCTTTGATCTGCCCAGAAGGATTTAGAAGACCTCAGGGCAAACAGCTCCGGCTGTGTGCTAGAGCTAGAGACTGGTGAGACCCCAGTGTAGGCTGATGGGCCAGATACGCTCCCAGGATTCCTTATGCAGGGGTAGTTGTGACTTGAAAGAGGGTTGTAGGGAAAGCCTGGTTCTGTAAACTTGGACTTCACTTCTGATGGCCTTACAGAGTGAGAAGGAAGAAGTTTGGTGCAAGCCTGCCCTGACCAGGGAATCTGACAGGGAACACTTCCCTACAGTCCCTGACTCAAGAGGCCATCCATCACTGTCAGAGTAAGAGTGAGCCAAAAATCCACCTGGAAGAAGCAGATGAAGACACCTTCCCCTCAGACCTCATTCTCACCATACATGTTTTTCAAGAACATTTTTTTAAAAGATTTATTTATTTGAAAGACAGTGACATAGGGGCCGGCACCGCGGCACACTAGGTTAATCTTCCGCCTGCGGTGCCAGCATCCCTTACGGGCACCGGTTCTAGTCTAGGTTGCTCCTCTTCCAGTCCAGCTCTCTGCTGTGGCCTGGGAAAGGAGTAGAAGATGGCCCAAGTGCTTGGGCCCCTGCACCCACATGGGAGACCAGGAAGAAGCACCTGGCTCCTGGCTTTGGATCAGTGCAGCTCTGTCATTTGCAGCCTTTTGGGGAGTGAACCAACAGAAGGAAGACCTTTCTCTCTGTCTCTCTCTCATTGTCTATAATTCTACCTGTCAAATAATAATAATAATAAAAAGACAGTGACATAGAGAGGTGGAGAGAAAGTGAGAGTAAGAGGTAGATCAAGAGGCAGAGAGGCAGAGCAAGAGTGAGCGAGACAAAGTGAGAGAGATGCTTCTATTTGCTAGTTCCTTCCCTACATGCTTGCAACAACTGAGGCTGGTCTAGACTGAAGCCAGGAGCCAGGAATTCTTTCCAAATCTCTCCCAAAGGTGGCAGGAACCCAAGCTCTTCCATCATCATCTATTGCCTCTCCAGCTATATTATCAGGAAGCTGGATCAGAAGCGGAGGAAAAGAGATTTGAACCAGCTCTCTGATAGGAGATGTAAGCATACCAAGTGGCACTTGAACCTACATCGTGCCACGACACCTGCCCCTTTCAAGGACTTTGGAATGTTCAGGCATACAAGGAAACAAAACCCCAGAAGAAAAAGACAGAAGAAATATACCACAAAGACTTTAGATAATGCAGTTGTCAGACATAGATAATAAAATGACTATGTTTACAAGATTTGAAAAAAAAAAAAAACCAGTTTTTAAAAGATAAAGTGGAACTTACAGCATTTTTTTTTTTTTTTTTTTGGACAGGCAGAGTTAGACAGTGCGAGAGAGAGAGAGAGAGAGAGAGAGAGAGAGAAAGGTCTTCCTTCTGTTGGTTCACCCCCCCAAATGGCCGCTATGGGCCGGTGTGCTGTGCCGATCCGAAGCCAGGAGCCAGGTGCTTCCTCCCAGTCTCCCATGCGTGTGCAGGGAGCAACCAGGACAGAATCCAGCGGCGCCCCAACTGGGACTAGAACCCGGGATGCCAGCGCCACAGGTGGAAGATTAGCCTAGTGAGCCACGGCGCTGGCCGAATTTGTAGCATTTCAAAAGCACAATACTTCACATTGAAAACTCAAGGTTTACTAACATATTAGATTTAGCTGAAAGGAGACAGTAAACTGAAAGGTAGGTCAGATGACAATATCCAGATTACATCACAGAAGGAAAAAAAAAAACAGAAATAGGAAAGGGAAATTAAAACACATTAAGGATCACAGAAAAGAACTAAATATTTTTAACCAGAATCCCAGATGAAACATAAAGAAACAACAGACAAAGGAAATATTTAGAGACAAAACATATTTTCCCCAAACTGGTGAAAGACAACTACTGACATATTTCAGAAATTCAATGACTCCCAAAAAGAAGAAATAAAAACAAATGTATATCAAGACACATTATAGTTTTATAAAAACTAGTAGGAAATCTTAAAAAGTAGCCAGAGAATGGAAACATTGTTCAAAGGGGTAAGAACTAGACTGACAGCTATCAATCTAGAAATTTATATCCAGAGAAAAATTGTATTTTTTGAAATAAAAAATGAGAAACATTACAACCACTTAGTTCTCACTAAAGGAAATTCTAAAACTAAACTCAAGACATTAGGAAAGTCATTCCAGATAGAAATTTTAGATGAAGGAAGAACAAAGAAAACAAATGCAGAATTGGGTAAGGTAGAACCATTCAAACATATGGAATAACAGATTCAGGAGGCAGGGCAGGTACCTCAACCACCCCGTCTCCCACATGGGAGACCTAGACTGAGTTCCAGGTTCTGGCTTTGGTTCCCAACTGATGGGATTTGAAGGTATTTGTGGAATGAACCAGAGGGTGAGCACTCTCTGTGTTTCTCTGCTTCTCACTTAATTAAATAAATTTTAAAAATGAAAATAACAATAATAATTTCTTATGAAGTTAAAATATAGAAGGAAATACACAAAAATGAGAAGATAAAGGCCAGAAAAAAGGCAAATGGGATTACAGAGTTTCAAATTCCTTGCATTTCCCAAGGGAAAATAACAATTAACTCTAGACTTTGATAAATCAAGAATGTTATGACCACCGAAAGAATAGGAACCAAATGTTTAACTTCCAAACTAGTAGAAATAGAAAAAAATAATAAAATAATACTTAATCCAAAAGAGTGAAAGAATAGAACAATCAAGACAAAAGGAAACCCCTACATAAGGTGACAAATTTATCCAAAATGTAAGAGTAATTACATTAAATTTTAAAAATACAACAATATTCTAGGTAAAAGATAAAATTTGGATTAAGAAAAAGACTCAATTACATATTTTTACAAGAGAACACCTAAAACAAAGTAGTTGACAAAAAAATATCCCATGCAAGCAACAGCCACTAGACAGCTAGTGGAGTAATATAAGACAAAGTAGACTTTAAAGGAAATAGCCTTTCTAGAAACAAAGAAAGTCACTTTAAAGTACTGAATTGTTCAATTCACAGATAATTAATAGTCATTTAAGATATTTATACATAACCTCAAAATATATAAAGCAAAACCGACAGAACTATGTGGAGAAATAGACAAATTCACAATCATGGTGGAAGAGTTTCAAAAACTACTCATGATTAGGCCGGCGCCGCGGCTCACTAGGCTAATCCTCCGCCTAGCGGCGCCGGCACACCGGGTTCTAGTCCAGGTCGGGGCGCCGGATTCTGTCCCGGTTGCCCCTCTTCCAGGCCAGCCCTCTGCTGTGGCCAGGGAGTGCAGTGGAGGATGGCCCAGGTGCTTGGACCCTGCACCCCATGGGAGACCAGGAAAAGCACCTGGCTCCTGGCTCCTGCCATCGGATCAGCGCGGTGCGCTGGCCGCAGCGCGCCGGCCGCGGCGGCCATTGGAAGGTGAACCAACAGCAAAAGGAAGACCTATCTTTCTGTCTCTCTCTCTCACTGTCCACTCTGCCTGTCAAAAAATAAAAAAAAATAAAAAAAAAAAAACTACTCATGATTGATAGAATAAACATACCAAGAATCCCATAAAGATACAAAGATTTGAGCAATACAGTGAGAAAACTTGATCAAACAGACATGTATTAAATCTTCTATCCATTGACTAAAGAATACAAATTCCTTTCAAATGTACATGGAATATTTATAAACATCAACCATTTGTTGGACAATAATGTCAGTCTTAAATTTCAAAGAGTGACATTAACTAGAGCTCTACTGTCCAGAATGGGAGCCACTAGGCACATACTATGCACTTGAATCCTGGCTAGTCCTACTGTGCAAACTCCATGGGGGAAGGGAGGCCTTGCTCAGGGTGGCAGTGGCGTTGGCCCCGAGGTTGGGGTGGATGAACTGAGCTGCACGGAGAGGGCCCTGTGGTGCGTAGCCCAAGCTCCAGCTGCTCAGACCTGCACCTCAGCCCCAGGCCACAGTTGGGTAGGAGCGCGCAGTGCTCGCTCCAGCGTGTCCAGCCTCGGCTCCTACGGCTCTGCCAGTGCCTGCGGCAACGTGCTGCTGCCAAATTCAGAGAGAGATGAGAAAGATTTTCACAGAGGGCTATCTTCTAAGTGTTCTAAGTTGTTTGTAATTTGAAACTTTAAAAAACTCTTTTATTTCTTACAGACAGTGGGACTTCTATCCCAAGATGGCGATCCCCCCCACCGGAACTTCCACCCTTATCAGAAGATGGGCAACAGACTCTACCACAAGATGGCAGTCCCCATTCTTCACCTTAACTTTCTTCCTTTTTTTTTTTTTTTTTTTTTTTTTTTTACTTATTTGACAGGTAGAGTTATAGACAGTGAGAGAGAGAGACAGAGAGAAAGGCCTTCTTTCCGTTGGTTCACTCCCCAAATGGCCCCTAAGGCCGGCACTGTGCTGATCTGCAGCCAGAAGCCAGGTGCTTCTTCCTGGTCTCCCATGCGGGTCCAGGGGTCCAAGCACCTGGGCCATCCTCCACTGCCCTCCCAGGCCACAGCAGAGCTGGACTGGAAGAAATGCAACCAGGACTAGAACCCGGCGGCCATATGGGATGCCAGTGCCACAGGCGGAGGATTAACCAAGTGAACCACAGCGCTGGCCCCTCACCTTAACTTTCTTACAAGTCTCACCCTCTGGAGAGCCGTCAACAGTGAGGCCGTGGAGACCTCTCATAGGCCCAACATAGTTGCTTCTGGTTCAATGGAAGAACCCAACCACCCAACAATGGAAAAGGCCTGATCCCCTCATAATGATGGAGAAGGTTTTGCTTGTGTCTTTCGAGAGTTCGCTGGGAGATGTGGGTGATCCTGTGCCTGGCTGGGAGACCGCCTGCCTAACCCATGCAGGAGGTTAAGAGGCATGGCACACCATGCCTTCAGGGAAGGGCTCTATGACCTGACTGCTGGTAAGCAGGAGGAGCCCCAGGCACATTTCCCCCACCCCTACTTCCTGTTGAAGGGCCTTGTCCCGGGTGTGGCCCAGACCCATAAAGACCACCTGGAAGGCTACGTGGGCTATGTGACCTTCAAGCTGATTGGAGAAGCATAGAGGCGCCATTATCCGCTTTATCCTATAGAATTAGTGTTGCCCTGAACTAGGTATGCACCCTCTGCCTGCCCTTTAAAAGTCTGTGCTTGATTGTTAACAAACGGACATGTTCACAGAAACTGTCTCTGGTGCTTCTTGTTGAAGAATGCCATCACGCTCGCAGGACGAGCCCACACTATCTGTCCCTTATCTGAAAAAAAACTTTGGTTTGGAGCATTGAGTATCTATATCAGAAAACAGGGTGTAAAAGAAGAAGTTAAGCATTTGTATCCCAAAATTTGACAAATAATGGCAAACTTAACCCAAAGAAAATACATGAAAGGAAACAATAAAGAACAAGCAGTAGTGAGAGAGAAAATGATCATATAATAGAGATGACAACTAAAGCATTAAGTTGGTTTTTAAAAACACTAAAACAATGTAAAAATCCCTAGTGAAATGAATAATGAAGTAGACAGAAGAACTGATAACCAATATCAGGACCAATACCCTTGGTGCTGCAGACACTAAAAAGGTAACCACAGGAGCCGTCACTGTGGCTCAGTAGGCTAAGCCTCTGCCTGTGGAGCTGGCATTCCACTTGGGTGCCAGTTTGAGTCCCAGCTGCTCCTCTTCCAGTCCACTATCTACTTATGGCCTGAGAAAACAGTAGAAGATGGCCCAAGTGCTGCACCCCTGCACCCACGTGGGAGATCTGGAAGAAGCTCCTGGCTCCTGGCTTCGGATCAGCTCAGCTACTGCTGTTGTGGCTATTTGGGGAGTGAACCAGTTCTCTGTCTTCCCCTCTGTCTGTAACTCTACCTCTCAAATAAATAAATAAAATCTTTCTTTTAAAAAAAAGATTAGTACATATTTCGGAAAACCATATAATCACAAAATTTAGAAAAAAAATGACAAATTAATCTAAAACTAACTTCAACAATTGACTCAAGGGGAAATAGAAAACATTAGTAAGTCTACAACTTATAAAATAATGAACTAAGTAAGAAAATTCTGCTGCGTCAATAGCCTCACAGTGAATCTTACCAAATTCTCCAGAAATATGCACTTTTAGTATTATACAAACTCTTCTGGAAAATATAGGAAGAGAAACATTATAGTGATTCCCAAACTGGACAAAGATGAGAAGGCAGCATGCCAGGTCATTCTCATTGGAGTGGCCACATGATTTATTATCTCAACCAGGCACTTCTGAGAGAGAAAGGAAATGCTATTAATGATGATGCCAGGACAACAGATGTAAATTGAGATTGTCCTACGCCTGGACATATGGTCTCCTAAACCTAAAAGCAAAATTTCTTAAAAAAAATTAGGATACACAAAGTAGCAATACATAAATATGGTAGTAACATATGGTTTCCATATTAGATTTATCTGGAATGCAGATTATTTTAACATTAGAAAATAAAAGAATGTGATTTACTACATTAAGAGATTAAAAAACACAAATGATCATCTCAGTATATACAGAAAAATTGAGAAAATCAACATCCATTCTTGATAAAATGCTGTTAGCAAAGCTAGGAATGAAAGGCAACTTTCTTGATCTGATAAGGCACATCTGCAAAATACTCAGAGGAAATAGTGTGTTTAATGGTAAAACAATGAAATCTTTCCTTGTGAGTCTACGGCAAGACAAAGATGCCAGATAGCACCACTTCTGTTCAACACTGCACAGGATGTCCTAGTTAGTGTGGTAAGGAAAGAAAAAATAATAGTAAAAGATATTAAAATAAGAAAACTAGAGGCCGGCGCCGCGGCTCACTAGGCTAATCCTCTGCCTTGCGGTGCCGGCACACTGGGTTCTAGTCCCGGTCGGGGCTCCGGATTCTGTCCCGGTTGCCCCTCTTCCAGGACAGCTCTCTGCTGTGGCCAGGGAGTGCAGTGGAGGGTGGCCCAAGTCCTTGGGCCCTGCACCCCATGAGAGGCCAGGATAAGTACCTGGCTCCTGCCATTGGATCAGCGTGGTGCCGGACGCAGCGGCCATTGGAGGGTGAACCAACGGCAAAGGAAGACCTTTCTCTCTGTCTCTCTCTCTCTCTCTCTCACTGTCCACTCTGCCTGTCAAAAAAAAAAAAAAAACTAGAAGAAAAACTGTCACTATTCACACATGATAGATTTATATACATGGAAAATCCAAAAGACTGTAGGTAAGGTTTCTAACATTGATAAGTTCACAAAGTTTCATAGACACAAAGCCATTCTATAAAAATCAACCACATTTCTTACCATTTTAATACTATTTCAAAACACAAAGTTACTGGCAATAAATCTAACAAAAGATATATAAGTTGTCTACTGAGAAAATTTTAAGCTTTATTGAGGGATATTAAAGAAGTGAATATTCCATGGCAAAGACTAGAAGTCTCAACATTTTAAAGATACCAGTTTACTTATGCTGAGGTATAAAACCAGTGCAGATGCCAGCACTGGGGCATAGCAGGTTAAGCAGCTGCCTGTAGTGCCGGCATCCTAAATGGGCACCAGTTTGAGTTCTGGCTGTTCCACATTCAATCCAGCTCTCTGGTATTTCCTGGGAAAGCAGTAGAAGTTAGCTCAAATCCTTGGGCCCCCATACCCATGTGGGAAACCAGGGAGAAGCACCTGGCTCCTGGTGCCAGAATGGCCCAGTTCGAGCTGTTGCAGCCATCTAGGGACTAAACCAGTAGATGGAAGACTTCTCTCTCTCTGTCTCTCCTTCTCTCTCTGTGTAACTCTGGCTTTCAAATAAATAAACATTTTTTAAAAATAAAGAAAAAGACAAGGTGGGAGAACATGCTCTCCTAGACACCAAGATGTATTATGAAGACAAGGTGATATTAATTGAAGGAGAGATAAGAAGAGCAATGGAACAGAACACAGAGCTCCCAAAGAGACCCCACCCACACATCCATGAGCTCTTGAAATATGACAGAAGCAGCGATGTAAATCAGCAGGAGGGCAGTCTTTTCAAAAAGTGGTGCTGGAACAAGTGAGTACTGATACGGAAATCATCAAATCAGAGTCCAACCTCCTACAATTCCAAACCAACTAACGGCATTGATGTAAAGGACAAAATTATAAAGCTTGTTGAGAGTGCACAAGGAAGTCTCATGGTCTCAAGGTAGGGGAGGGATTCCTCAACAAGATTCAAAAAGGATGCCCAGAAGTGTTTGACTACATTGAAATCAAGAACTTTGGTTTCTCAGAAGACACCACTGAGTGAAAACATGAGTAACATCAGAAAGCCCATGTAAACCGCAGAGCATTAGCATACACAAAGTACTCAACTCCTTCAAGTACCAATGGCAGACAATCCCACAGAAGCCTGGTCAAAAGCCTGCACAGGCACTTCAAAATGAAGGAAATTCACAGGTTCAGTAAGCATAAGAAAAAATTCTCAGCCTTACAGGTAATCAGAACAAGGCGAACTTAAACCAAAATGAGATATCATTTATGCCATGAAGAATGCTGTAAATAAAAAACAGTTAAGCCGGCGCCGTGGCTCACTAGGCTAATCCTCAGCCTTGCAGCGCCGGCACACCGGGTTCTAGTCCCAGTCGGGGCGCCGGATTCTGTCCCGGTTGCCCCTCTTCTAGGCCAGCTCTCTGCTGTGGCCAGGGAGTGCAGTGGAGGGTGGCCCAAGTCCTTGGGCCCTGCACCCCATGGGAGACCAGGAGAAGTACCTGGCTCCTGCCATCGGATCAGTGCGGTGCGCCGGCCACAGCACGCTGGCCACGGCGGCCATTGGAGGGTGAACCAACAGCAAAAGGAAGACCTTTCTCTCTGTCTCTCTCTCTCACTGTCCACTCTGCCTGTCAAAAAAAAAAAAAAAAGTTGACAATTTCAGGCAATCTCTTGTGTTGATAAGGTTATGGAACAATAGAATTCTCAGTATTGCTGATGGGAGTATAAATTACACGATTTTGTGAAATTGTTTAACATCATCCAGTAAAACTGAATATATTCCCATTACCCAGCAATTCCACTCTTGTGTGTTAGTGTGTCTGTATGTACACAAGTGTCACAAATTTAGTGACTTAAAATAACACACACTTATCTTATGGTTGTAGAGGTGAGAAGGCCTAAGACCAAAGTGCTGGTGGAACTGCATCTGTTAAAGAATCCACTTTTCCGACTTTCCCAGCTTCCAGAGGCCTCCAGTGTAGCCATTTTAAAATCTCTCTCTTTCTCTCACTGACCCTCTTTTCATTCTCCCCTTCCTCTCTAATACCCAGTTTTGTTCTGTACCTCCTCCTCTGCACCTGACTCTCCTAATTCCTCTTCTAAGGACTCCTGATTTCACTGAGCACACCTGGGCAATCCAGGGTCTTCTTCCCATAAATCCTTAAGTTGATCTCACCTGCAAATGTCCTTTTTGCAAGTAAAACCACATATTCACAGGTTTTGACATCTTGTGGGAACATTATTATGTCCTTTTTTTTAAAAAAATATTTATTTATTTGAAAGTCAGAGCTAGAGAGAGAGAGAGAGAGAGAGATCTTCCATCACTGGTTCACTCTCCAGACAGCCACAATGGCCAGGGCTGAGCCAGACTGAAGCCAGGAGCTTCCCCCAGGTCTCCTGTGTGGGCAGCAGGGACACAAGTACTTGGATCATCTTCTACTGCTTTTCTCAGGCCATTAGCAGGGCTCTGGATCAGAAGTGGAGCAGCACCTTGAACCAGTGCCTATATGGGATGCCAATGTTTCAGGCAGCGGCTTTACCTACTACACCACAACACAAGTCCTATTATTCTAATAAACACGTGAACACACTCATATATTAAGGCACTTCCAGAAGTCTGTGGAAAACTGAAATGAAAAGATAAGCTCATTTGGTGTAACACCATTTTGAAATGCATGCATACTTTTTCAAAATATGTATTTCCCAGGAACTTTCTGAAGAGTCCTCATACATAATATTAATAGCAGATTTGTAAGCAACACAAAATAGAAACAAATCAAAGTATTAGCTGAAGTTTAAAAGCAAGCAAAGCTCCACTCTAATGTTTGGGAATGCACACACAGGTGATAAAGCTACAAAGAAAACCAATCATAAAAGAGGCTCAGTAGGTGACCCCTAAGCATGAGGCAGTCATGATTAGAGGACAAATATGGGAAGAACCCTGGACCTTACTTAGATAACATTCTTTTTTTTTTTTTAATATTTATTTGACAGGCAGAGAGAGAGAGAGAGAGGGAAGGAGGGAGGGAGGGAGGGAGAGAGAAAGAAACAAGGGAGACACACACACAGAGAAATACACCACCCACTGGTTCACTCCCCAAATAGCTGGGTCAGGTTGAAGCTAGGAGCCAGGAACTCCATGTGGGTCTTCCCTGTGGGTGACAGGAACTGAAGTACGTGGGCTATTATCTGCTGCCTTCCCAGACGCATTAGTGGGGAGCTGGATTAGAAGAGTAATAGCTAAGACTTGAATTTGCGTTCTGATATGGGATTCTGGTATTGCAAGTGGCAGCTTAACCCACTTCACTCTAACGCTGTTTTTTTTTTTTTTTTTAACCATAGCATTGGTTAATTGGGTGATTATCATTCTTTGTTAAATTGTGCATATATATATATATATATATATATAATCTCCTCAGTATTTACCTCTGGGTTCCTGCAGGGGCAACATTCACAGTGAGTAGGGTATTGATATCCCTAATCTGAGACAGAAAATAGAGCCATGTAAGCTAAAGGACAACAGCAAGCCCCCGGAAGACAGTCTCTTAGCACAGGAGTGAGCAAATGAATTACAGAAAGACGTCTTCCCTCCTGGTTGACACACTTATGCTTGGCTCATGATCCAAGGTGTGGCTTCCTACAATTTCACTTCCAAACCTCAAAGCCCTTTGGAGAACAATACCTACATGATTAGGTGAGGGGGAGTAAGGGGTGGGAGCGACCAGGCAGTACTCTCCAGTGAGCTCTCAGAGGGATTTCTGTGTGCCTGTCCTGGAACTCAAGTAAATCCCACAGCCCTGCAGCCCTAGTGCTGCATTAGGAGCAGAGTTTCTAAGGGTCCAGGTGTTGTCAAGAGCCTGGTCCTTTCCCCTAGCAGGTACAGAGGCAATAGCATGCAGGGCTCTCACAGTGAGACCAGGGAGACCCATCCCACTTGCCAAGGTCTACATCACTGAGCTCTGGGTCCACCAGGCCATTGAGTCACTCTCTCCTTAATGCCCAGTTGCATACAATCAAGCCTCAGACATAGCCCCATGATCCTGGCCGTGCTTCTTCCTCTTCCTCTGACTGCCGTTCAGGGCCCTGGCAATTCTGCTCTAGCCTGCTTGTCACAGTTTCCTGCTGCTGTGACTAGTGCCTGCTAGAGACTGGAACGCTAGGAGCACAAGTGGGCATCGGCCTGAGTGCGAACAGGCTTTGCGAAGGTGCAGGCCCCTGAGATCTCAGGAGCTGAGTACTAATGAAGGAGCAGCCTAGGAAAGGGCTTCCCTAAGAGGGGGTGATGATCCAGAAGCTGAAGGGCTTAAGCTCCCAACAGCAATGCTCCAGAGGAGAAAGCATTTGTGCATCAGAAACGCAGTGGCGAGCATTTGTCCAAACCCTCCCTTCTCTGTATCAGGTGACTCCTGCTGCTACAGGAATAGGATTTTACACCCAACAAGTCTCCCACAGGAAAGGCTGGTCAGGGTGACTGAGTTGGGAGGCAATCATGTGGGAAAAATTGGGTCTGAGTGAAGGGAATATCACATGGCTGGTTTAGGAGGCCTGAGGTACCCACGCATGGCAGCAGGACACCTGAAACATGGTGGGGCACACAAAGGAAACAAGTTTGGGTCTTCCAATAACTGCCTCCAGCAGTGTCCCTTCCTTCTCCACTTCTTGGGCAGATTCTCATGAATTGCATTACAAGGGAAAACCCTGCACAGCTTGGACCTCAGTCCCTTCTCCACTGTGATCCCCATCTCTTCCCCTCCCCAAACAGGCACCAGCAAAAATGGTGTGGGCAGGGGCCAGTCTTCCTCGCCTCTCTCTTTAGCACCTCAGATGTTACCCTGGGAGTCAAAGGGCCTGGACAAAGGCCTGGGAGAGTTGCTCAGTATGGACTTCAGGAAATAATCCAGGACGTCCAGGAAAACACTCAGCTTCGTAGAGAAGTTACTGAAATCTCTGTCTGGAGTGTACAACAGCTCTCTCCTTTGAGAAAGTCAGAAGATTGGGTCAGGTGTGGAGAAGGTAGAAGGGGCATGGCAGTTTGGGGCCAGGGGCATCCTAGCTCAGGGACAGCTTATGTGCGCTGTGGGTATGGGAATGCGCAGGGTTTTCAGGTGCTCCCATGGACCAGGGGCCAGAGAAGCTGGTCAGCTCTTTGGGGAAGCCAGGAGGACCAGGATTGCCTCATCAGAGCCAGGGAGTCTCTGACTAGGAAGGTTCTGGTGGTGGCGGGGTGGTGAGGGGGTGAGTGGGTTAGAGGATCAAATTGGAGGTGGGAGTGGGAATGCTGTTCCTGACCTGCATTGCTGGAAAGGTCCCACAGAGAAGGAGGCTGACACCTGGGGAAATACCTACACCCACCTTACACTTGGCAAGGCTGGTCCAGTACTAGCAGTGATGATGCCAGGTAAATGTTAATACTCAGGTGCAACCACCCAGGTGCACCTGATGCAGAAGTGCCCAAGCCCAAAGCAGTGAGCAGTGACACAGTAGCAAGGGCTGGCAGGGAGGCAGTGGCCACAGGGCTGAGCCCTCACCACCAGGCTCACCCACCATTCCTGGACCTTGTTTTCCAGCAGGGAAGAGGAGGGACCCATGGGTGCCTCCAGCCTGGTTAAGCTGGGCTATCCCCATCGCATGAACAACCTGGCCCAGTGACTACCAAAGAAGCTTTTCAGGTGCCCCTTGAGTTCAGGATGAGGTGGAAGTGGGACAGACCTGGAGCTGGGAGGCCCTGCCCCGCGGGATGTGAAGCGGCCTGGTCCGCATCCTGTCTCATAGGCCCAGTGTGGTATGGGTCTATGGGGTGGGGTGGAGGAACCCCTGATGGATTGGTCTCCCTTTTCCAATGTGGAAAATACACACACACCCCTCACCATTTACTGGGAATTAAGATAAGCAAAGTTGATCACCTCTAGAAGTGCTGGATGCCTCAAGACAGAGTGGGAACAGGTGAAAGGGCAGCATGGCTTGTAGCTCACCTGGGTCTGACCATGCCTCTGCTCAGCCCCGACCTGGTCCTGTCACTCCCAGACAGCCTTTCTCTCTGCTTCAGTGGTGGACATGAATCTGCCTGGTGATGTCATCCACAAAGCTGGCGATGCACATGGAGCCTCACACCCTGGGAAGGGCACTTCCCAAGAGCCAGAAAGGCTGGGTTGTTAGCACTGAGGCCCCAACAGTCACCTCACTTCTCCGAGAATGGGGAATGTGGGGGCCAAGGGCTCCGAGTTTCTCTCTGTTCCCTAGCTCTCAGTTTGTCTGATACAAACACAAGGATGTTTCAAAAAATGTGTGGAAAGTACATATTATCTCTTAATTCCATTTTCCCATAAACATTTTGAAGTGCCCTGGTATGATAAACACAGTAGGAATAAATATTCCAAATCTTTTTATTCCAGGTGGCCAGTGAGAATGACAGGCACCAGGTGTCCATACTGGTACTAAATAACAACAGGAATAACATGGCCATCTCTGGTTACCCAGGTGCTGCATCAGCGGATAGCAGGTCCACAGGCAGAGCACCTGCAGCCTGAACCTGATCTGCTCCAAGGCATTGCCTCTGCAGCCAGCTCCACATTGTCCTTTGAGTCTTAGCTGTCCCTTCCTCCTGTCCTCCCTCACAGTCTATCCTGGCCGGGGCTGCCCATTCCGGCTCCCCACCTCCCACCAGCTGTATCCTTCTAGACTGTTATTCTCCACCTGTCTTCTCCATCAGGCTGAGCTGGGTGGGGAGGGAGGTCTACTCTGCACAGACTGGGCCCCAGGAGGCTGTGTGTCCCTGCACCTTGGGATGGAAAGCTGTGGGCACAGGGGAAGCTACGTAGAGCCAAGTTGCACAGGAGGCCAGGCTTCTCCAACTGGGCCCATTCAGGCAGCTGTGCCTAAGCTCTCTACTCAGGCAGGCTTGAGACACCTAATGGCCCTGAGCTGCCTTTGGTCATGACAAAACGAGGCAGTATGGTCAGGGCCACCAGTGCAAGCACAACTGAGATCACAGGCAGATAAATCTGTCATATGATGTATAGAGGGTGGTAGAGGAGCTTGTCATAATGACAGGCCTGAGTCCTGCTGGTGGTGGGCAACCCAGAAAATTCCACTAGGTCCAAGTGGGTGAGTGACAGAAAGGAGCAGGTGTGGACCTCAGGCCCTGTGCCCCTCTCTGTGAGGACTGAGCCAGATCCACCAGGATCTGTCAGATGGGACCTGAATATCCACCCAGAAACCTCTGGGGCCCCTGCCCTGTGGATCCCAGACAGCTGTCCTGGGCCAGTGCTCTACTGTGGCATGTGCAGCTCACTTCTTAATAGCCATTGGCCCAGGGGCAGAGAAGGCTTGCCCTGGGCCGGGCTGGGAAGACCTGGAGTGGAATCTCTGACAGGGGATGGGGCTGTTCCTATGGAGACAGGTGGGACTGTGACCCATAGGGAAGAAAGTGGGTTCCTGTGATTTTAGCCCAAGAGGCTCCTATAGTCAGGGAAGCCTCAGAAGCGACTTACAGGGAGGCACAGTTTTGGACTTGTTCCATCAAGAGGTCACAGAAGTGGATACCGCACTGTCCTGGGCAGTGGCATCCAGGCTGCCCCCGAACCTCCTTGCTCTTTGGAACCCCCCCGCCCCCACTCTCCTCTCCTTCCCCGCCTTCACACAGCAGGTGTTGAATTGTGCTCAGTGGGCCTCTCCAGGGAGGCTGAGGCCATCCCACCTCCTGCTTCCCTTGCTCTTGCCCACAACTGCCCCTCCCAGCCTTGCACCTATCTCGGGGGCCCTTCCATCCCAAACTCCAGCCCATGAAGGAGCCTACAACTCCTGCAGCTTCTCTGTGTCTCCTTCCTTTGGGGATAAAATTCCTTCAGACTCTGCCACCCTCTTTCTCACCCTTACTCACTCCTTAGCCCATTGACATCAGATTCCATGCCTACCACACAGCAGCTGCTCTCCCAGAGACCCCAGTGGGGGCCACCTTTTATCCCCACCCTACTGTCCCCTCCTATCATGCTGTTCACCCCCTAACTCTGTCACTTTTCGGTGCTGTCAAGGGGACACTCAGTCTCTAGGGTCACATCTGGCAACTTACATCATGTCCTGGTGATGCCACTTCCTAGCTATGTGAACTCAGCCTCTCTGAGCCTCAGTTTCCTCATCTATGGAATGGGGAGGATAACCATACCTGTCTCACAAGCCCACTGGAAGGTCTGAACACATTCACTCATGAAAAGAACTTAGTTCCCAGCTCATCTTAAGCGCCACTCAGTAGGAATTAGCTTTGCAGCCAGCCCTCCCTGTGCCCACCAGAATCTACCCGGTGCCTCCGTCCCCAGCTCTTCTCCTGAAGAGCCCCTGGCCCCTCACTTGCTACCTGCTGTCCTGATCCTTCCCTCCTTTAATCAACTTCAGAATTATTTTTGAAACAAGAGGCAAACACTACTAACGTCAAGACTTACAACAGTGCTTCTCTGGATTTTTTTTGTTACTACTCCCCAGATCCTGGTACAGCTAGGGACAGAGCCTCACTTGGGGTCAGAGTCTTCTCACCCATCTCCCCTGCAGCCACATTCTGATCCTTGTCTTCACAGGATCTGCTTTGGTGCAGAACCTGAAGCACCCAGATTCCCCTTGGGTTGTCCCACACTGACAGCATCACACTTTGCCCCAACCCCACTCTGCTTTTCCACCATGACTCTCTGCTTCTCTCACTCCAGGCCCAGTCATCTCAAAAGAACTTTCCCCGTGCCTCCAGCACACCCACGTCCTGGCCCAGACCTGTGCCAGGTCCTACCTGATATGTTCCGAGGTGTAGGGAGCTTCAGGAGCTACACGGGGCCTACACCTTCCTGTTTGCCTGCTTCCTCTGTATCTGTTACTTCTTGTTTGTGGGCATCCCCATGGTATGTCCCCATTCTCATCTCACTTCTGCAAACTCTGTCCCTCCCCACCTCCTAGGCCCGTACTGCTGATCCACGCTCTGACAGGATCATGTCCAGAGGCTGCAGTACAACTCTTTCCCTCCAGTCACTTTCCTAGAGACTCAGTCTGAAGCAAGAATGTCATCTCCTACTTCCTCTCTTCCCTCACCCTCAGGCCTTGCCAGTTCTGCCCCTTTTACTTGCCAGGCCAGTTCCCTTCCCCTTGCTCCCAGTGACAGTGTCCCCAAGGGTCTCTGTCCTCAGGCTACCAGAGGGACTTCCCAGGGGCTGCAGCCAGTCCCGCAGCCAGGGCTAAGATCCCCAGACACACCCTGGCTGTGTAGCCATCAGACCTAACAAGAAATGGGCACCTGGGGCTGGCACTGTGGCATAGCTGGTTAAGTAGCTGTCTGTGACACTAGCATCCCATATGAGGTCCTGGCTTTGCAATTCTGATCCAGCTCCCTGCTGGTGCTCCTGGGACAGCAGAAGATGGCCCAAGTGCTTGGGCCCCCATCACCCATGTGGGAGACCCAAAGGAAGCTCCTGGATCCTGGCTTTGGCCTGGCCCTGGCCATTGCTACCATCTGGTAAGTGAACCAGCAGATGGAAGATCTTGCTCCATCTGTGTAACTGCCTTTCAAATAAATAAAATCTTAAATAAAATAAAATAAAACAGAACAAAACAGGCACTGGTGCTAGAGTTCCACCTGTTACCCACCAGAACAGCAAGTGCTGAGGGCTAACCACTGGGGGCTTGAACACCAGGAGCTCAGCACTGGGAGGGGTGTCGGGTGTCTTAAGTTGTATTTCTGAGGTGAGCTCGCATGTGGGCAAGTGGCACATAACAGGCCACCAGACAAAGCCTCATCCATTCCAGGGGACTTTCACTTGGCCACCCAGCAGCGCCAGCAGCACGCAGCACTGGCTAAGGTAGGCAGTGAGGATCAGTATGTCAGGACTGGCAGGATGAGGTCCCAGAGGGCAGGAGGCCTGGGTGAGCTCGGAGTCAGCCTGCTCCCTACCTCTCCATGGGGTCCATCACTTGTCTCGCCTCTGCCCATCTCATGTCCTTGTCAGCAAGAGGAGGAGAAACCGTTTAAGTCATCTTTCGTCCCATTTCGCTGATCTTGAGAGCTGATGAATAAGTCTGTGGTTTTCTATGGAGGTTCCATGGCAGATAAAGATCCACCTGAGGCCGGTAGCTGCACCCCTCGGCCTTGGTGTAGGTGAACTGTCACTGTGTATATAAGGTGGAGAGGCTGGAGGAGACTATTCAGAATCCCACGGAGGCCGAGGACAAGACAGAATGCATCTTGCCAGCCTCAACACAAGCAGCCTCCTTGTCCTGCACCTGCTCCTGCTCCTGTTCAGCCTTGGGCTCCAAGCTCCCATAGCCCAGGAGTACTGTGATACGACCATCGATGAAATTGCACATGATCTCAGCATGCTTTCACCCTTGTTCTTGAAAGTGAGTGGCTGGGATAAGGCTGTTCAAGGGCAGGGAGGTGCTGGTGAGTGCTTCAGGCCAACAGTCCTCATAACTCTTGCTCCTTCTGCCCCCACAGGACTCTGTTCATGATGACGATAAACAGATCCTGAAGGTAAGAGCTCAGCCCTGGAGTACTGGCACACCCAGTACATCTCACCCTAGTTTGACTAACCTTGGTTTCTTCATCTGTAAAACAGGGTTAACAGACCTATCTCAATGGGGTTGTCAGGAGAACCAAAAGATTCTGACACTTAGGTGTTTGATATATAGCTCCAGCCAGGACTATAGTAACAAAAATGACTGCTTATATCATAAAATGAACAGGCGGCCATAGGCGAACCATGTGGAGGTTCTTAAGTTCAGTTCTTAACAGGGTAGCTCCTGGAGAGGCAGATTAAGATTTCCTCTTTGAATTTGTCTGCTTCCTTCCTGTCCCTTAAAAAAACCTGAGTCTACCATTCTACCTTCACCAGCCCTGGGTTTTAGCCATCCCAGGGATTTTGCCCAGTTCAGTTGGCTGCAGTCCTCTGTCTCACCTCTGTATGGCACATCTTGGGTCAAACAAGAACTTGAAGTCTTTCCTGAGTTTGTCAGCCATTTTTATTTCCTCTCTCTTGGGCACCTGCAGTTCACAGGCTGCATCATGCTAAGGTCTCTGGAATTTCCTTCCTGATTTCTAAGAGACTTTTTTTTAAAAAGATGTATTTATTTATTTATTTATTTGAAACTCAAGAGTTACGCAAAGAGAGAAAGAGAGATCTTCCATCTGCTGGTTCACTCCCCAAATGGCCACAACGGCTGGTGTTGGGCCAGGTCAAACTCAGGAGTCAGGAGCTTCTTCCAGGACTTCCAAGTAGGTACAGTGGCCCAAGCACTTGGGCCATCTTCTGCAGCTCTCCTGGGCACATTAGCAAGGAGTTGGATGGGAAGTGGACCAGCTGGGTCTTGAACCAGGACCCATATGCAATGTCAGTGTTGCAGGCAGCAGCAACACTGGCACCTCTAAGGGAGTTTATCTTCATATTTTGTATTTCATTTATTTGAAAGGCAGAGAATCAGATAACTTCCATCTACTGGTTCACTCCCCAAATACCTACAGCAGCCAGGACAGGGCTAGGCTGAAGCCAGGAGCTCAGAAACCAATCTGGTTCTCCCATATGGGGTGGCACTATGTGTACACATTAGCAGTGTACACATTAGCAGGAAGCTGGAACCAGAAGCAGAGCCAGAATGAGAACCAAGGCATTCCAATATGGGATGCAGGCATCGTAGTCAGCATCTTAATCCCTGTACCAAACGTCCACCCCCTTTCTAGGGTCCTTTGCTTCAGCCAAGGCATTAACCCCACAACCAGCTTCTTCGTAACAGATAGCCCCCTCAGCCAACACTCTGCTTTTTGTGCAGCTTCCTCATGAAAGATTTATCCAAGTCCTTTAGCTTGTTCTTGTGGCGCCAGGGGCTTAGGGGAAGGGGGCCCTCCTGGAGTGTGCAACCACTTCCAGGCCTATTTTTTGGAGTAGCTCAAGGATCCGCCTGTGGCAAGGAAAGGAATAGGAGGCTTGGGAAGTTTTGTGATAACTCCGGTCTGGCTGTGGGAAGCCCCTCCCACCAGGCACCCCTTACTCTGATAATTCCCTCTCTACTCCCATAGAACCAGACCCTTCTGAAGACAAACCTGTGTGCGTTCCAGGAAGCTCTTGAGACTTTCAAGGGTAACACATCAAATGTTTTGAAAAATCTCAAGGTGTGTAAAGCTGTCGAGGGTTTGGAGGGTCTATGACCAGCCTCTGGGAAGGAGGGTGGCAAGGCCTACTCCTTTTTAGGGGGAATCTCTGACTGTCTGCTTTGATCCCTTTCCACAGAGCCTTGAGCAATGCCTGCCCCAAACCATAGCCAAGGTAAGCTGTTCCCTCCCATGCCCCTGCAGGCGACAGCCTCAGCCGCAACCCAGCCCTAAGCTTCTCACCCCCTTACAGCCTTGATTCACTGCAAAATCCCTGATTCCTTTACAGGGAAACCCCATCCGTTTTGAGGACTGTGACTGGGAAGACTTCAGTAACAAACTGAAGTACTACCTGAATATACTTTCTGCAGCGCTACCACACACACAAAACCCCAGAACCTCCAGCCTGAGTGCTCATGCCCACTGCAAACTTCCACAGCACAAGGCCAAGAAGTGTTCCAGTCGCAGGACTGAAGATCCTGGGATACCTTCTACTGGGTCGGAAGGATTTCCTGTTCTCCTGGGGCCTTAGATGAGTCGCTCATTATCTAATTTCTGAAATGTGCAGCTCCCAATTGGCCTTGTGCAATTATGTTCTTATTTGTATCCTACTAAGGCTATTTATTTAAGCATGTATTTATTTATTTATCATATTCTGCAACGTGAAGTGTATTTATTTAAGCTATATCCTGCTCCTTCTGAGAAAACTCAGAGTGGAACTAGGGGCCATGTTCATTTACACCTCAGGTTCTCAACCAGTTTCCGTGCAGGTGTGAAAATAAACCAGACCTTCCCAACAACAGCTTTGTCACTAGTGTCTCAATTTGACTCAGTTCTCAGTGACCCTTCGTGGGCCTGACGTTTTTGTGATCTGACACTGCCTCCCACTGTCCTGATGCCCCGAAAGGTGGTGACAAGCCTGGCCATGGCCAGTTCCCACAGAACTCTTAACCAGCTACCAGGCTCTGTTCTGAGTACTTCACCTGTGCTAACTTATGCCTCACTGCAATCAAGAGAATGTTATTTCTGTTTTATGGGAAAACAGGTTCCGAGCGCCTAAGCAATTTGCCAGAGTCCCGCAGCCAGTTAATCGTGCAGCTCCCTTTTCTAACACAGGTGCAGTCTTGGAGTGCTCTCACCCTGTGGAATGCCTCCCTCTAGTGGTCTTTCCAGAAACAGCAGCAGCAGCTTTCGTTCCTCCCAGGACTAAAAACGGGAGATGCTGCTGCAGGACCACTGGGGGAGGTTGCCACAGGGCACTGGAAACAGATGGGGCATGTCTGGGTCTGGCTTCCTCAGAGCTCCCGCCCCCTCCACCCCTCAACCCATCATTCCTCCTGCAACTGGTTGGACTTATTTTCACACTGGCTGGGGTAGCATTTGTGCCCCACTGATATGTCCCCATGATGAGCCACTGCTTGTCACCTCTCTTCATCTCCTGCAGAGCGGGTCAACACCCTTCTCCTTTGATCTGTGGATTTTCCCACACCCTGTCCCCTGAAGACCTGGTGGCCCAGAGTCCCTGGTGGGCTGGGACCAGCTCATAGTAGCTCACAGAATCAGCTGTATAGACTTAGATAAATTTGCCATCCAATTTTCAAGTTATCTACAGCTTGAAACTGCCCAGGTAGAAAAATGTATACCATTGCAATCACAAATGCTGCCAAAAAGACACCCTGGGGTCTCGTTAGCCTCTCACCAGCTGCCAGAGCTTCCTGCACTTGAGAAGCAAGCAGGGAGCCAGCAGGTGCCAGTTTGCCCCTTGCCTGGCTGTCCTCCAGTGAAGACACCCACTCATGCTCCAGGCAGTGAATCAGAAATCAGAGGGCTTGCTTTAGACTGGCTGGTCTGGGAAGCATCTCTGAGGAAGTGCTGGTCATGTGACAATTAAGAGGGGAAAGAGCTCTGGACAGAGGGAGCAGCAGCCAGCCAGAGCTGGGGAAGCTGAAATGGGCAGAGACCTCCACAGGACAGAAAGCAGACTTCTGATGAGAGAGGATTCTGCAGGAAGCCACAGCTCCATTTCATTCTCTCCCCCTTCTCACCCAAGGCCTCAGCTGGGCACAAGGGTAGAGGGGACTTGCCAGGGCCTGTGCTATGACTGATGCCTGTAATGGGCATGGACTAGTGGCTAGGTCAGAGCTGTATGTGGTGAGGGAGTATCAGC
Organism: Oryctolagus cuniculus; assembly: GCF_964237555.1. NCBI lineage: Eukaryota > Metazoa > Chordata > Mammalia > Lagomorpha > Leporidae > Oryctolagus > Oryctolagus cuniculus. Next base: position 20,626,504 of record NC_091437.1, read on the forward strand.
AGGCCTGAGGGAGGTTGGTCAGAGACAGGACCAGGGCAAGAAGGGAATGGCAGCAGCAGTGACTTGCTTGATGGGCCTGGGCCTTTTCAGATGTTCTAGGGGCTCCTCACAGCCCTTCTTCTGGAGTAGCCCTGCCTGCAGGCCTGGAGCCAAGTCAAGGTCAGAGATGACCTTCTGCCCGGCCTACTCAGGCTTACCAAAACCCAGAACCAAGGGATGACTGGTCCTTGGTCAGGCTGGGGACACTTCCATGGGCTACAGCCTGAATGTTAATGTCCCCACATCCCCACCCAGATTTGTGTTTTGACAGCTAATACCCAGTGTGGTTATAACTGGAGATGGGGTCTCTGGGAGGTAGCTATTCAAGAGCGTGGAGCCCTCATGGATGGCAGTAGTATACTTAAAGAGGGACCCCCAGAAGGACCATTCATACCCTCCCACCATGTGAGGGCATGTGAGAAGTAAGCTATCCACAAACCAGGAAGCGAGGACTCACCAGCAAACAAGTCTGTCAGAGCCTTCATCTTGGACTTCCCAACCTTCAGCACTATAAGAAATAAGTTTGAGTCATCAACTTATGCTATTTTGTTATAGCAGCTAGAATAGAATGACAGGGAAGGGCTGATAACTCCGTGACTCCATGGGAGGCCACTGCAGAGCAGGGAGTGGTGGCTCACATGTCCCCTGCAGGTATGTCAGGTTCATCTCTTTTCTCCCACCATGACTTGCCTTCGTGCCAGGTCTACAGCCCCAATGGCACCAGGGGGCAGTAATGCCCCATTGTAAATCCCAGCATGGCCAGTAGAAGGCCAAGGTCCCTATCACCCTACATTCAAGATGCCTCTGTCAAGGAAGTTGATTACATTACAATTCAATCAGAAATTTTATTTTAACTTTAAAAATTCAACAGATTTTTGTTGGCAGGGCAAACGGAAGAACTTGTCTACCCTCTACTGATTGGGGGAGCAGAGGTGGGCATGGGAGGGAGTTGCAGCAGACCTGTGTGTCTAATCCTACAGGAAGGAGCCACAACAGAGGGAAAGAGATGCTGGGGAAGATGAGGGCTGTCCAGGAGGACAGGGGATCTTTGGTGGGAGGGAGAGAGTGAGGAAGGTGTGTGTACCAGGGGGCAGGGCAGAGTGAGGGCCAAAGGAAGTGGGGGGGGGGGGCTGGGAAATCTAGAAAAGTCTTGGAAGAGTCTTGGAAGTCTTTCTGCCACCTTGATTCTGGTCCATCAGTTACATAGGACAGTAGATGTGGGAGCCCAGCAAGGGTCTGTGGCTCTCCCTAGCTCATAGGCCAAGCCTAGATCCCAACCCCCAACAAACAGGGCAGGTAGGGGAGTCCTCAGGACCTCATAAAGTTGCCAAGGCTTCTAGTCTCCTGACTTCTCATCCTTTTAGTTTTTTAAAATTATCTTTTAAAAATGTACTAATTTGAGCAACAAAACTCTCTCTCATCCACTGGTTTACTCCCCAAATGTCTGCAATAGCTGGGGATGGGACAGGCCTATACTGGGAGCTGGGAACTCATTCCAGGTCTCTTCATGAGAGGCAGCAACCAAATTACTTGCTGCTGCCTCCCAGGGTGTAATTTATCAGTATGCAGGAGACAGCAGTCAAAGTAGGAGATAGGCATCAAACCCAGGCACACTGATGTGAGATGCAGGCGTCGTGATCAGCATCCTACTGTTAGGCCAAATGTCCTCCCCTTTTAATGTTCTTTTTTTTTTTTTTTTTCAATGCAGTCCCCAGTAGCTTTCCCAAGGAGGCAGTAAAGGCAATAGCTCCGTCTGAGAGCCTGATAATCAGCCTGGCTAGGGCTAGGACTAAGGACAGAGATTCAGGGGAATGTAGTGCAATGCCAATCCCTGGAGGGAGTGCACAGGGAGAGTAATGGGCACATGCAGCAAAGATGTCATCATAGACAGGTCTCAGGCACCTGCGGTATGCCTGAATGTATGTGGCAGGCACAGCTTCTGCATCCTGAAGCAGACAAGGAGATACCACTGTATTTGGCCTGTCATTAAAAGTCAGCCTCCCTTGGCACGACCCCAGCCGGCACATTATAGCTCCTCAGGTTTTGAGAACCTGCTCTGTACTGATGACCTCCAAATGTCTTGGTGCCCTTGCCTCTGGGCCCAGATGGCCACAACTCACTAGGTCTTCCTGGAGTCCCTTGACCTCTTAAATGTGCCAGGGCCATTCCAGTCTGGCTAAACCCCTCAAACCTCTCTACTACCTTGAGTCCCCCACCCCCACCCTAAAGCAGCAGCAGGCCTCTTCAGCAGGGAAATTGATTACATTAAAATCAGCCAGGATTAGGTATCCCCATCCTTCTGATGGTTCTTTATTTTATCGTGAGCAAGCCAGACAAGGTCAAATAAAATTTATATTAAAATATAAATCAGGTCTTTTGATGGGTTTGTCCCCACCTTGTATTGATTGAAAGTTTCTTCCCCAAGACTGTGCTTAAAAACCCCACTACCAGCAGCCCTCTGGGTCTTCCTCCCTTGGAACCCCTCTCTTTGCCACACTGGCAGGTTTCCAACTTGAATATATCCTACTTCTCTTTAAAGAAAAATCAGCCAGGAATTCTATTTTAACTTTAAAAATATGACAGCTTTTTGTCCAAATGGAAGAGCATGTCTACCCTCCACTGATTAGAGGAGCACAGATGGGTACAGGGAGGGGGCTGCAACAGACCTGTGTGTCCAACCTTACAGGGAGGAGCCATGACAGAGGGAGAGAGATGCTGAGGGAAACAGTGAGTCTGTCCAGCTCCCTGAGTCAGAGCCCTGGGCACCAGGGACTCCTCATTCACCTTCTGCCCCACACCCGCAGCCCCAACAAGTCCCCTCCATGCCTTCTGTTAATGTGCATTACTCCCCTTTCACAACCACCTCCATGTGGCAGCTCATTCCTTGTGCTCATCTTGCTTGGTGCCCTTGACACTGTACCTGAAAGTCTGGGCCTCACTGTCCCTGTCCCTATCTCTTGGGACCACACAGACTTGTGGGAGCAAGGGATCTATGGGGTCCATACCACAGCAGACTCTCCTGGAAGCTTGGCTGAATGGATGCTATGTTCACCCATGGTTGGGGTTAACCACCCTCAGATCCCTCAGAACATTCAGGACTCACAGAGCTAGGACCACCCAGGGGACAGGAGCAGAACCAAAGGTGGCCAAGGGAAGCCTGGCCGTTTCATGGTGCCACAAGGAGATATGGGAGGAACAAGACTAAAGCTGGAACCACGAAGGCCAGAGATGTTGCTTTATGGGTCTGGTGGAGCCTGGATTGACAGGAACTGGGCTCTCCACCTCACCACATCTGTCCAGAAAGACGCTCTCTGGGACTGGGCCTGGGCAAGGGGCAGCTATCCCTGAAAATTCCAGAGCAACTTGGTCTGCTGCCCTGTTTGGGCTTCAGAAATCCCACGAATGGTAGGAGGGGCTGAGGCACTGCCACCTCCCTGTTAGGAGTCTCCCACAGCGTTTCTTGGACAGCATTTTCCTCAAGGAGGCAGTGATAATGAGTCCATTGTACAGATGAGGGAGCTGGGCTCAAGATTTTCCTGGGCTACCCAGGAACTGGATGTGGCTGGGCACAGGCAAGTGCCAAAGCCTGGGGTGTAGACAACTGGATGACAGGAGCTGTTGGGGAAATTCTGCCTTCAGCCCCCAGGCTTCCCCAGGTCAGTCACAGGCCACTCCAGTCCCTCTCCAACTCCTGGCAGGAGTACCCCTCTTCAGGTACTCTGATGGGGAGAAGCACACCCCTTACACCACTCTGTGGGTCCAGCCATATGACCAGTACTTCTGACCCTCAAGATAGTAGAGCACATTTGAGTGGCAGGTTCAAACCCTGCTTCTGTTGTCAGTGAATGTGCGATTGGGCCATGTACTAGACTCCTGAGACGCCCACCAGGGGGTAGCAGGTATAAGGAAGGATTTTGTCACCTGAGGTACCTATGAAGATGTCCCACAGGACTGGGGAGGTGGTTTCCTTCTGCTTGTGATAACTTACTTCCTCTGGTGGTGAAGATCCTTGCGGTACAAGTCCTCATTTCCTCCAGGGCCTGTGGGCAGGACACACACAGGAAACTCCTTCCAGAGGGCTTTCTCCTGGCCCTGTGGGAAGGGGGCCAAAGAGGGTGACATCACTCATCACGGCCCCCACCCCAGCCTAGCCACAGCTCCTTGGAGGCCCTGAGTCACTGCGGCCACCTGATGCTATCTGTTGCCACTTCTTTCCATGCGGTGCAATCTAGGAATGCCTGCCTGTGTCATGGCCAAGGCTTGATGTCATCTTTCCAGGAGAAGAATATACGGCTGCCCACAAACCTCACTGCCAAGCCCGTGGAGCTCCATCCTGCATGTGCTGCCTTGGGCGCCAGAGGCCATGCGGCCAGCCTGGACCTCTCCTGTGCTCCTGCTTTCCCCTTCCCAGCCCTGCCAGGGTCCTGAGCCACTAGCCTGTAGCCAGCAGCTCCACGCCCCTCAACAGCTTTAAACACAGCTGTGAGACCTCAGCCCTGCCACTGGAACATCTCTCCATGGCCTCAGCACTCACAGGCACCTGGACCATCCCGGTCCCCATCACCTTGTGTGTAACCTCTAGTGGTTTCAAACTATTCTTGGACCTGTGGGCCCTGAAAACCTGCTCCTTCAGCTCCTCAGTTCCCACCTGGACACCCAGACTGAGATTCGAACTCTCCGACTTTCAAAAGCATACTTTGGGGGAGGAGGCTGAGAGGTTAACATCACTCCATCAGTGGAGTTACAAAGGCCTTGAAGGCAGGACCCTGACTTCTGTCTATCATCCTTGTATCCCTCTTCCCTGCTGAGAACCCGACAGGTACTCAATAAACACTGAAGGAGTAGGTGAGTCCACTACATCACCAGGCTCTTTCACATCTCTCTGGAACCTGCCTCCTCTTCACCATGCTCTGACACTCTAGGCCTCTTTGTGCTGCAAATACTGTGGCCCCTATCTTTTCCTTTTCTTCTTTCCCATAACCTAACTTGCCCACATGACTCCCGCCTGCCCAGCACTTGCTGGCAGACAGTGTCTCCCAGGAAGCCTTCCGATCCCTGGAATCCCAAGCTTCAGAATGTGTTTCCTTGGAATCCTTCAACTTTGAACTCCCCCATCCCAGCTCAGACCCTACCATGGGAGGGCCCACTGCAGCCTGTCTCCCCGCCAGACCTCTAGCCTCAAAGGCCAGGTGTGAGGCCCATCAGAGGGTACCCTCCAACCCCACATCAACAGGGCTGGTGTGGATTGGAAGACAGGCTTGCTGACTGAGCCATGATGATTCATTTCCAAGAGGAAAGTGACTTCCCATCCAGGGGCCACTCCAGCTCCCCCTCCCTACCTTGCCCACAGCTATGGCTCCCCTCCCTGCCCCCTAAGCCTCCAGGGAACTGACACAGACCTCCCTTCCATGTAGTATCTCTCTGTAGTACCCTTGTCTTCCCTCTGCCCCCCAAGAGCTTCCTGGAGGGAGTTGAGCAAAGGCCTCATGGAGAGGGTGGAGAAGGGCTAGGCCTTGGCCAGGTCATGCTCCCACCCTGGCCCAACCACCTTGACACCCCCTGCCAGGCTCAGAGGGCAGGGATGGCCTCATGGTGGGTCCCAGAGGCTGGCAGGGAGCCCCAGGGAAATCTGCAGGACTAAGGACTGGCTTCAAGAGCTCAGGCAGTAAAACTGCGCCACTGTATAGTGAAACTTGTCACAGTAGACTCAGCCCACAGTACCCAGCCCCAGCCACCAGTGCTTCCTGCTCTCTGAGGCCTTGTCTACCTGAGCTAGGATATGGTCTTCCCTGGTGTTCAACCCCATCAGTCAAAGCTGAATCAGAAACATGGCATCCAGGTTCCCCCTTATTAGAGTGAGGGGCACCTCTGGAGGTGACAGAAGTCAGGGCTCACAAGGATGCACCTTCCAGTAAAACATCCTCCCCTCCAGGACACACGGAAGTGTATCCATTGCATTGGCATGCATTTGGTGGAAGAGGGTACACATGGACCTATGCCCTGAGGCCATGGAATTTGAGGTCCTGGGCGGCTTAAGCCGGATCCCTTGTGCAAACACAAACTTGTGCTGTCCCCTCTGAACTCCATTGTGAAAATCAAACACTTGTCAGCCCCTCAAGAGCCTGTAGGTTTTCCAGAAGCAGTTCTTGCTCCCAAAGGGAGGCCGCTAGAGCTGCAAGTAGGTTGGAGCTGGGGCCATGCAGGAAATGAAGTCTACAAGACCTTGCTGGAAAAGCCTTTGTTCCCTGGATGTTGTACAGTACAGGCGCAGCTCTGCAGTCCGTCCCTGAAGCTCCTGCTGCTGGGGACTGTGGGTGGGAATATAGTGCCCACCTGAGAGGGAAACCTGCCCTGCAGAGGGCGACAAGGCTCACATAGCTCAGAGGTAAGTGTCACTCAACCTGAGGGTGCTGAGCCAGGAGTTGAACTCAGAGCCCTGATCTGCCCCAGTTGAGAGCCCCAACTCACCCCTGCTGGGTAAACCCGGACAGCAACTGTCAGCTGGGCCTCACCCTGGAGGAAGGCACCGCAACATCACTGGCTGATGTGCACTGGATGTCACTGCCTCTGCTCACAGAGGTAGGGGTTCCTGGCTGGGCTGAGCTTCTGACTGCTGTAGGTCCTTGATGGGAGCCTGCACAACCCGTCATAGGACTGTGCCATTTCATTGGACTCTGCATAAATGAACAGTGGGACAGGCCTATGAGAACTGTACTCAAATCTCTCACGGTGACCAGAGGAGAAGGGGAAGCCTGAACCTGGAAAGGGACACCAAGGTCGGCACGGCCCACCCAAGGCCTCCTGAGATAGCAGGCAGGAAGGGGACCCTGGAGCAGGAGCCCAATCTAGGGTCTCCCTTGCTGTGCCCCAGCCACTCCAGGCCAGGAAGGCCAAGCCATGCCTGGAGGCCCTCCAAAGGGAGGGTCAGCCTAGGGCCTGGTCTCTCCCTAGGCATTGCCCACAGAGGGGCTGGAGAGGGCTCAAGGAGGCAGGCGGGTGGCTACAGGTTCGTGGAAGGGCTCATTAATGAAAACCCCTGAGGTGACCACCTAGGAAAAGGCTCACTGTCCCCATGTGTAGCTGATAAGGGCCAGGAGATTCCACAGTTCAGGTAGTTCCCCCGCCTCCCTGGTGTTTTGTGGTCACCATTAATCATTTCCTCTAACTGTGTATATAAAAGCTCTCTTGCCAGTGAGCCCAGTACTCAGAGAGAAAGGCTAAAGTCCTCAGGAGGATGTGGTTGCAGAACCTGTTCCTCCTAGGCAGTGTGGTCTGCACCATCTCTGCACCCACCCACCAGCCCAACACTGTCAGCCAGCCCTTGAAGCATGTGGATGCCATCAAGGAGGCCCGGATCATCCTGAGCCGCAGTAACGATTCTGCCGCTGTGCCGGTGAGTGGGGGGGGAGTGTGGCTGTGCCTGGGCCACCCGCTGGCCCCAGCCTTGTCCTGTCAGCTAGAAAAGTGACATTTTCCTTCTCTGCAGGGCGAAATGGTAGAAGTCGTCTCTGAAATGTTTGATCCTCAGGTAAGACACTTCTCTCTGACACACCTCTCCAGGGTTCTCTACCTTTGCAGGGGTGGGGGACTCACTGTAAATGGACCCTCACAGGATTGTCTACTTTCTCTCCCGGCAGCTGGCTGCCAGGATGGGAGCCAGCATTGTGCTGCCTCAGACCGCCCCTGTGGCAGTCACGTGAGTTCCTTTATCAGCTGAGCAGCCACAGGCAGACCTAACACTCAAGGGCTCACTGTGGACACAGGGTGCAGACTGCAGGGGGTTTTCAGAAACAAGCCTTACTCGTGGGCTCAGGTGAGGCCTCACCCTATCTTCTCCCTGAATGGTGATGTGGGGGTATAAGTGAGCTCCTCCCCTGGGCACTGGGACCCTCTTGGAGGTACCAGGATAAGGGAAGATGACTGTGCCAACTGAGGTGGCCCAAGCTGGGCAGGAAGGAGGCAATGCATACCCATAGTAGATGAGGCAGCGTGTTTGAGTGGGCCAGCCTGAGACTAGTTGGGATTCAGCCTGTGCCTCTCCCAGGCCCTACTCTTAGGGTCTGGAGTAGAAACAGGATGGAGTCATGGAGAGGCTGTCCTGTGCCCACTGTGGGCCCTTGTTCATACTCTGCTCACAGAAGAATGGATACTCCCACAGAAACCAACTTGCCTGCAGACCCGCCTGGAACTGTACAAGCAAGGCCTGCGGGGCAGCCTGGAGCGGCTCTCGAGTACCCTGACTTTGATGGCCAGCCACTACAAGCAAAACTGTCCCCCAACCCCGGTAAGTGGCACTACAGGGCACCAAGCAGGAAAATCCCCAGGCTGGGAGAGACCCCTGGCCATGGCAGTCAGGACCCTGAAGAGTCTGATGAGTACCTCTAGTGAGGGGGCAGCCAGTCCAGAATCATCCCTCAGAGTTAAAGCCAGGGAGCTGTGACCATCCTTTTTATCACTGTTGTTATCATTAATGAAGTCAAAGGTGAGAGAAACCCAAAGAAACTCAGAGCCTGCCCAAAGTCTCAAGGTACAGGGCCCAGATGCTATCTGCCAACAGGACTTTCTCCTGGCCTCACGTGGGGTACCTGGATTGCATGGGAACAAGGAAGAGGCCCGCCTGGAATAGACAAAGGTCCCAAATACCCCTTTCTTTCTAAGGGACCAAAGTGAGGTCTGTGGCCTTGAATCTTGTTCTTTTTGAGTACCGGGAGCCAGCCTCAATCCAACTGCTCCACCTTAGCCTGGGATCACAGGGGTGGTCGGCCTGGACAGGGGGTAGCCTCGACTGGCACTCTCTCAGGCCCCTTGTCCCAGCTGCCTTTGGTAGAGCTATGTTTGTGACCCCTCAGGTGACACATGGGTGGCAACAGTATGACCTGACTCCCAGAACGGACTTTCCAGCCTTGCAGTTCTTAGAGAGTGCAGAAACACATTACTGCTTTCCCATGGCACCCACTCGCCTGTACTCAAGTGTTTTTTATTTTTCATTTTTTCTTAAGGAAACTTCCTGTGAGACCGAGTTTATCACCTTCAAAAGTTTCAAAGAGAACCTGAAGTGCTTTCTGTTTGTCATCCCCTTTAACTGCTGGGAGCCAGTCCAGAAGTGAGGAAGCGCAGGCTAGCCAGGCCAGCCCTGGTTGTTGACCTCAGAGACTACTGCTCTCCCACCCAAAAGAGCCAAAAACTCAGGATCTTCGTGTTGGAGGGACCAAGGGGCCACTGTGGGGACAGCATGGACCTGCCCTGGACCACACTGACCCAGTTATGGGCCTGGTAGAGGAAGGGGGTATGTCTGATAATGTATGGAATCAGTAATATTTATTTATATATTTATGTTTGTAAAAATATTTATTTATTTATTTATTTAGGTTCATACTCCATATTTATCTGAGGTGTTTTAACATAATAATAAATTATTTAAAGCTTACTTTTATTTATGCAGTGTGCTGATTTATTTTCAACCATGAGCAAATGCTGAAGGTGCCCCTTAGCCCCAGGGGGCAAGGAAGGGAGAAGGCTGGCCAGGCAGTGGGAGGGGCCCAGGGCCTGAGGGGCTGGGGTTGTGGGGCACTATGCCAGGGACAATGCTTTCACAGTTGATCAGAGGAGGAAGCTGGGCCTAGGTGGATCAAGGTGCTCCCCTAGGGGTATATCCTTGGATTCCCAATGGCCCCTGCCCCAGGCTCACCTGGATGGAAGTCCAAGTGAAAGGGCCTCATGTCTGCCTATCACTGGATGAACAGGCCCACCCTGGCACTGGGAAAAATCCCCTTGGGAGGCTATGGACCCCATGTCCCACACCCAGGGCTTCAGTCATTCTTAAGGTAGATCAGCAAACAGACTCACTGCTCAGGGGAAAGAAACCAAACCACAGGGGTCAGGACTCAGCCTATTCACCAAACTTTCTCCAGAATGATTTCAATTTTTGACAGTCACAATGTTAGTTCACAGTGGGACATGCCTCTAGCATTGTTCTGAACTGTTTTATTTTTATTTTTACATGAAGTTGGAAAGCCATCAGGCATCTGCTCCTAAATCCACTGCTTTCAGGATGAGGAGAAGGTAGCCTCATGCTACTCCTTCAGCGATGACCAGGCTAAAGGCCTTGGTCCTGAGTTTGCTACTTGTGTCCCTTCTGGGACTGGACGTGGGTGCATCCCCTAGGCTCAGTTTGTCAGCAGCGCCAGCCTTCTCCTTTGTTAGGTTTCTTTTTCCCGAAACAGTCTATCTGGCTGAAGCCCTGAGAGAACGGGCCAGGGGAAGGGACACAGGGTCCAGGTCATATTCAGTTGGCTGGGAAGCAGCCTGTGGCCCTCTAACAGCTGTGCACCCATCATTCCACCATGCCCTCTGTGTGCCACCCTGCATCTGCTGACAGTCCCAGTCCTGGCCAGAGACCCATGGCCTACCTCCTGTCCCACCCCCTGGGCTCAGTAGAGTCCTGATGTGATTACACACGAAAAAGTCTTAGACAAAGAAAGTCTTAGACCACGGGTGAATTTTAGCAAAGACAAGAATCCATGAGATGTGCTGTGGTCATTGAAAATGAATGAAAAGCACATCCTGCCCAGTGATAAGGACCTCTCTAATCTTCCTCATAAGCCAGTGATGACTGATAAGAGGCTAAGCATTTACGTAGACCCACATACATAGGTGTCCCTTCCACAGAAAAGCTGCCAAGCCCAGAGCTCAAACTGGCTTGAAGCCACCTTCAAGTGGTGCCAGGAACCTGTACATGCTCCAGGGTTCTGTCCTCTGGGGGTCGAAAAGCCATTCAACCTCAGTGAAAGAGCCTTCCCATAAGAATTACACAGCCATCTACACTGAGATTCGGAGAGAATTTTCTGCTGACACACATACAAGGCAAGTCCGGGTTTTCATCAAATAGGATTTTGCTTTCAGTGGCTTTTGATGCTTCTCTTGCTTCCAGGGTCCCTTCAGCAGATCTCCCCAAACCACAACTGAGATAAGCAGCCCCTACCCCTGGGACCTGTCTGACCACACTGAGCTGAAGGGGTAGGGGAGGATCAGACCAGCCAACTTCCAGGGAAGAGGAAAAAACAAAGGATGGAGAGTTTACTACCAGATGAACCAATGACCATGACCAGGTTCTGGGCTCTGCCAGGCTCTCCTGCCACGATCCTGGCCCAGCCCTTGGCTCAGGGAGAGACTGAACACTCACTGTCCACACTGGATGGCTCTTAGGGACCAGAGTTTCCTGTGGGAGAATGAGGCTATGGTTTTGTCCAGGCAGGGTAACCAGGAATGGATTAGGATGCAGATCAGCTGGTAGCTTACTGCATACCTCTACCACCCCAGGGCTCTCAACACTATTTCAGAAGCCCTGCCACAGGGAATTTACAGGGAATTTACAAAGGACTTCACCTCCACCCTGAAGGATCTCATTATCAAATACAATAAAAAAGAACATCATATAACAAGGTTCAAAAGAACATGGAAAAACTCACAAAAATGAGCTCACAGCTGGAGAAACGGAGACTTCATTTCCCTGCCCCAAAGTAGGGAGTCCACCCCTGCCACAAGGGAGGCCTAGCTAGGAGGGACTATTCCAGGGCCACACTGATGGCTATTATCCAGTACAGACTCCAATTCAAAAGACATCCAGCCACTGATGGGAGTGAAGGGTGGGGCATGAGGGAATGGAGATTCAAGGGTGGTTCTGGGGCTTTCTGTCTATGTCCTTTTGCCAAGCTACCCCCGCCCCAACACACAGGGGTCAATGTGGGGCAGTTCTAGGCAGGTCATAGCAGAACTGGTCATGAACTCAGCCTGACCCAAGCCTGCTTCAGTGTGCCCCACACTTGGGACTCTTTGGGACTGAGGAAACTCACTGGGAGCCCATGACAGAGTTAGCAGGGAGATGAGGGTAGTGTAAGGCGGCAAGTCTGGGAAAGGACTGAGCTGCCTCTTCTCTTTGCCCACTGTTTGCATAGTCCTCTGGGCTCCCAGTCTGCTTGTCCTCACATCACTGTCCTAGAAGCCACGGATCCTGCATAAACCCTCTGGCTCTTTCCCCATGATTACAGGTGATCCTGACTCTGGGTCTCAGTCTCCCCAGGCAGCCCCCAGTACTCTCCACAAGTCAGACCAGGGAGGGCCCTGCCAAGTCATCTCCTAGGAGGTGGAGGGCTTGCAAGTCCATTGTAACTGTGAAGATAAGAGTTTGCTTTTATTTATTTATTCATTTTTGCTAAGAAGATGACTTAAACATGTATTTCTGATTTAGCCAACAGCTTCTCCCAAGAACTGCACTACTGAGCAAAATTACTTCTCCAAGTTCAAGGAAGCCTTACAGAGCATTATCATATCCATAGAAGGACGAAAATCTACGGCCGGCGCCGCAGCTCACTAGGCTAATCCTCCACCTAGCGGCGCCGGCACACCGGGTTCTAGTCCCGGTCGGGGCGCCGGATTCTGTCCCGGTTGCCCCTCTTCCAGGCCAGCCCTCTGCTGTGGCCAGGGAGTGCAGTGGAGGATGGCCCAGGTGCTTGGGCCCTGCACCCCATGGGAGACCAGGAAAAGCACCTGGCTCCTGGCTCCTGCCATCGGATCAGCGCGGTGCGCCGGCTGCAGCGCGCCGGCCGCGGCGGCCATTGGAGGGTGAACCAACGGCAAAGGAAGACCTTTCTCTCTGTCTCTCTCTCTCACTGTCCACTCTGCCTGTCAAAAAAAAAAAAAAAAAAAAAGGACGAAAATCTTGTGAATCTTGTGAGAGGGTCAAGAGAAGCCCCTGGGGCCCTGTCCTCCCACAGGGTTAGAGCTGCAGGAAATGCCAACAGAGGAGGCTTGGAAACAGTGTACTGCCAGGGGCGTGGGGATTCACTGGCTCTGGGAGGGCCAGCGAGGTTCTGGATGGGCAATGGGAATGGGGTGCATGAGGATACTTGTCTGGAGCTGATCATCAGCACCTGCTGTTTCAATAAACCCAGGTTTGGAAATGTTGGTGTATGAGTGTCAGGACAGAATCTAACCTCAGTAGGAACCCTATATACCTGAAGGAGTGGAGGTGATAGCTCCATAACTGGGTTCTTGGAATGGAGCTCAAGGGGTCTCTCAGGAGAAGCCACTGGCCAAGAATGGGGGGATTGCAACCCTATCTCACTTGACTCTCACCATGTCTCCAGTGCCAGTGGGCACCCATGAAGAGCTCTTTCAGGATCTGAGAGGCTGGTCACTGCTCCCCTTCTCCTTGGATTTCCAGAACTTTCATCAGGTCCTTTTCCAGACCTCCTTCCCAGCATCAGACACCTCCTAACAGCCTCCAGATCCAAACACCAAGACTTGAGACTCAAAGCCTCCCTCATTTTGTTCTCCACTGAGCTCCTGGGAGCTCTGGGTTTAACCCATCCCTGCCCATCCCCTTAGGCCCAGTGTGGTTCCACAGCAATGTCAATCCTGATAAATGGTTCAGAGAACGGGCTTTCAGGCTGCTTGGAAGACAGGGTAGTATGGGATCTGGGGATAGGAACAGGGCTATGAGACTAGGAATATCCCCAAACTCCTAGCTCCATCTAGACCAGCAAGAGTCATATGATCTTAAAGTAAAGCCCCGTTCCATAATCATCCCTTGGGGTCTCTAAGGCATGAGAGGTCCTGTTTCCTGACTAGTCACACCCTCTAGTGCACTAAGTAGAAAGCCCTGCCTGTGAGGAATCCAGTCGCTCAGGTCCTAAAATACCGCCAGTCTGGGTTACCAAGCTCTGACCCACCCCCTACTCTCTCAATTCTAACCTTAACCCTATTCAGGGGAGCAGTTTATTGACAGTGACTGGGATTACCCTGCCATTCCAAGGAGATTCCTATAACCCAGATTCCTCAGAAAAGATAAAGACCCATTTGTTCTGGAATATGATCACTATTATGCCACAAGCACAACTTGGCCCAGATCAGACTTTCAGGGAATCTGAATCCTTGGCACATTGATGGGCCCTGCCAACTTCAAGTTTCAGAGCACACAGGCCAATTTCAGGCCTGATCAGCCCAGCTGACTCCAGCCCTTGCCTTAGGAACCTCCAGACCACTTCTGTTCAACTCCACCTCAAGAGGTCACACTAGCCTTAAGGTCACCAATATGATGAAGCAGTAGCTAGATCAGATGTCAGGGGCAGGTACAGAGCCAAGGGCATTCCAATCTGGAGAAAGCCATAGTCTATCCACTAGAACCTGTGAGCTCGTATCCACTGAGTGGACCACACAGGCAGTCTGCAGAGTACACCAGTGGCTGGGCCACCTGGGATGCCCTGGAAGGAAGAACCAATACTTCACTGCCCCAGCCCCCTCTTAGCAAGCACGCAGGACCCTAACCTTGAGCTCCTGATGAAGCATGAGGACCTGACAGTAGAGGGGTGGGGGCCTACATGTACTCCTTTAATATCATGGTAATGTTCAGGGCCGCAGGATATGCATAAACCTGGCTTGCACTAGCTTGTTATGTGACCTTGGACAGCTACCTCTGTATCTCTGCCACAGGATCCACAAAGGTAAGTGTACACCAGAGGCCAGACCACAGTCAAGGTGCAGGGTCTTTGTCAAGTCAAACAGCCTTAGAGAATTTGGCCCAACCCTGGGGAAACTGAGGCCAGTCAGGCTGACAGAGAGTGTCTGATTGTTCTCTTGGTAAAAATATGGGAAGGAGACTATACTACACAAAATACTGCTGTTTTCCCCTTGACGGCCTCAAACCTTGGTAAAGGTCACTTAATAGCCACCTGTGAAGAGATCCTACAATGAGAGCCACTTGTGTTTTCCTTGTACCCCAGTGGTCCCTCCAGGTAGCATCAGATCTAGATAGTGATGCTGTGATGGCTGCTAGAAGCCAGAAAGCAGATGGCAGGCCCATGTGGGTAGTGCTACTGAGACCCAGGTAGGCTGGAGCCCATGGTTTCCTGGAAGCCTACTCACACATCTTCTAAGAAGATGCTGGTATACTGATAGGCCAGAGCTCTGGAATGCACTTCTAGGCCAAAGAATCAGAGCCTTAACCCCTAGTTGGCTGAGATTGGTCCTGAGCACCCCTTTTCCCTAAGAGGCCAGCAAATAGATTGAAAGTATGTGCCTCTATAGGAAATAACTTTGGGAAGACCCGGTCTTGAAGAAACATTCTTGGTTTTGCTGGGTCCATCACTAGACCAAGAAGGAAAGCATGGCAGGGTATTCTGAGCAGACTGGCTCATTACACATCAAGACTTCCCAGACAATGAGATAATGCCTCCCTTGACAGGGGCATCACCAGAAACCAACTCAACTCTATCACCTTTTACCTCCTAGGCACCCCCTCTTCCCACAGAAATCAGTAGTACTGAGGGTGGAACCAGGAGTCCAAGAAACACACAAAAACAGCAGTACAGCCCTATCTCATATGCTGGGCCTAACGGCAGCCCCTTCCCCCTGTCCCCTTTCCTCTGACAGTATCTGTCACAACCACTATATGCCCACATTCCTTGAATCAGCATCATACCCAAAGGGATCACACTTTTGCATCTACTAAATAAATAAATAAATGGCCGATCTTCCAGGCCATGAGATATGGAAGTAAAGCTAACATGCAAATGTGAAAAGGCACCCATGAAAATGAAACGCCCACAATAGCACCAATGCTGAGATGACCCCACAAGAGCCAAGGTCTGGAAGGGAACTGGGATGACTGGAGGTGGGATGGGAGGTAAGTTTGCTCCATGGCCTGATCTAAGAGGATGAGTCCCAGGACAGTGGACATGATAGGGTCCCCTTGCATCTTCCATGTCCCTGGCTAAATGAGATTCCTGATCATGGCTTGCACTGCATTGACCAACTCCTTTCAGCAGCTGTTTAGCCAAGATGCTGGTAATCAGTAGCATCTTAGACAATGGAGCTGCCTAGCAAGAGTCAAGGTACCTCTTTCAGCAAGAATAGCAGAAGAGGCCCATCTGCTGTTCCTGGCAGGCAGGCAGGATGGCTCTCAGCATGGGACTGAAGGTTGTGAGATACTATCCAGTCACAGATGGGGGCTACCTCTTTGGCCTGTACCACACATACCCAAGTTGATAAGACTGGCCCTGGAAATTAGGTGTGCTATATTCCCAAGCCTTTACTCCCCTCGGCTCCTGGCTGCCTACACATATTTGTGCTTGGTAACTTGGGTCTGAATAATTGAAGAGGAAGGTAAGAGCTGCAGGGACCAGCCACAGACGGTGCCACCCAGGACTACTGAGCAAGCTGTTGGTTGGTGCTGATGGTACACAGTCAGTCATCACAGGTCTGCCAGCTCCTGTCATGGGCCTTTCCACAGTGTTACATGGGCTTCCCAGTTAGGCAATCCAGCACTCAGGTCTCTTCCTGCTCTCAGCTTTCTGATCTGTGAAGTGGGGTGTAGCAAGAATGGAGAGAACACAGCCTAGACCAGCTTTCCCTGACACAAAGAGGCACAGATACAGTCAGAAAAACCTGTCACTGTTGAGAATGCCCAGCTCCTCAGAGAACCAGGGAGACAGATGCTCATGGCACGCAGGTCTGCAGAGTAGGTCAGGGCAGGGGCAGCCCCCAGGATGGAGCTGGGGTAAAGGACAGCCAGCTCGCCTACTGTCAGTGCTGGAAGCTCCCCGCCTCCAAGCCCTAGAGAGGACGGGGACTTCCTCAGGACTACACAGGAGGTGAGCTAGACACAGTTCTTGGGCCTAGCTCCACAGAAGCCCCTGTCTGGGCTCTCAGAAGGGCTGCTGGGCAGAGGCCTCGCCCTCGGAAATGGTTGACCGATTTCTCTCCTGTGAGGAGACCCTGGGCTATGGTTGCCAGGAAAGATGAAGCTTCACAGTTATTTTGCACTGTGGTTGGAGATAAGCGCAGTTGAAACAGTTTCATGTTGCTGCTGCTGATGCTATCTCGAGCCCAGACCTGCTCTTTCAACCTGAGAGATGATTAATCGAAAACCTTTCTCCCTGTTCTTTTTTTCAACTTCAAGGGAAGATCTGCACAAACTTCCCAGGCCCTACCCTCAACCCATCTGGACCCTCACTCAAGGGGAAGGCCAGGATCTGCCTCAAGCGCCTGCGGCCCTGGAGGCAAATTATTGTACAGTTCAGAGAATTCTTGTCAACGCTTACACCTAAATAACGAAGACCAAGAGAAAGACACAGAACACCACCAGCACCCCTCAAGGCTTCCTGAGTTCCTCCCTCCTGTTCAGTATCCTCCTCCAACCTCTTACCATACGCTAGTTTTGTCCCTTCTTGAACTTCAGATAAGTGGAAGCATACACAGCACACTGTCATTTCTGTTGGACTTCTTTCATTAAATGTTGTGTCCGTGCACTTCTCTCTGGTGTTACACAGAGTTGTGGTCTCTTTTTTGTTGCTGACGTATAGTATTCCATTACCTGAACATCCCACAATTTATTTCCTCATTCCACCACCAACAGACCTTTGGGCAGTTCCACTTCTTGGTTCACACTGATAAAGCTGCTATGAATATTGTTGTACTCATGTTTTGGTCAGTGTATGTTTGTCTTTCTGCTGGAGATGCAGGGTATGGTGCAGTTGCTGGGTCACAGGAATTATCTTGTAGCTGCAGCAGGGATTGCCAAACTTTTTTCCCAAGGAAGTCTTTAGTTAAACAATATTATTGTTGGTTTCCCTGTCTTGTGTAGGCACTGCTTATTCGTGTCGGATCTTTCCTTTCCTCTCACGTGATCTGAGCCTGCTTATCCAACACCCTTATCACTATTGGACATTCTTCTCTACATTGTTCATTTTTTTCAGATAAGCCAATTGCTGGGAACAAAGCCCAGTTCTGACTGAACCCTCAGCCAAGCTCACAGGGCTGCGGGCCTATCCTCAGGCACTGTGCTTAGGCAAGCTACAGGATAGTGTGTTTATGCATGAGAAGGAAAATTGCCCAGTTTATCAGTCGGCAGTCTCCTATGTTGCCATGGCTGTGGCAGGATTACCTCCATGTCCAGTGTCTTTTCTGGAGGTGGTGGCTCACTTAGGGCCAGCTGGACCCAGGCGTGGTGCCAATGCACAGTTTAGTGCAGCCTTTGCCTACAAACCTCCGGGAGACCCCAAGGGGAAACTTAAGTACTGTTGTCCTATGTGAGGGACCAGGCTCAGCTACAGAGCCCTAGGTACATTCTGGGTCCTCCTGGGGTCCAAGTCCCTAGTCCCAGCATCTCCTGGTGTGTTCATTTTCCTGCCCCCTTTCAAATCTGCCCACTTCTGTCTGTCTTGATAGCCTTATTCTGGCCCAGCCCATCTCATTCATACAGACAAGCACCTCAAAAGCCCCATGGACCCTTGTCCTAATGCAGACCAACCCTCTCTCCTGACAGCCACCATTAATTCATTGCACAATATTTACTGAACGTTAGAAACTTCCATGCTCTACAGGGACCCCCAAGCTGTGAGGTATTCACATTTTAGGGAATTAATCCTCTAGGTCCTATATTGGCTACCTGCTGGCTCAGAGTGACTTCTAGGCCCTTTGGTCTTAGATCCTGCCCTATCACTGATTCCTGTAGACATGCCACATCACTGCTCACCACACTCTTTCCCTGACAGCAGTCCTGGGCTCCAGGAACTCAAATGAGCCACAGTTTCCTACTATTCTCTGCTCCCTGACTGGATTGTGTCCCAGTCAACTGATTGACATCTGTCCCCTTAACATTGTTGACCAATATCCACTGGGAGGTAGCAAGTTCCTCTATTGGGTACCCTCTTCGTCAATACCTACTCCGGGGCTTGCCTGCCTACCTCCAGGGTCAAAAGAGTGTACTGTCATCTTCTCCTTGGACTGTGGAGTTTCTGCTCCAAACTGCTCCATCTCCTGGGTTTGGGAGAACTCCTCCCCACATAGGTGCTGGCAGTGGTTATGTTCCAGAGTTTGAGGAAAGTGAGCCTCTTATCACCTTTGATTAAATGACATGTTCACAGGTTTTACAAAAGGAAAAAGGATGGAAGGGCAACATGAATTTCCCAAAGAAAACATTCGTTGGGGCAAAGGCCAGCAGCAGGCTACAAGAAACTGCTCAGTTCACAGCCACAGACCTTGTTATCATTAGTCTTATCTACAACAGCCTCTGAAAGGTAAACCACCCTCATCCCTTGGGTCCAGCCAAGGGAGTTGGGAACTCAACACCAGCACGGCTGTCTGCTGATTTTCCCACTTAATGGATTTGGGAACCATCTCAAAGGAAGCAGCAAGACAGAGGGAAGCCTGGCTCGGCTCTCTGACAATGTGTCACACTTCCTCCAGCTCAGGGCCTGGGGCAGCCCCAAGCTTTCTTGGTGGAGGACCTGGCTCCTTCCCAGGCCTTTCCTCTGGCCAGGCTGGATGAGGGTGAGGTCAAGTGCTGGGAGGGAGACCAGGGAAGCAGCAAATGCTGCTGAAGCCTCAGCTCCAACCCAGAAATGACACAACAACATAAAAATAACTCATAGTCTCCCTTCTCCCCTTAGACTTGGGGTGCTCTCCTTGACTGACTTCCATAGCCCACAGATCCTTCCTCCTGCTAGGGCCTCTCTGAGACGGTTTCTGTGGGCCTCTCCCAGGTTCTCAACTGAAACAGCAGCTCAGGACTAGTGACAGGGCTGTGAATCAGATGGACCCTAACCAAAGAGATGCACACCAGCCAGTGTCTGAATCTGGACAGAAATAAACCAGAGCCTCAGGCCATGCCCTGGGACATGGTCCCTCTATAGGTCCCTATGCCTAGGGGGCCCAAGGACAGAGAGACACAGCTTTGGGCTTGGAAACAAAGCAAAATCAGCCATGGACCTGGGTCTCCTGGATACAATAAACACACATGGTAGGAATGAGCATCTTTCCTTATAGGCAGACAGACACAACAGGTCCACAAGTGATAGGCAGACAGATAAACACAGGTCAGGACTCCTGGTAGTAACAGATAGATGGACAGACACTGGCAGACTCAGAGATCAGAAGGGACAGATGGAGAAGCCAACTGGGGACACTGGCAGTGACAGAATGACAGACAGACAGGTGGATAGATTTAGCCTCTTCCAGTCTGAGCCTCTGGCACACACACAGACATGGCAGCAGACTATATGTAGGACAAAAAGTGGTAGTTCCATTCTTGACTAAGTCCCAGATGGTGCATGCCTGGAAGCTCTAAAAAGTTCTCGCTCTGCCAGCACCATGGCTCACTAGGCTAATCCTCTGCCTGCAGCGCCGGCACCCTGGGTTCTAGTCCCGGTTGGGGTGCTGGTTCTGTCCTCTTCCTGTCCAGCTCTCTGCTGTGGCCTGGGAGTGCAGTGGAGGATGGCCCAGGCCCTTGGGCCCTGCACCTGCATGGGAGACCAGGAGGAAGCACCTGGCTCCTGGCTTCGGATCGGCACAGCGCACCGGCCACAACGCGCCAGCCATAGCAGCCACTTGGGGGGTGAACCAATGGAAAAAGGAAGACTTTTCTCTCTGTCTCTCTCTCTCTCTGTCTAACTTTGCCTGTCAAAAAAAAAAAAAAAAAAAGTTTTCCCTCTTGGCACTGTGACTAGAGGCTTTGAGGACCCTTGTTTCCAGAGTTACAATGTCTCCAGTCCCATGAGTCCCAGGAAGGCTGTGGTTCTGATTGTTCCTGGAGCCAGACTCAAGCATCTGTTCCTTCTCCAACTGCTGGTTCACTCCCTAAATGGCCACAAGGACAGAGTTTGGCTGATCTGAAGCCAGAAGCCACGAGCTGTTTCTAGGTCTCCCACATGGGTGCAGGGGCCCAAGCATTTGTGCCATCTTCTGCTGTCTTCCCACATGCATTAGTGGGGAGCTGGACCTGAAGTACAGCAGCCAGGACTCGAACTGGCATCTACATGGAATGCGAGCACTGCAGGTGGTAGCTTTGTCTGTTATGCCATAGCACCAGCCCCAGAAGCTCAAATTTTTCAATTGGGTGTCTCCTTATTCTATCTCTTGGTTCAAAACCCTTGTGTTATATCTTCTGGGACACAGTTCCACATAATGGTCTTTTATTTGTTAAAAGAACTGTGTCCTAAAGAACAACTCATTATTCTGTCAAATATCACTCGCAAGCTGCTGCTTCAACTATGTCTTCAACAGGCTAAGGCCAGCACTCTATCATACTAACAGCACCAGGGTGACACAGTACACGATATAACCAGGAGATCTCATGGTCATGGACCTACATTTCCACCCTTTGCTGGAAAATGCATCCTTCTTTACTATAAAGCAGATTCTTAGGTCTAACCTAATGTTATATAAGATCTCATACTAGGGGTTGGCACTGTGGCGCAGCAGGTAAAGCAGCCGCCTGCAGTGCTGGCATCCCATATGGGTGCCGGTTCGAGTACCAGCTGCTCCACTTCCAATCCAGCTCTCTGCTATGGCCTGGGAAAGCAGTGGAAGATGGCCCAAGTCCTTGGACCCCTGCACTTTTGTGGGAGACCTGGAAGAAGCTCCTGGCTCCTGGCTTCAGATCAGCACGGCTCCATTCATTGCAGCCATCTGAGGAGTGAACCAGTAGATGGAAGACCTCTCTCCCTCTGCCTCTCCTTCTCTCTCTGTGTAACTCTGACTTTCAAATGAATAAATAAATCTTTAAAAAAAAAAACACCATACTAGTGGATTAAAAACTCTGAAAGCTTTGGATGAAACTCCACAGAAGGAACAATCAATTGATACCTCAATGTGTATTTTTTTTTTTTTTTGTCTAAATGACAAAACTGGACCTTCCAGGGTAGGAATATCACAGTAGTTAAGTGGCAATCAAGTAGCCTATTGACATCCTTAAGGCATGGAGTTGTGGACCTCTTTGTGAACCATGCTTAAGCATTTCTGCCCTCAGTCAGCTGCTAAGGGATCAACCATGCAGCAACAGATGTGACCTGTGAGAAAAGTTTTGGAAGATAACACAGGATTTTGGGTTACCAGTTTTACAGCTTACTTGTGCCCTCCAATCATGCTTGTGCTTGATTCCAGATGTGCCCCTTCCACCTTGTGACAGATTGTTGCTGGGCCCACCTGATCCTACAGCCAACTCATCGTGGTAGTTCTTACAGCATGCTCATTTGATCAGGACTTTAAGGTCTCTAGGACTCAGAAATATGGTAAGAGTTGTTTTTCAAATGGTGTATAAGTCTCCAGTGCAGACAATACGGCCTTGTCCCAGAAACTTAGGAACAAATGTATTTTCCCACTACTGATGCCTAGAAAACCACAGGCTCAGATGTTTCATATGGCCCTCATAGCAGAGATACTTGTATTGCAGTATATACTGAAATTCCTAGAGCTTTTTCCTACCTGTAGCCCCACTCACAGACGATAGGCTTTTATGTCACTGACAGATATATAGGTTATAGTGACATTCCCAGGTGTGTAGCAGATGGTATCCATATGCAAAGAAGCCTGCTTTTTTCTCCATTGTAGGAAGTATAAGACATACTGATTTGTCCCATAGTTCAGAAAAAATTTCCCAACATGCTCTTGACCACATAGATCCCTGAAAACTTTGATGACATGGCAGATGTGAATGTTCACAGTGCTTATATTCTGGAGTGCAAGTATCTTGCCATGGCCACCAATCTCGTCAGAATGGCATAACACTGATAGAGTAGACTACTGTGATGTTTCACAGGATGTCCAGATGGTTCAGATCCCACTCTTGGGTTTATATTATGACCTAGGGCAAGGGAGTTAACCTTGCCTTGGAAATTCAAACTGTTGTTTGTCTCAAACAAATGCAAACTTTTTCTGAAAGAGGGAGAAAAGAATGGATTCATCAGATCAGCAGTGACACACTGTGTGCCTGGGACCAAAGCAAAGCAAAGATTCGGCATCCAACAGAAATAGTGGCTGTAGCTGGAACTAAGATTGCTGAACTGGTTCCAGGATCCATCTGGATTTTTGGTAAATTAAGTGAAGATGAATAGACTTGCTTTTGGTCTTTATTGGTAACATTAATTTCTGCCAATACCCCTAGAATGTGACATTGCTTTTATATACCATTTTGATTCAGATAGGAAGAAGTATTGGAGGTTTCTACTGGGCTTTCCTCACTATTACCACACAGGCCAGGGGCCCAAGATAGGGGTTTCAAATTAACATGTTTATCTGATTATAATACTGACTGGGTCTTGTGGATCCAGAGGGCCTGCCATAAACAGAACTTGGGCCAGAAATCTATTTGTTTCCTGGCCCACACAAGTCTCCTACTCTAACAAGAGCTTTTGGTGACATTTAAGGTTCCTGGGTGATGATATCAAATCTTGTGTTCAACAGCCCTTGACATGTTTGAATATTCTCTTTTTCCTAGTATGTATGGTTACCCAAATAAAAGCCACAGATCCCCATGACTGGGGAAGTCATCATTCCTACCTGTTGTGGTGGTATGACACCATTCTTTGTGGGATATTTGGCTTCTTCTTCAATCAATATGTTCTGAGTCAAAATTCCAAACAATCAGTTCAGATACGGAAACTCATAAGCTAACAGTTTGGTTTTTTTTTAAGTCAGAGTTACAGAGAGGAGGAGGGAGAAGGAGAGGGAGAGAGAGAGGAAGAAGGAGAGGGAGAGGGAGAGGGAGAGGAGGAGGGAGAGGGAGAGGAGGAGGGGGAGGGAGAGGAGGAGGGAGAGGAAGAGAGGGAGAGGGAGAGGAAGGGAGGGAGAGGGAGAGGGAGAGGCAGAGGGAGAGGGAGAAGGAGAGGGAGAGGAAGAGAGGAAGAGGAAGAGAGGAAGAGAGGGAAAGAGAAAGAGAGGGAGAGAGGGAGAGAGGGAGAGAGGGAGAGAGGGAGAGGGAGAGGGAGAGGGAGAGGGAGAGGGAGAGGGAGAGGGAGAGGGGGAAGCCTCCTGGTTCACTCCCCAAATGGCCGCAAAGGCCAGGGCTGGGCCAAGCTAAAGCCAGGATCCAGGAGCTTCATCCAGGAGCTTCTTGCAGGTCTCCCATGTGATGGCAGGGGTCTAAGCACTTGGGTCATCTTCCACTGTTTTACCAGGCACATTAATAGGGAGCTGGATTGGAAATAGAGCAGCTGGGACTCAAACCAACACCCATATGGGATGCTGCTGCTGCAGGCGATGGCTTAACCCGCTTTTCCACAGCACTGGCCCTGAGCTAACTTTTTGTTGGGGTGACTGAACTCATCATCCACAATGGGTTTCTCTGACCATGTAGAATTAACAGTGCCTTCATTGGCTGCTGATCTATTTTGACCCCAGGGATGCTGTGTTCTATTAACCATCTCCATAACTCTCTATGAGTCAGGTCTTCTCAGCTACTCTCTAACTTTGCTACTCATAATAACTGTGCCCTAACTTGTGGGAGATAGGTGCTACCAGTTGGCTTCTATTATTCCAGAGACTAATCACCCTGATTGCTAACAGTCAGCCCAGTTCTGTGACAGTATTTCCTACCGTCAGTCATGGCATTAGAAAAGACAGTCACAACTTCACTTCTTAATGATACTGGTACCCTTTTCCCCAGCACATTCCTTATTGTTTTGGTATATTCTGGGTACTTCAGTGAATTATCTAGTCTTCCTTAATATGTCCATTCCTAATAGTTTGACGCAGCAATTCTGGCACTTCTCTCCCTTAGTGTGAGCTATCCTTTCCTCCATGCATTTAGGATCTACTCTAACAACGTATTTGCACCAACTCCCAGGGCCCTGCCACAGTTTTAAATGCTGTGTCCTAGAGAGAGAGTATGCTCCCATACCCACAAAACTCTTTAATCCAAATTTCTATTCCACTCTCTTTTTCTAGAATCCAGTCCTATGCATACTCTCTTAGCTTGCCAAGTACTTGCTGGTTAAGTCTCACATTTCCTTGAGGTATAGTTCTTTTCTCCATTAGCAGCCCAAGCACATCTCTAGCCAGCCACTGTTATAACTTAATCTTAGTTATTGGCCCAGTGGCCAAGAGGTAATGTGGGAACAGATTCTGATAGAATGAGAGAAGAGATCCTGTAGGACATAGGCTTGCATTATCTTTTTAAAGTTAAGAGGCAAAGTTAAGCTCTAGTTTTTAATAAGGATGAGTGGGCCACTTCTGCAGGTATAGAGTGTCTATAGGAATCTGATTGTGGGGAGCAACTGGGAGCAACTCGGACTAAGTTACTGGAATTAAGACTTATTCTATGCATCTGCTCTCCCACAATACGGCGCTGGGAGAGGAGAAAACAGCTTCTACGCAGCTGCCTCTTGCCAACTTGAGTGATGACCTCCAGGAGCTGATCCTGCTCCTGATTGGAAGAGAGCAGCGTACTCGGCGTGTGGGCAGCCGAGTTGGGATTGGCGGAAGAGGACTATAAAGGAGGAGAGCGACAACATGCACCAGGAACATCTAAGGGGAACATCTGAGGGAACACCTGTGCATCCCCCGAGAGAGCCGGCCGGCGGTGTGCCGCTCCCCTGCGGAAGTGGGGAAAGTGGCCAGGGGGAACCGCCCTTCCACGGAGGTGGAAGGGACGGCAGCCAACCCGGGAAGAACCAGCAGCAAACCCGGGGAGGGCCGAGCAGACGAAAGAACAGCGCAGGGTTCAGTGTCGCTCCTCCACGAAGACGGGGAGCAACACTGATGATTTGAGATTTTCAGCTACATCAGACATACTAGTCTTATGGATCAGGCTTCATTCTTTCCAATCAGGGCTCTGCTCTTGGTATCAAGGACTTGTTGCAGGGCTGTTTAACTTTTGGAGATTAACTACTATGTTAGTCTCTTTTTCACTGCTATCACAAAAATACCAGAGGCTTGGAACTTAAGTCCAAACAGTATGATACCAGCTTGGATGATAGCCCCTGTGCCACATCATGGCAGACAGCATTGTGGCAGGAGCCCATTCAATAGAGAGATCACATGACAGGACAGGAAGTCAGAGAGATTCAAGGATCAGATTTGCTGCTGTTTAACAACTCACTCTCACAAGAACAAGTAACTCACTCCTAAGACCAGCATCAATCCAAAGGTAGTATGAGCAGTGACCTAGTTTTTTGTACTAAGCCCCATGTTGTAAAGATTCCACCACCTCTCAATAGCACCACACTGAGGACCAAGCATCATACACATAAACCCTTGGGGGATACATTCAAACCATACCAACTACTTTGACAAATAAGTCTTAGATTTGGTTTTCAGCTTCGTCTCTGCTATGGTAAGAGGTAATGGTTCCCCATATGCACCAAAGAGGCCTATGGTTTTCACACTTAGCTTTTCATTGCCAATTAATCACTCTAAGCTCTCCATTAGCATTAGCTGAAACTCAGTCAAGCTTAGCAGTTCCATTGTCCCTATAGTAATTAGTTTCCCCTAATTTTCAAACACATTATGTACTGCACCAGTTAATGTATTCTCCTCCAACATGAATAAAAGTTTTCACAATCATATTATTACCATGTGCCAGAGGCTGTCTGCCTCACCTGCAATGGGGTCCTCAATGGCAGCCAGACAGTGGGGGTGACCAATCTCTAAAATCCCATATTACCATCTCATTTTATTGATCCCTTCTGGAACAACATGCCATAGATGAAATGCAGCAAGAAGCAAACTGAGTTGGAGGTTAGCATGCAGAAACTTTTTGAGGCAAAGCCTTGTGATCACCGCTGTGGAAGACAAGAACTAAAGAATGATTAGGCAGAAGCAGACAGTGAGCTGCCACACAGTTCCAGTCAAGCCCATGGGAGCTCTCCTGGGTGGTCTTTTAGAGTTTTCCCAAAAGGGAAGGAGCCAAGCTTTAAAACTCAAATTTCTCAGTCATTGGCTGGACTTTATTCAAGGCCAGCCTCAAGGAAGGCTAACAGCTGAATAACATCTTCACCCATAAAGAGGGATCTGGGCTGTGCATCACATGTGCACAGACTACCTTAAAATGCCCCAAACAAGCCTGGACCCCAGGAAAATGGGTCAGAAGGCTGATGCTTAGAAATCCTCTCCCCAGTAAGATTCTATTGCTTCAGCTTAAACCTCTTTTGTACTGGGACATAAAAGCCCAGGAAAGGGTCACACTTTGCCATTCTCAGATACCCAACTCCTCAAAAGAAATGGCTTCAAGGTTCCCCTCCCTCCCTAATATTGAGTATTCACTGTGCCTCAGCCAGAAGGTACCATGGACACCAGCCAAGCACTCATCATCCCTTGGCAGTGAGCAGAGTCAGCCCTATCTGGGTTGGGGGAGGGAATCAGGTGTAATTCCTTGGGTAGAGAGCAGCCTGTGCAAGGATGAGGAAGAGTCACTTGCCAGTGTGGCAAGAGGGTAGCAAAGAAAATGCCTGTGATGGATGCCTGGGGGAAAGTCCTTCACCCATGCCAAGAGACCTCGTAAAAGTCACGGCAGGAATAGGTTGAGGCCAGATCAGGGGATTCCACACCCAGGAGCCACAGTTAGGGTAGCTCCAGAATGGTAGAACTTCTCCCCAAAGAGGGGCCTGCAGAAACACGTCTGAAAATAACACTAGTCTGAGGATGATTAAGCAAAGGCAGGGATCCTGGTTGGATCCTGGTTGGAGGGTGCAGGTATGGATTTGGAGAGAAAGAACCAAATTCCAAAGAATCTGCCAACCTAGAAGATAGGCAGAGGAGAAGATAGCTATAGAGGAGGCTGGTAAGCATCAAGCAGGAAGGAGAAAGAGCACCAGGACTGGTGAAATCGTGGAAGCCAGGGGAGGCCTAGAGGGTATAAAACACCCCTGAGCCTGGAGGCAGCAGGTCAGTGTTTGGTGAGGTGGCAGGAGCCTTGGGGCAGGTAAGAGAGGATGGGATGATGATGTGACTGGAAGAGGCCTAGACAGTTCAGGCACGTGGAGGCTGGAACCTTTGGACAGGCTGGATACTGAGCAGAATTCAGGGGAGAGCAGCTATAGGCTTGCAGTTCACCTCAGCTTCCTATTCTGAACTTTCCCCAGGGCCTTGCTAGAGCAGGATAGACAGGAACCATACTCAGGTCCAGGTGACAGCTCACATCTGGGTTTCCCAGAGGGGGCAAGTCTAACTGGTCCACCCATCCATTCTGACAGCACTAAGCTCTCTGCAGACAGGGCGACATCCAGCTGTTTCGAGGGCTTTTCCAGCAGGCCACACTGTTTCCTACAGGGAAACCCCAGCCCTAGGCAAACAGACCCCCGCCCCTTGACTAAGGCCTCCAGAATCTGGGCTGGAGGCCAGGGTGGGGCAAGTCACTGAGTCAGGACAGTGGTTTTTAGCTTCCTTAGTTTGTGGCCACAGATATCCTCACTACCCTAGGGGATGACCTGGTAGGAGTAGATGAACCTTGTAGATGCCCTGGAATGACTTGCGCTATTTCTTTAATGCTCAGCATAGTCATATGAGAGAGGATCAGGAACTCCCTTTCACAGATGATGTAACAAGCTTGAGCAGAGAACTGACTTGTCCAAGGTTATAGCCAGACAGGGGGAGAGATGAGACCTGAACCTAATTCTTCGAGACTCCCTGCCAGATGTTCTTCCATTACCCACCTTGACACTAAGTGTGAACCAACCAGGATAAGACAGAGTTGCCAGCTCTTGCTATGTTGCTTCAGAATGTTAAGTAGTCCTAGGGCCTCAAAGGTCTGTCCCACACTGTCCTGATACCTTTTGCTTGAGCTCTTCCAGGCCCATCCATCACCCCTGGGAAGCCTCTCATACCCAGGATCTTGGCCTTCTAAACTCTCATTTCTCCTTGGGACTCCAGTACCCAGACCCCAGTTCATCCCAGACTTCACATTACCACTGGAGAGACTAAAGTGTAGAGAAGCACAGGGATAGAGAGCACAGGCAGGATGCACATGGACCTAACATGTTTCCTAGGGCAGCCTCCCAAGTATCCATGAATGGCAGTTATGAAAGGATCTAGGTCTTGGCTACCCCATTGAGGCTCCTGGGGCAGCCCCAGCTCCAGGGCCTTCACAGGGGATCTCCTCTCTTGCTTGCTCTCCACAGGAAGCATTTGTGGCTGCCGACCAGCTGCAGAAGTCTGGGCATTCCCAGAGAGCAACACAGGGGCAAATGGCAACCCCTAACCTGCCACTCTCTGGCCCTCTTCCAATCACTATCATGCTGCCAACCACACTTCTTATCTCCAGTGCCTGGCTTCCTACTGCTTTTAAAGAGACACGTGGCTAGGTGGCTGCCTGCCACCAGGCCAACAGTGCCTTGGATGAGTCTCCTGGGGTTATGGTAGGCTCATGCTTTGCTCACCACAACAAAAGGCTCTCCTCTCTTCTCAGTACCCAGAACATCCTGAAGACTGCCAACAAGCCCAACAAGCCCAGTGGATGGCAGCAGGGGCTCTTCTGAAGGATGTATCTATCCATCTATCCATCTGCTCACTTATTCAATAAATATTTATCAAGCACCTACTTACTGTGTAGAAGGCACTGTCCTGGACATTGGGGCCAAGTGGGAAACAATCCAAATTCTCTTCCCTCTTGGTGATTACATTCTGGTGAAGGAAAGACAATACAGCAGTAAGCAAAAGAATTCCCAATGTAGTATCAGCTCAAAGTGACGGAAACAGTAAACCGGTTTTGGCGTGAACACCTGGTGGAGTCAATTGGGACCCTTTTGGGGAGATGATGTATGCCTGATGTCTAGCTGACAAGGAGGAGCTGGATTTATGTGTTTAAGGATTCTACAGGTTGATGCACTAGCCAAAAGTCACAGGGATGCAGGCTGGGGGTAGGGGCAGTGAGGAGTTTATTACAACTGCCCTGGTAAGTGATGGCCTCAACTGGAAGTTGGAGGTAAAGAGGAGAAGAAGCAGTCAGGAAAGGGATCCCAAGGGAACAGAGGACAGAGGCTAGAGCACAGGAGGAAGGTGAGCTTGGTGATCAAGTCCTTGGAAGAGGAGGCCTCTTGCTTTTTAAAGAGACACCACTGGGGCCGGCATTGAGGTGTAGCAGGTAAAGCTGCCACCTGCAGTGCGAGCATCCCATATGGGCACTGGTTCAAGTCCCAGCCGCTCCTCTTTTGATCCAGCACTCAGCTATGGCCTGGGAAAGCAGTAAAAGATGGCCCAAGTGCTTGGCCCCTGCACCCACTTAGAGACCCAGTCCTTGAAGGCCTCTGTCAAATGCCCTTGCATAGTTCAAGTATGATCCAGAGGGAAGTGGGGACAGATGACAAGGGAGCCCTGTAGCCTGGTCCAGCTGGACTGTACTCACTCTCGGGGCACCCTGACTCTGATCATATGAGAAACTGGAATTGAGATGCAGCAAGTGTGTGCTCCCACATCTTGAACAGAACTTTGAAGAGTGGATACTGAACTGTTGCCTGATGACTGCCACTCAGCACCTTGACCTGGACATGATTCAGGATGGTACCCAGCAGGGAATGCCCACTGAGCACTGCCAGATATCTAAACTGGCATCTACTTGGCCTAGAGTAGCTTCTGAGCTGCTGGTCACAAAGAGAGTGGAGAGGAGTGTGCAGACAGTAGTGACAGGCCAGGAGGAACAGAGCTGCCAGGAGGAGGATTATCAGCCAGTAGAACCTTGTGACTCACCACGCACTCACATCTTGGCGTACTACTGATGGCAGCTCTCTACTTTGCATCCGAGCCCCACAGATATTAAGGCAGGAGGGCTGGGGATGCCAAGATAGGTGCAGAATGGAAGTTGCGACCATTGCAGCATAAATGACAATATGACAGAAGAGGCAGCAGTCTTGCATATGCATTCAATTTATGACAGAAAGAGGCAGAGGTGTTGCATACACATTCAATTTTGGGACAAAAGTTATCCACTAGAGACACTCCTATCACAAATGTCAGTGGCTAGGGTACTGTGGATATCTGTGATCCATCCAATTATAACCTTCATAGCTGGTCTGACTCTGTAGAAGGACCCCAAGGGTAGGAAAGGATGAGAATTGTGCCATTTTTAAGAATTTGGCTGGGGGGGGTGGGCAACATTGTGGCATAGTGGTTAAAGCTGCCACCTGTGATATCAACATCCCATTTGGGTGCTGGTTCATGTCTGAGCTGCTCCACTTCCTGTCCAGCTCCCTGCTAATGTCCTGAGAAATGCAGCAGAGAATGACCCAAGTTCTTGGCCCACATGGGAGAACTGGATAAAGCTCCTGGTTCCAGGCTTTAGCCTGGCCCAGCCCTGGCTATTGAGGCCATTGGGGGGAGTGAAACAGTGGATAGAATGCCTCTCTCTCTTTCTCTCTGTATAACTCTTTTAAACATATAATTCAATCTTAAAAAAAGAAAAACTGGGATGGGGCCAGCATTGTAGCACAACAGGTTAAGCCACTGCCTTTGATACCAAAATCCCATATTGGAGCTCCAGTTTGAGTCCTGGCTGCTCCATTTCTGATCCAACTCCTTGACAGTGTGCCTGGGAGAGCAGCAAAAGATGGCCCAAGTACTTGGACTCCGGTCACTCACATGGGAGACCTAGATGGAGTTTCTGGCCTCTGACCTGGCCCTGATTGCTTCAGCCATTTGGAGAGGATTAAAAAGCTCTCTATCGCTCGTTCACTCTACCCCCCACCCCACCATTTAACTCGGCCTTTCAAATAAATACACTTATTTTTTTAATTTTTAAAATTTATATAAAGGGGACAAAACTCATGTATTTCATAAATGGTTTTAAGAGCTCCTTCCTTCCCTCCCTCCCTCCTCTCCTCATACATCTTCTCTCCTCCTTCCTTTGTTATTTTTTCATTTAATTTTTATGATATATTTTCAATTGGTTTTATAATCACAAACTTAACTTTCCACTAAATAAAGAATTCATCAGCCGGTGCCATGGCTCAATAGGCTAATC
Organism: Oryctolagus cuniculus; assembly: GCF_964237555.1. Taxonomy (NCBI): domain Eukaryota; kingdom Metazoa; phylum Chordata; class Mammalia; order Lagomorpha; family Leporidae; genus Oryctolagus; species Oryctolagus cuniculus. The sequence goes on from NC_091437.1 coordinate 20,658,266, forward strand.
CTCCGCCTGCGGTGCCGGCACACCGGGTTCTAGTCTCGGTCGGAGTACCGGATTCTGTCCCGATTGCCCCTCTTCCAGTTCAGCTCTCTGCTGTGGCCCGGGAGTGCAGTGGAGGATGGCCCAAGTCCTTGGGCCCTGCACCCACATGGGAGACCAGGAGAAGTACCTGGCTCCTGGCTTTGGATCAGCGCAGTGTGCCGGCCGCAGCATGCTAGCTGCAGCGGCCATTGGAGGGTGAACCAATGGCAAAGGAAGACCTTTCTCTCTGTCTCTCTCTCTCTCTGTCCACTCTGCCTGCAACAACAAAACAAAACAAAACAAAACAAAACAAAACAAAACAAAACAAAACAAAACAAAACACCTAGGTGATATCAGACTTTGCAGCCTGTGCCACTGGTTATATAGCTGAGGGAGAGCCTGGCAGACCACACCATCTTTGAGTCTTGCCTGGAGCCCTAAGGGGGATAGGGTACCCACTAATCCAGTGACAAAAAGGGGCATGTTTCTCTCTCCCCATGCCTCCCAATGGTGCCCAAAAACTTGCTGAGATTTTGGACAGCTGCACCAGCTCTTGTGTGCATGCCCAACAACTGGCAGGGACAAGACGCCATCTTGTCAACAGTTCTGGTGGCAGCAGCTCGGGAGCATGCACCCAGCTCGCATGTGGGGAGAAGATGCCATTCTGACATCAGCGCTGGCTGCAGAGGCTCTTGTGCGTGCCCAGCAACGGGTGGGGAGAAGCCACCGTTGTGAAACAACTAGGGGCTGCGGCCAGAGGCTCTTGTGCACATGTGTGATCCAGACATTTTACCAGAAGGAAAAATCTGCATTCCCCATTGACTCTGAGTGTGGCTAGGAGGATTGGCAAGAGCCTGGGTACCCAATAAGACTGTGAGGTGCCCCCAGCCTCTCAATATATCACAAACTCCAGGGCTCAAACTGCCTAGTTGGAGCACCCACAGGCAGCTGGTTCTTGAAACATCTCTGCCTCTCTGTGGATGGGACAGGCTAGCAGGGTGGAGTGGATCTTCTACATTCCATGACTGTGGGAGCCTTCTGTGCTGAGACAGAATTCTGAGACTGCAGAAGAGGGTGCAGAACGTACTGGGTGTCTGGGCAATCACTGTGAGGGGCTCCACACACTCCGAACTCCCTGACTGCCTGGGGTGGGTCTCTGAGGCAGAATCTGTGCTCACAGTGTGGACAGCACAGATCGTTTATGCGGTTCATGTAGCAGCACAGATGAGTACTGCATGCATTGTGAGCTCACAGTGATCACCTTGGAAGAGAGTAGGTAAGGGTGTGATTACACCAACAGAGGTGATCATGTCCCCCTTTCTGCTAACAAGAGAAGATCTGCCACACCCAACTTAGGTGTTGCCCTGGATACTCGCCCCATCCTGGAGCACTGACCAGAGCTCCCTGGCTACACCCAGCAGGGGCCTCTGAGTATTCACTGAAAGAGCAGACTGCCCACTATACCATAGAGACATAGTTCAAAGATAAAAGCCATCAGAGGAAAGAACCAACAAATATTCCCACAAATGCCTAAAAATAAATACAGAAATTCAAGAAACAAAAATAAGGAAAGCATGACCCCCTCAAAGGAATATGATAACATTTCAATACTAGAATGTGAAGATGAAGAGACTGATGAAATGCCTGAAACAGAATTCAAAAGATTAAATATAGGATTACTTAGAAGCAATGAGAAGCAAATTCACAAGTCAATGAAGTGCATATATGACATGGATGAAAAATTTTCCCATGACATTGAGATTCTGAAGAGAAATCAAGATGAAATAATAGAAATGAAGAATGCATAGGTCAAATAAAAAATACGGTGCAAAGCTTTAACGACATACTTGGTGAGGAAGAACAAAGAATATCCGAGCCAGAAGACAAACCCTTGGAAATTTTTCAGTCAGACTTAAAAAAAAAAAGGTGGGGGGGAGGAGAATAAATAATTAGAAAACTTAAAAACAGTGTTGGAGACGTACGGGATACTATCAAATGACCCAATATACAAGTCTTAGGAGTTCCTGAAGGTGTGGAAAAACAGAATGGATTAGAAGGCCTATTCAGTGAAATAATTACAGAAAAATTCCCTAATTTGGAGAAACAAAAGGACAACCAAGTACACAAGACACATAGATCACATTATAGACATGACCAGAAAAGATCTTTACCACGACACACTGTAGTCAAACTTTCAACAGTAAAACATAAAGAAAAAATTCTAAAATGTCCACAAGAGACATACCAATTATTTTCAGAGGATCTCCAATTAGACTCACAGCTAACTGGAAGAAAACTGTCAACCCAGAATACTGTACCCTGCAAAACTCTCATTAATAAAGAAGGTGAAATAAAGACCTTCCATAACAAACAAATTGAAATAATTTCTCACCATCACTCATTTAATCTTACAAAAGATGCTTAAAGTTGTACTACTACACACAGAAACACAGAAAGATGGTCATCATTATGGCAGAAAATCCCCCAGTAAAAGTACAAAGAAAATCCAAAGCAAGCAATAGGAATATTTATGAGAAAATGGCAGGGCCAAGTAATTAGTTATCAATAGTAACCTTCAATGTAAATGGTATAAATTTTCCAATTGAAAGACAATGGCTGGCTGAATGGATTAAACAATACCACCTATTTGCTGCCTATAAGAAACAGACCTCACCAACAAAGATACATGCAGACTGAAAGTGAAAGGATGAAAAAAGATATTTCATGCTAAATGAATAGGTGTAGCCATCCTAAAATAAGACAAAATAGACTTTAACACAAAAATTGTTAAAAGAGACTAAGAAGGGCACTATGTAATGATTAAGAGATCAATTCAATAGGAAGATGTGACTACAATAAATGTACATGCACCCACCATTACAGCTCCTGGCTATTTAAAACAAATGTTAATGGATCTAAAGGGACTTCAATACAATAGTAATGGGGGACTTACAGATCAACTTGACAGATTTCAGCAAAAAAACAACAGAGTTAATTGATAATATGCACCAAATGGACATAACTGATATCTACAGAACCTTTCATCCCACAGTTGCAGAATACACATTCTTTTCTTCAGTGCATGGAACTTTCTCTAGGATAAACTTCATGCTAGGCCATATATCAAGTCTCAGCAAATTAAAAAAAAAAAAGAATAAAAGTTATACCATGCATCTTTTCTGAACCACAATGGAATGAAATTAGAAAGTAACAGCTCAAGAATCACTGGAACATATGCAAACACATAAAGGCTGAACAAGATGCTCCTGAATGAACAATGGGTCATAGAAGAAATCAAAAGATAAATAAAAAAATTCTGGAAACAAATGAAGAACAAACACCATATGATTATCTCAATAGATACAGAGAAAGAAACTGATAAAACACAACATCCTTTCATGACGGAAACCTTAAGCAAATTGGGTATAGAAGGAACATTCCTCAACACAATCAAGGCAATTTATGACAAACCCATGGTCAGCATCCTATTGAATGGGGAAAAGCTGAACCATTCCCACTAAGATCTGGAAGCAGACAAGGATGCCCACTCTCACCATTACTATTCTGTATTGTCCTGGAAGTTTTAGCCAGACTCATTAGGAAAGAAAAAGAAATCAAAGGGCTCCAAATTGGAAAGGATGAAGTTAAACTATCCCTAATTGCTGATGACATAATTCTATATACAGGGAAACCAAAAGACTCCACTAAGTGACTATTAGAACTCATAAAAGAGTTTGGCAAAGTGGCAGGATATAAAATTAACACAAAAAAAATCAATAGCCTTTTGTATACACAGAAATGTCTGAGAAAGAGCCTCTAAGATCATTCCATTCAAAATAGTTACAAAAAAGTTAAATACATTGGTATACACTTAACGAAGGAGTTCAAAGATCTCTTTGATGAAAATTCTAAAACATTAAATAAATAAATAAATAAAAGAAGACAAAAAAAATGGAAAAATCTTCCATGTTCATGGATTGGAAGAATTAATATCAAAATGTCCACACTATCGATAGCAATTTATGGATTCAATGTGATCCCAATCAAAACGCCAATGACACTCTTAGATCTACAAAAAACAATGCTAAGATTCGTATGGAAACACAAGAGATCTTGGATACCTAAAGCAATCTTATAACAAAAATAAAGCCAGAGGCATCACGTTGCCAGATATCAATGCACACAACATACAGGGCAGTAATAATCAAAACAGCCTGGTACTGGCAAAAAAGAAATGTGTAGATCAATGGAACAGAACAGAAACTGCAGAAGTCAATTCACACATCTACAATCAATTTATCTATGACAAAGGAGAAAAAAATCAATCCTTGGAGCAAGAACAGTCTTCAACAAATAGTGCTAGGAAAAATAGATCTCCACATGCAAAAGCATGAAGTAAGGCTCCTTATTTTACACCTTACATAAAAATCCACTCATAGTGGATCAAGAACCTGAGTCTATGATCTGATACCACCAAATTATTAGAGAACACAGGGAAACCCTACAAAACATTAACATAGGCAAAGACTTCTTAGAAAAGACCTCAGAAACACAGGCAATCAAAGCCAAAATTGACAAGTGGGATTACATCAAATTGAGAAGCTTCTACACTGCAAAAGAAGCACTCAGGGCTGGCGCCGCAGCTCATTAAGCTAATCCTCCGCCTAGTGGCGCCAGCACACCGGGTTCTAGTCCCAGTCGGGGCGCCGGATTCTGTCCCGGTTGCCCCTCTTCGAAGCCAGCTCTCCGCTGTGGCCAGGGAGTGCAGTGGAGGATGGCCCAAGTGCTTGGGCCCTGCATCCCATGGGAGACCAGGAGAAGTACCTGGCTCCTGCCATCGGATCAGCGTGGTGCGCTGGCCGCAGCGCACTGGCCGCGGCAGCCATTGGAGGGTGAACCAATGGCAAAAGGAAGACCTTTCTCTCTGTCTGTCTCTCTCACTATCCACTCTGCCTGTAAAAAAAAAAAAAAAAAAAAAAAAAAAAAAAAAAAAAAGAATCACTCAGAAAAATGAAGAGGCAACCAACAGAATGGGAGAAAATATTTGCAAACTGTGCAGCTGATAAAGGATTAACAACCAGGATATATAAAAAGATCAAGAAACTCCACAACAAAACAAACAACCAGTTAAGAAATGGGCAAAGGATATGAACAGGCATTTTTCAAAGGACGAAATTCAAATGGCCAACACACACATGAAAAAAATGCACAGGATCACTAGCCATTAGGGAAATGCAAATCAAAACCACAATGAGGTTTCACTTCACTTCAATGAGAATCGCTCTCATACAGAAATCAACAAACAATAAAGGTTGGCAAGCATGTAGGGGAGAAAACTACCCTAATCCATTGTGGAGGAATGTAAACTGGTGCAGTCATTGTGGAAGATAGTATGGAATCACCTCAGAAATGTGAAAATAGATCTACCATATGATCCAGCAATCCCACTTCTGGGAATTTATCCAAACAAAATTAAATCAGCAGATGAAAGAGTTATATGTACCCCCATGTTCACTGCAGCTCAATTCACAATAGCTAACATATGGAATCAACCCAGAAGTCCATCAACTGATGACTGAATAAATAAATCATGGTATATATACATTACAGACTACAATTCAGCAGTAAAAAAAAAAAAAAGGAAATGAAATCTTGTCTTTTGCTACAAAATAATACAACTGGAAACCATTATATTTAGTCAAATAAGCCAGTCCTAAAAAGACAAGTACCATATGTTTTCCTTGATCTATGATAATTAACAGAGTACCTAAAATGTAATGTATAGGAGTGAAATGGACATTTTGAGATTTGATGATTGTTTATAGCCCTTGTCTCTGTTGTTGAGGAAAAGTGTTTTCTTCTTTATACTATTTGTTGAACTATTTATTTAGTCAAGCCTTAATCATCTGAGTATAAAGTAAACTGAAATAGGTCTTTGTAAAAATTAAGAGTGGGAGTAGAAGAGGGAGGAGGAAGAAGGCAATGTGGGCAGGAGGGAGGGTAGGGTGGGAAGTACTACTATGTTCCTAAATCTGTTTATATGAAATCCATGAAATTTGTATACCTCAAATAAAACAAAATAAAAAACAAGTAGTAAGTAGACAAACCACTATTCTTCAGTATAGAAAAGAGCCATAAACAATAATCAAATCTCAAAATGTCAATTTTGCTCATATACATTATTTATTTTGTATTCTGTATATCAGTTACCACAAATCAAGGAAAATATATGGTATCTGTCTTTTTGGGACTGGCTTGTTTCACTAAGCATAATTGTCTCCAGTTCCACCTGTCTTGCTATAAAAGACAGCGTTTCATTCTTTTTTATGATAGAGTAGTATTCCATTGTGTATAGATACTACAATTTCTTTATATAGTCATCAACTGATACACTTCTGGAATGATTACATATCTTGGCTATTTCAAGTTCAGCTGCTATAAACACGGGGTACAGATAACTTTCACATGCATCCTTCATCTCCCTTGGGTAAATTCCCTGGAGTGGAATGGCTGGGTCACTGTTGATGGGAATGTGAACTAGTACAATCATTATGTACTACTATGGAGATTCCTCAGAAGCCAGTAAATAAACCTTTAAAAAATATTGGCCTGTTCTGGACTCTAAGCATGAGCCCAGGGAAACATGATTGGGGTAGGATACTATGAGAACTTCCCATGTAGAGGACACTACGGCTCAAAGGAAGCTACCCAAATGCTGTGCTTCTGCATAGTTGTACAGCTTTTTGAGAAACTTTGGCCTGAACTATTTTAAGGGTCAATGAAATCTATGTATTGGGATCTATTTGCTGATGGCCACAATCGCAGGTGTCCATGAGCCTAACCAATCTGCAGAATTTAAACAGTATAGAGTGAGATCCTTGTTCTCATAAAGGCCAGTTCCACTGATGACTCTCAAATAGGGCTCCTGGATATAAAAATCTTGTTCTCCTGGAGCTTCTGGGCACATCCTCTGGAACCACTGAGGATGAGCAACAAAGGTTAACATTTATCTAACAGCTACCTACCTAGTACCATATAGAGCTGTTCAGCACTCCTGCAAGTGCTAACTCCTGGATGTCATGTAACAAGCCTCACTGGGACTTTGTTCTTCACCCATAAAACAGGGATAATAATAGAACCCACCATGCAGATGACTAATCTGCCAACAGTTGCACAGCAATCTTAGGGGCCAAGGAGAGAGATAAATTTGTGTGTGTTTGTGTCTGTGTCAGTGTGTAGCCAATCTCTGTTCCACTGCTATGATGATGTTATGGCTCCTGCTCATCTGACATCTGCAGAGTGACATGGAAAGGATTAGCACACAGAGGGGTCTGCCTGCCTGGTAATGCTACTGACACAGAAACTCATCATCACATCAGTCTGTCATCCTCACTAAGAAATCTTTGATAAATCTAAAGACCCTGTTAGCAACAGTGAAAGTTTCCTGAAGGGTGAGAAAACCACTGTGAGGAAACTGTTTTGGCATTGATTGGCTCATTATTACTACATAAAGGCAATTGGTGATATTGGCTCAGAGACCCCTAATTGTTCATGCTTTACGAGCCTATATGGGAGAGTGAAACAGAAAGTGACACTTCCTGAGAGCCAGCTATGTGCTGATGGTAAGCACTTTCACATATTATAGTGTTTGAGTCTCACTAGAGCCTGTGAAGTACTGTTATCCCATTTTACATGTTCTCATGAACTCTTGACCTTCCCCTTCACTACTGTAACATCTGCAGCTTCCTTATCTCAGTTGATGCCATGTCTTTTTTTTTTCAACTACTCAGAGCAAGCCCTTGAAGTCACCCTTGACTCAGCCCTCTCTCATGTTCTGCATAAAATCCATCAGCAACGCATGATGGCTTTTCTCTCAAAATATATCAAGAATCCATTATTTCTCACCATCTCCATCATAGCATCCATAATGGTTTAAGCCACTATTATCTTCTGCTTAGAATATACTGCAGTGGGTCCTATGTTACCTCCCCTGCTTCTACCCATGCCTTGTTCTGCCTTTTGTTCTCACTTTGATCTTGTGATCTTGTTACAATATAGAGTGTATCTTGTTACAGTGTAGCTCAGATCATGCTAATATATTCAAAATTTGGGGCAGGTGCTGTGGCACAGTGGGTTAACACCCTGGCCTGAAATGCCAGCATCCCATATGGACGCCGGTTTGAGACCCGGCTGCTCCACTTCCTGTCCAGCTCTCTGCTATGGCCTGGGAAAGCAGTAGAAGATGGCCCAAGTCCTTGGGCCCCTGCACCCAGATGGGAGACCAGGAAGAAGCTCCTGGCTCTTTGCTTCGGGTTGGCACAGCTTTGGCCGTTGCAGCCATCTGGGGAGTGAACAATTGGATGGAAAACTTCTCTCTCTCTCTCTCTCTCTCTCTCTCTCCCCTCTCTCCCCTCTCTCCCCTCTCTCCTCTCTCTGTGTAACTCTGAATTTCAAATAAATAAATAAATCTTTAAAAAATATATTCAAAGTTTTCCTGTGGCTCAGTGTTTTACCAGAGCAAAAGCCATAGTTTCCACAATGGCACAAGGTCCAACACCTCCCCCTCCATATTTCCCTCGCCTCCCTGACTTCTTTTCCTGTGGCCCTCCCCCTTCACTCACTCTGCTCCAGCCCCACTGGCCTCCTTGCTGCTCCTTGAACACACCAGTCTTAAGGCCTTTGCACTGGCTTTCCCTTCTGCCCGGAATGGTCTAATCCCTTCATCACCTTCAAGTCTCTGCTTGGATGTAATTTTCTCCAACAGCTATGCCTTGCCTATCCTACTTACGATTATAGCCTGTTCTATCACCACTCTGAACATCCCAAATCTCCCTTCTTTTGCTATTTTCCCATAGTGGTTACAACCTTTCAACATGTTATCAGGTTTGTCATTTATTTTGTACCTCTCATGCTATAATATACATTTCTGAAAGCAGAAATACTTACTGGTTCTTTTTTAAAAAGATTTATTTTATTTATTTGAAAGGCAGAGTTACAGAGAAGGAAAGACAAAGAGAATCGTTCATCCACTGGTTCACTCCCCAGCAGGCACAACAGCTTGGGCTTTGGCAGGCTGGAGGCAGGCATGTAGAACTCCATCCAGGTCTCATCTGTGCATGTCAGGAGTCCAAATACTTGGGCCACCTTCTGCTGTTTTCCCCAGGTGCATTGGCTGTCAGAACTGGAGTAGCCAGGACTTGAACCAGCACTCACACGGAATGCCAGTGTCACACACAGTGGCTTAACCTGTTGCACCACAATGCTGGGCCCATCTGATTCTTTAATGACTACCCCCAAGTGCTTAAACTGGCACCTGGCACATAGAAGATTCCCAAGCAATATCTGCTGAAGGAATAAAGGATTAAACTAGGGTTCAGGAAACTTTCCAAGGTCTGGTAACTAGCAGGAAGCAGAATTGGGAATTGGAGTCAGGTCATTTAAGGGTATTTTTACCACATGCCTCTCAGAAAGAAGGAGGCAAAAGCTATAAAAAGCAAGACAACTTGTGAGACTTTTGCCTAAGTGGCAGACAGGGGACTCTCCTGAGGTTGATGCCCATTCAGGCTTGGACCACATCCAGCTGCACCTGTATCCTTGGGTGAATTCAGTGCACAATGGCAGCCTGAGCTGTGCCCCTGAGTCACCCAGAAAGGTATCGGTTGTGGTCAGTACTGTTGATCAAGGTGGGGAAATGTGAGAAACATTGTGAAGAGCCAGCCTACAAAAGGTTTCAGTAATGTCTGGCCTTACACACCTGTGAGACTTAAGAGTCACTATCATATGAACTCAGATCCCTGTTTTTTTGTTTGTTTGTTTGTTTTGTTTTGTTTTTATTGAACAGGTAGAATAAAATTGGCTGCGCCGATCCGAAGCCAGGAGCCAGGTGCTTCTTCCTGGTCTCCCATGTGGGTGCAGGGGCCCAAGCACTTGGGCCATCCTCCACTGCCCTCCCAGGACACAGCAGAGAGCTGGATTGGGAGAGGAGCAACCGGGACTAGAACTGGCGCCCATATGGGATGCCAGCACCACAGGCGGAGGATTAACCAAGTGAGCCATGGTGCCGGCCCCCAGACCCCTATTTTTCTAAGGACAGAGTAGCCACCTCACCCAGACCCAACTATCCTTCAATTTCTTGGTTTTTGTTTGTATGAAAACCATCATGCATTAAACAACTGACCCTCTAACCCTGTCCTGGACATAGCACTTGCTATAGCATTTGCTACTCCTGTTTCTCCAAGTATGGCAAGCTAGCCTCTTCTTGAATTCTCTGTCCTGAGAATACTGCATGCCCCAGGAAGATGGTACAATATTTGGAGGCTGAGTTCTTTCTCAGCCCTTCTTCTGACCCACAATTGCACCAGGCACCTCGGGAGGGTAGGTGGGTGACCTGTCTTCACAGGCATGAAAAGGGCCCTTGGATGCTCTCAAATATTTGAGACAGTGTCCACACTTTCAGAGAAAGAGGGGTTACTTTCAAACAAACGATTGGAAACAACAAATATTCCTAATGTTCCTAAATAAACATTTAGGAAAATACCACAAGCTGACAAGGCAGGCACGTGACTACCCCTATGGCTTTAGTGACGAGCTCAGGGACCAGCTCTCCCTGTATTCTCAGCTTGGCAGTGCTCTGCCAACTCTAGTAGCAGGGATGTGCCTCAGAGGCATACAGTTGAGCTCAGGAGCTGAGATGAGACAGCCCAGAGCTCGGATGAATGGGCTAACCAGGTGGGATTCTCAGAGAGCTGCACTGCACGTAATTCTCTCTGCCTGTGGGAAGCACGTCCTGGGGAGCCAAGAGTGAATCCACACAGGCTGCACAGCTCCATCTTTCTCATGGGCGAGGGGCCTAAAGCCCTCTCTGATGTTCCTCAAAGCGCTTCATGAACTACCACCATTGTTTGTGTATTCCTTCATTTTAGGATTTTCTTCTTAAAATGAAAGTATCCCAAAAGTGTTACAGATTGGGCTCTCCCAGTTATCAATAACTCAGGGTACACAGGTCTTCTGTTGAAGAGACTTTTTGGAAACTCCTCTACCTACATCCCTCCACTTAAGGGAGGGATCTTAAGGATTTCTTGTCCCCTGGCTAAGTCTCTTAGGTAGGACAAAGTACTCAGGATTTGGGAACAGAGTTGTGAGGCTCCATAAACAAGGCAGACAGAGAGCACCCACCAGCAGTGCTCAGGCCACCACGGCTTCTTGCCCATTGCTGAGGAGGCAGAACGTAGCACCGGAGTGGCACCTCTGTCAGCCTCCTACAGCACAGGGGCTGGGAACCGGGGGTAGGGATCATTTTCATGATTAATAACCTAATCATGGAAAATTACAACTTCCTGAGCTAAGTCTTTTGAAGATGGCCACAAAACTCTTTATGATGTAGCTAAAAATCCCTCCTGCCACCACAGCCTCTGAAAATGGGTCAAAGACACCTTCTATGGAACTCTCAAAGCAGAGGTTAGCTCACACAATCTACCGCTAAGTCACTACTCTGTAAACACTGGAGCTTGTGTGAGAATGCTCTCCTCCTCTTTGATCTGAGCTCAGCCTTGGCTCTGAGGCAGTCATCAGTCTTGTATTGCTCAGTCCTCCTCAGGGTATTGACTGGTCCCTGAAAATGTTCACTTATAACCTCTCTAGGGCAGAAGTGTTTCCTCTCATGCACCAATGAATACCTATATTCCTAGTCTGATCTCTCAAGCCACATCTCACTCCAAAACAGGGCAAGATAGATAAGCTACTGGAGAAGAATTGAATTATGCTTTAACTGGCTTTCCAGAGGCACCAGTGTTTTGTTGCTACCTCAATCACACATGGAAAATGCTTTCTCTAAATACTGGGCATCCCTAAATTCTGGGTAGCACAGTACAAAAGTCAGTGCCTTGGGGCTGGCACTGTGGCACAGTGGGTTAAAGCCCTGGCCTAAAGTGCCAGCATGCCATATGGGTGCCAGTTCTAGTCCCAGCTGCTCCTTTTCTGATTCAGCTCCTGCTATGGCCTGGGATAGCAGCAGAAGATGGCCCAAGGACTTGGGCCCCTGCACCCACGTGGGAAACCCGGAAGAAGCTCCTGGCTCCTGGCTTCGGGTTGGCACAGCTCTGGCCGTTGCGGCCAACTGGGGAGTGAACCAGCAGATGGAAGACCTCTCTCTGCCTCTACCTCTCTCTGTAACTTTTTTTTATTTGAAAGACAAAGAAGTCAGTGCCTTGCCTGGCTCTTATGCTGCCTGTATTAGCTGTGTAACTTTTGGTCATCGCTCTCAGTATGCTGGGGATAGAATTTTCTGCTGCAGGGGTTGCGGTGGAAACCCTATGAGAGGGGACAGTAGATTAAAATAGGCTTTGAAGACTTGTGGAGGTGAGCAGGGAGCCTCACATCCTATCTGCTATACCAAAGCCTTTGCAGAGACAGAAACTACTTGGCTCTTGGGCATCCAAATACGGTGCTTCTGCATCTAGATGACGAGGCTCTCTGAGAATTCTGTGCCTTTTCCTCGGCTTCTTTTATGTCTGCGGCTACCAGCATGAGTTCCAGTCTCCAGAGCTGAAGCTTGGATGGAACCTCTAATGTGCCCATCCTGAGTCAGACAGCTCTCCCTTCTATGAGGCTCAGGACACTGATGACTGGGAGAACATATTCCACCTAAGTGGCTGCCATCCAAAATCATATTTCCTTTAACCCAAAAGCTTCATCTGATCTCTGACCCAGGCCTCACACAGGGTGAAGGTCCTATGCTATCGTGACCTTAGGGAGCCTAAAGGCAGTCAAGCAGCCAGGGAAAAGAGGCTCTGTGTCTGGCCTACATCCAGGCTTGTTCTGAGTCATAGGATTCTGCCTGGAGCTCCAGGCCAATAACAATGACTCAGCCAGCCTGGAATTCAGGGAAAACCAGCCCCGGCTTTCCACCCAAGCACCCTGTCCAACTGGACATGAGCTCAGTCAGACAGTGACAGGGACAGTGAGAAACTGTCCATCCCTTGTAGGAAAAAGTAGCAGGGGGCTGCGCCTTGAGCCTGAAACATTGCTTGAAAACCCCACAACAACTAATCTAAAATTAGCTTTCAGCATCGAAATCACTTCCTGCTACAGAAACCACAGGCTTGATGCTTCAGTCATCACTCTGCCTGCTTCTAAGGGCAATAGGGGTGCTGCTCGAAGAAAACTGTGACAATGTAAAAGAGATATTGCAGTCAGGAGCCCCTCCTCCACCATTGCAGAAGGGAAGGCTAAGTAAGGCTCCATAAGCCTGTCACTGCAGCAATGAGAACCAGTGTGTGTATGCATGCATGTGCACACACATACATCCCCATATGTATTCTTGTACACACCACCTGTTGCCTTGTCCATTGCTACAGAGAAACTATCACATGGGCAGCCCAAGCATAGGACTCACAAAGAAAAAAAGTCAGGGGTCTGTCCTACCTGGAACACTTGCAGCTCTGACTACTTCTCTTGGAGCTAGTGAGCTATGAATAAGTTTATCTCATAGCTCAGCAGTTGGCCCAATCTCATGGTCTCAGACAACACTTTGTTTGTTTCCTGTGTGTGAAACCAGGTGGGGACTAGGTTAGTGGTATAGAGCAAGACAGAGGCCATTCTTGCACACCAGAGGCTGAAATTGAGGGAACCATCTGAATCTCTTAACCATCCAAAGAGCTCTGTTCCTCCTGCCTGAGGCTGAGCCATGATCCCTACCCTAGACCTGAGCTGAAGGATGCCAGCAGCTATGCACAGAGAAGCAGCAGAAAGAGAAGGAAGACACTGACCACCTGTTACAAACCTGGTGAGTCCAGGATGAAGCTATTCAAACCATGAGAGAATATGGGGTAAAAAAAAAAAGGTAGATGGGGCAGGCATGGTGACATAGTGGGTAAAGCCACTGCCTGCAGCGCAGGCAGCCCAAATGGGTGCTGGTTTGAGTACTGGCTGCTCCACTTCTGATCCAGCTCTCTGCTATGGCCTGGGAAAGCAGCAGAAAGATGGCCCAAGTCCTTGGGTCCCTGCACCTGCATGGGAGACCTGGAAGAAGCTCCTGGTTCCAGGCTTCAGATCAGCACAGCTCTGGCCGTTGCGGCCAACTGGGGAGTGAACCAGCGGATGTAAGACTTACTTTCTTTCTTTCTTCTCTCTCTCTCTCTCTCTCTCTCTCTCTCTCTCTCTCTCTCTCCTTTTCTCCCTGTGTAACTCTGACTTTCAAGTAAATAAATAAATCTTTAAAAAAAAAAAATCAGGTAGATTACACCCTAGAAGCTCCACAAGAGCATGTCCATTTTTGATTCAAAGTTTGCTGTTGTCCCAGTACTTTCAATAGCACTTGGAATGTAGAAGATTTTCGGTCAATACCTGGTAGGTAATAAAATGGAAATAAAAGATTCCACTGCTGAGCACACTGGCACTGATTAGCATGGAATGTCTGCCAGTCCTGGAACAGTGCTGTGCTGTGTGCATCCAGCATATGGTTACCAGATCTCAGTGTATTGGGAATCCCTCAGTTTTCACAGATCAGCTCTAAACCTAGCAAAGAAGGCACTGTACCCTTGAGGAGAGCTCCTGATATGGGGCTGTTGGGACAGAAGGTATCTGCCTGCTCCAAAAGGCAGGGTCCAAATGCTCTCCAGTGGCATCATCTTCAGAGAGATAAAGGCCTTGCATGAAAGTGTGGGAGTCGGGTGGCTGTGTATGTCTGTAATGATGATATAGTAGTGGCCATAACTATAATGCCTAGTGACCACTCCGGCCACCATTAACTTCCTGCCAATGTGTCGGAGAACACAGTGGAAGCTAGCTAAAGTACTTGGGCCCCTGCCACCAATATGGGAGACCTGGTTGGAGCCTTAGGCTCCTGGCTTCAGCCTGGCCCAGCCCTGGCTGTTGTGGCCATTTGATAAATGAACCAGTAGATAAAAGATCAATCATTCTTTCTCTCTCTGCATTTCAAATAAATACTTTCTTAAAGATTTTATTTATTTATTTCAGAGGTAGAGTTACAGACATAGTTAGGGAGAGATGGAGAGAAAGGTCTACTATCCACTGGTTCACTCCCTAAATGGCCACAATGGTCAGAGCTGAGCCTATCTGAAACCAGGAGCCAGGAGCTTCCTCCAGGTCTCCCACGCAGGTTCAGGAGCCCAAGCATTTGGGTCATCTTCTGCTGCTTTCACGGGCACATTCACAGGGAGCTGGATCAGAAGGGGCAGTCGGGATTCGAACTGGCACCCTGATGGGATGCTGGTGTCCCAGGTGGTGGCTTTATCTGCTACTCTACAGCACCAGCCTTCAATAAATAAATCTGAAAGAGAGAAAGGAAATAATAGAGCATGATTAAGCAAGTATGTCTCAGGAATGCAAAGAAATTTGACTATGAAAAAAATTACTAATGAAGCTCTTTACAAGACTAGATTAATTAAAAGATGATCATCTTAACAGACTAATCTGTTTACAAAAAAAAAAAAAAATCCCTTGGCAAGCTAGGACCATCAAAGTGCATCCACAACAATATAAGGCATTGTACCAGTAATCAGTAGCAAGTACTTTTGGCTTGCCCAGCCCTGGCTTTTGGGGTCATCAGGGAAGTTAAAATAAGCAGATAGAAGTTTTCTATCTCTGTCTCATCCTCTTTCTTTGTAACTCTGACTTTCGAATAAATAATACTTTAAAAGAAATACTGAAACATTGAAGAAATTTCATTAAAGTGAGGAACAAGATAGCAATATCAATCATAAATTCTACCTTTCAAATTTGACAACTGAAGGAAAACAGATACAAGAATTAAAAAGAAAAAAACAGATAAACTTATTTTAAAATAAATGATGATAATTATTACTACCACTTACTTTATATGAAATGCTTTGACTCATTTGATCTTTAAAGTCACCTTATGGGCCGGCGTGGTGGCTCACTTGGTTGATCCTCCACCTGCGGTGCCAGCATTCCATATGGGTACTGGGTTCTAGTCCCGGTTGCTCCTCTTCCAGTCCAGCTCTCTGCTGTGGCCCAGGAAGGCAGTGGAGGATGGCCCAAGTGTTTGGGTCCTGCACCTGCATGGGAGATCAGGAAGAAGTACCTGGCCCCTGGCTTCAGATCGGCGCAGTGCCGGCTGTAGCGGTCATTTGGAGGGTGAACCAACGGAAGGAAGACCTTTCTCTTTGTCTCTCTCTGTCTATAACTCTACCTGTCAAATAAAAAAATTTTTTAAAAAATAAAGTCACCTTACAAAGTAGGCATTAGTATCAGATTTATTTTTTTTTAAAGATTTTATTTATTTATTTGGAAGGCGGAGTTTCAGAAAGGCAGAGGCACAGACAGAGAGAGAGGTCTTTCATCTGCTGGCTCACTCCCCAATTGTCTGCAAGGGCTGGAACTGTGCAGATCTGATCTGAAGCAAGGAGCCAGGAGCCAGGAGCTTTTCCCAGGTCTCCCAGGCAGGTGCAGGGACCTAAGGTCTTGGGCCATCCTCTACTGCTTTCCCAGGCCATAGCAGAGAGCTGGATCGGAAGAGGGGCAGCCAGGACTCAAACTGGTGCCCATATGGGATGGCAGTACTGCAGGTGGTAGCTTTACCTGCTACACTACAGTGCTGGACCCCAGATCTATCCTTAAAGATGAGATGAAATAATAGAGGTGTTGAGTTACTTGGCTAGTAAATGGTAGATCCAGAAAATAAACCCAAGCAGTCTGATTTCAGAGTATGACTTTTAATCATTATATATATATTATAGTATATAATCATTATATATATATAGATAAAATCTTGGTGATATGAGAATCTACACATAAAATCCAGAAGTTAAGTGATATGGTCAGATTTAAGATCAACAAACAAGAAATAAGCAACTTTCCCAAATACCACAAGTCAGTTCTCTAGTTATCCTATAAATTCTTTTCCAATTCTACCAAAAACCAAAATATCTATAGAACTCCTCATAGTCTGACAGCTTGTTTCTAAAATTTATGGCAGCACATTCTAGATTGTTTTGAAGAAGAATGAAGTGGGAGATTAGCCCAATATTCTATCAAAATATAAGGCAACAAGAAATAAAACAGCATAAGGCTGATAAAGGGATAAAAATGTTAATATGCTAGAATGAAGAATCCAAAAACAGACCTACATATATATGGAATTTATATATGGAATTTATGGAGTGAGATAAACTCTAGGTTGAGAGGTGGATGAAAATGTTGATAGGGACTCTATTTAAGGTTCCAATTATTTTAGTTGACTCCTGAGAATTTTTTTTTTTTTTTTTTTTTTTTTTTTGGACAGGCAGAATGGAAAGTGAGAGAGAGAGACAGAGAGAAAGGTATTCCTTTTGCCGTTGGTTCACCCTCCAGACTCCTGAGAAATTTAGCAGTTAGGATACATAGGATGTTAGTGAGGTGAGGATGCATGTGGGTGAGGATCCCCATTGCCTTTCTTACATTCTCATAAAGGCATCCCCCAAGTTCATCAGTTTTGGCAACCTGTACAGAATGAAATATCCACCAGATTTGAGTGCTCACTGCCTTGTACAGCCTTGCCTATTTCTGCACCAGAAACAGATTCACCACTAAATAAAGCATTATCACTGCTTTTCAGTAAACCATGTCACTCAGGCCTAATACACAAGTTCTAGGCCTTGAAAATTCATATTGCCAGTATTTTGGGCAATCTAGTTTTACCTAGTTATAACATCTTAGAGTTTTCCTTTTTATTTTTAAGATTTATTTTATTTATTTGTAAGGCAGACTTACACAGAGAGAGGAACAGGTAGAGAGAGAGAGATTTCTTCCACCCACTGGTTCACTCCCCAAATGGCTACAACAGCTGGAGCTGAGCTGATCCAAAGCCAAGAGCTTCTTTTGAGTCTCTCATATGGGTTCAAAGGTCAAGCACTTGGGCCATCTTCCACTGCTTTCCCAGGAACATTAGCAGGGATGCTGGACTGGAAGTGGAATAGCCAGGACTCAAATCTTTCCTCAGAGAGGACGCTGGCTCCACAGGCAACAGCTTTACCTGCTATGCCACAGTGCAGGGCCTTGGAGTTTTATATTCATGTTTACTTCAGGTCTTTCAGTAATCAAGACTAGACATGGTCTACCACAAGGGGCATTTCATTTCAGTGTAAAATAGATGAATTTTTCAATTAATAGTATTGAGATAATTGTTAAATAGGCTAGGAATATTTTCAGTTTATTAAAAAAGAGTTATTTATTGGAAAGGAAGACTGGCAGAGAGAGAGAGGGAGAGGCAGGAAGAGATTTTCCATCTGCTTATTCACTCCTCAATGCCCACAATAGCCAGGGCAAAGCCAGGAGCCAGAAACTCCAAGTCTTCCAAGAGGGTGGCACAAACCCAAGTACTTGGGCCATCATCTGCTGCTTCCCAGACACACTAGTAGGAACCTGGATCAGAAGTGGAGTAGCTGGGACACAATCCCAGGTACTCTGATAGAAGATGTGGGCACTCCAAGGAGAGGCTTATCCTACTGTGCCACAATACCCATCCCTACTTTCAGTTTTAATTAAGACAAAATTAAGGGCTGGCGCCGCGGCTCAGTAGGCTAATCCTCCGTCTTGCGGCGCCGGCACACCGGGTTCTAGTCCCAGTTGGGGCGCCGGATTCTGTCCCGGTTGCCCTCTTCCAGGCCAGCTCTCTGCTGTGGCCCGGGAAGGCAATGGAGGATGGCCCAAGTGCTTGGGCCCTGCACCCCATGGGAGACCAGGAGAAGCACCTGGCTCCTGCCATTGGATCAGTGCGGTGCGCCGGCTGCAGCGCGCCAGCCGTGGCTGCCATTGGAGGGTGAACCAACGGCAAAAGGAAGACCTTTCTCTCTGTCTCTCACTGTCCACTCTGTCAGAAAAAAAAAAAAAAAAAAGACAAAATTAAACTCAACCTGACTTAAAACAATAAAATAAATATACCATTTCACGTGAAAGTGTCTAGAAGTAGGTTATATTTCTGAACAGGATTGATCCAGCTGATTAATGAGAACAGCCAGAAACTGGGTTCACTCCTTCTTCCTTACTGCCTTCCACTCTGTTCATGCATCCCTAAAACCACCTTCTTCTTCTTTTTTTTTTTTTTTACAGGCAGAGTGGATAGTGAGAGAGACAGACAGAAAGAAAGGTCTTCCTTTGCCGTTGGTTCACCCTCCAATAGCCGCCTTGGCCGGCACGCTGCGGCCGGCGCACCGCGCTGATCTGATGGCAGGAGCCAGGTACTTCTCCTGGTCTCCTATGGGGTGCAGGGCCCAAGGACTTGGGCCATCCTCCACTACACTCCTGGGCCACAGCAGAGAGCTGGCCTGGAAGAGGGACAACCGGGACAAGAACCCAGTGTGCTAGCGCCGCAAGGCGGAGGATTAGCCTGTTGAGCCACGGCGCCGGCCAAAACCACCTTCTCTTGTCAGAAATGACCGTCAGTAGTAACTGAGCCAGTGGTTAAAAGAAAGCCTCCTTCTCAAAAGCTACCAGCAAACATTGCTTCATGCATCATTGCCTTCAAAAGGGTCATACCCTTCTGATCTCTTCAGATATAAGAGGCAGGAAATGCTCCTCCTCTAATCATTCTTCCCGGGAATGCACCTGGGGAGGCAGCAGAAGATGGCCCAAATACTTGGGCTCTTGCCAACGACATGAGAGACCCAGAAGTTTTAGGCACCTTGCTTCAGTCTGGCTCAATCGTGAATGCCACGGCCACTTGGGGAGTGAACCAGCAGATGCAAGAACTCTCCCTCGCTCTCTCTCTGCTTCTCTGTAACTTTGCTTTTCAAAGACAAGAAACAAATAAATATTTTAAAAAGAGATACACTGGGATACACTGACTGGTTTAAACCAATTAGCTTCCTGTCTAATAAGTTAGGGTGAAATCAATTCCAAACAAACCAAACAGCTTTAAAATTCTTGATAATGTTAACAAAGAAACACAGAAGAATAGATATTAGGGAGATACAAATAAAGCCTCCCTTGAAGTTTTCCCTTAAGAAAAAAATAAAGCTAGACAGCTGCTCATACCATTAACAAAAACAACATCAGATATCTTAATGCCCTAAAAATAAAGAATAAACATATCAGAAAAATAGAAGAAAATATATTCATGATATTTTGGGAGAGGAGAAGCCTATTTATTTATTTATTGTGGAGGAAGCTTTATTTTTTTTCCCCAAAGAAACTGCTTATTTAATGAGTTCAAATTTCATAAGTTTAACTTTACGAATATAGTGATTCTTCCCATCATACCCGCCCTCCCACCCCAGCTCCTCCTCCCTCTCCCATTCCCAGTCCCATTCACCACTAAGAAAAAAAAAAAAACTGTTCCTTGACAGTTAATACAAGGACTATTGCTTCTCAATTTCACTTTTACAGACTTCCTTTTAGGTGCTCTATTAGTTATCACAGATCAAGGAAAACATGGTATTTGTCCCTTTGGGACTCGTTTATTTCACTAAGTATGATGCTTTCCAGATTCATCCATTTTGTTACAAATGACCAGATTTCATTTTTTTTTTTACCACTGTGTAGTATTCTATAGAGTACACATCCCATCATTTCTTTATCCAGTCTTCCCTTGACGGGCATTTAGGTTGATTCCCTGTCTTAGTTATTGTGAATTGAGCTGCAATAAACATGGGGGTGCAGATAACTCTTTCATATGCTGATTTCATTTCCCTTGGGTAAATTCCCAGGAGTGGGATGAAGATAATAGGTCTATATTCATATTTCTGCAGTATCTCCAAACTGATTTCCATAGTGGTTTTACCAGTTTACATTCCCACCAACAGTGGATTAGGGTACCTTTTCCCCCACATCCTCAATAGCATTTGTTGTTTGTTGATTTCTATATGAAAGCCATTCTAACTGGGGTGAGGTGAAACCTCATTGTAGTTTTGATTTGGATTTCCCTGATGGCTAGTGATCCTACACATTTTTTCATGTGTCAGTTGGCCATTTGGATTTCCTCTTTTGAAAAATGTCTGTTTAAGTCCTTTGTCCATTTCTTAACTGGACTGTTTTTTGTTGTTGTTGAGGAGTTTCTTGATCTCTTTTTATATTCTGGTTATTAATCCTTTATCAGTTGCATAGTTTGCAAATAATTTCTCCCATTCTCTCAGTTGCCTCTTCACTTTCCTGACTGTTTATTTCAAAGTACAGAAGCTTCTCAATTTGATGTAACCCCATTTCTTGATTTTGGCTTTGATTGCCTGTGTCTCTAGGGTCTTTTCCAAGAACTCTTTGCCTGTGCCAATGTCTTGCAGGGTTTCCCCAATGTTCTCTAGTAATTTGATGGTATCAGGTTGTAGATTTAAGTCTTTAATTCATTTTGAATGGATTTTGTGTAAAGTGTAAGGTAGGGGTCCTGCTTCATACTTCTGCATGCAGAAATCTAGTTTTCCCAGCACCATTTGTTAAAGAAAGTGTCCCTGCTCCAGGGAATGGTTTTAGCTCCTTGGACAAATAAAGTTAGTTGTAGAGGCTTGGATTGATTTCTGGAGTTTCTATTCTGTTCCATTGGTCTATCCATCTGTTTTTATACCAGTACCAGGCTGTTTTGATTATAACTGCCTTGTAGTATGTCTTGAAATCTGGTATTGTGATGTCGCCAGTTTTGTTTTGGTTGTGTAAGATTGCTTTAGCTATTTGACATCTCCCATGTTTCCATAGGAATTTCAGTACCACTTTTCCTAGATCTAAGAAGAATGTCTCTTACTTTGATTGGTTCCACATTGAATCTGTACACTGATTTCAGGAGAATGGACATGTTGATGATACTGATTCTTCCAATCCATGAACATGGAAAATTTTTCTATTTTTTGGATCTTCTATTTCTTTCTTTAATGTTTTGTAATTCTCATCGTAGAGATCTTTGACATCATTGTTTAAATTTATTCCAAGATATTTGATTTTTTTTGTAGCTATTGTGAATGGGATAACCTTAGACGTTTTTTCACAGTGGTATTCCTTTGTATACAAAGGCTGTTGATTTTTGTGTACTGATTTTTATCTCCCACTACTTTACCAAACTATTCTGTGAGTTCCAATAGTCTCTTGGTGAAGTCTTTTGGATCCCATCTATATAGAAGCATGTCATCTGCAAATAGGGATAGTTTGACTTCCTCATAGGGAAGCCCTTTTAAAGAAGAAATAAATCAAAGTCATCTAAAAGCTGATAATTCAATTTATCAAAAATGAAACACTGTGGTATGATACTACACAATAAAAGAAAGGTAAGAGACTGGGAGAAAACATTTTCCACACTTGTAATAGATAAAGAATCTAGAGTATACTTGTTTAAGTAACTTCTAGAGAAAAAGGAGAGGAAGAAGCAAAAATGCCCAATAAATGTATAGAGAGATTCTTAGCACCATTAAAGAACTCGAGAAGCACAACAGCAAGAAATTCTGTAAGAAATATCTGATAACCACAAGACAGTAATTTCCACAAGGTATTAGTTAGCAGGTCCAACTGTTTAATATATATATACACACACACACACGTCTCTTTGTGTGTGTAGAGATATGATATAGGTACCTATCTTATGAGTCTGTAATTTCTTATGTTGTGTCCACCCAAGAAAGATAGCTGCTCATGTACATAGTAAGTCATATGCAAGAATATTCATTTAAAGCTATTTGTAATAGCAAAAATTGGGCAAAACTGAATGCCCATCAACTAGGGAATGAATAAACAGACTTAAGCAGGTTCACGCCAGAAGATACTGTGAAGCAATTAAAAAAATGTACATGATCTTTCTGAACCAATATGGAGAAATTTCTAAGATGTCACTGATTGACCACTGTGGGTGATACATACAGTACATTATTTTTTAAAAATGCTGAAAATCACAAAACAGTCCTACCCTCTATGTATTTTCTATAGATATACAGGGTCAGCAAGCAAATCCACAGAAAAATATCTGAACGGTTATATACACTTAGTTAAGAACTAGAATCCACCTTTATTTTCTTCTCTTATGGAATAATTTTTTCTTTTCATAATTTTTATTTATTTGAAAGGCAGAATGACAGACAGAAAGGGAGAGAAAGAAATCATCTATCTGCTGGTTCACTCCCCAGATGGCCACAACAGCCAGAGTTGGGCCAGGCTTAGGCCAGGAGCCTGAAACTCCATCCAGATCACCCACACACATGGGTGGCATGGGCCCAACTACTGGGGTCATCGTCTGCTGCCTTCCCAGGTATATTAACAGGGAACTGCACAGGAAGCAGAGCAACCATAACTGGAACAAGTTCTCTGATAGGAGATGCTGGTGTCACAGGTGGCAGTTTATTTACTTATTTTAAAAGTCAGAGTTACAGAGAGAGAGGAAGAGAATCTTCCAACTGCTAGTTATTCACTCCCCAGAAGGCCATAACAGCCAGCGCTAGGTCAGGCTGAAGTCAGGAGCCAAGAGCTCCATCTGAGTCTCCCACACAGGTGGCAGGGCCCCAAGCACTCGGGCGATCTTCTGCTGCTTTTCCCAGGCCATTTTTAGGGAACTTGATGGGAAACAGAGCAGCTGGAACCTGAATTGGTGTCCACATGAGATGCCAGTGTTGCAGGTGGTAGCTTTACTTGATAACCACAATGCTGGCCTCTAAGATAACTTTTCTTATTTATTTGAGAGGCAGAGTTACAGAGAGTGAGAGGGAGAGGCCGAGAGAAAGGTCTTCCCTCCGCTGGTCCACTCCCTAGATGGCTGCAAAGGCCGGAATTGCGTCAATCCAAAGCCAGGAACCAGGTGCCTCCTCCTGGTCTCCTACGTGGGTGCAGGTGCCCAAGGACTTGGCTCATCATCCTCCACTACCTTCCTAGGCCATAGCAGAGAGCTGGATGGGAAGAGGAGCAGCCGGGACTAGAACCAGCGCAAGAGGCAAAGGATTAACCTACTGCATCACAGTGCTGACCCCTCTAAGATAACTTTTTTAAGGAAAGATTTGTCTTTCCCCAATACCTATTCTTTTACCTTTCTTCTTCTTCCTCTTTTAAGATTTATTTATTTATTTGAAAGGCAGTATTACAGAGATTGGGGGAGAAACAGATCTTCCAGCTACTGGTTCACTCCCCAGGCTGCCCAATGGCTGGGCTGAGCCAGGCAGAAGCTAGGAGCTGGAAGTTTCCTCCAGGTCTCCCACATACGTGGAGGGGCCCAAGCACTTGGGTCATCCTCTGCTGTCTTCCCAGGCACATCAGCAGGGAGCTGGATTGGAAGTGGAGCAGCCAGGATTCAAACTGGTGCCTATATGGGATGCTGGCACTGCAGGCTGTGGCTTAATTCCCTGTGCCACAGCATTGGCTCTTCTTACCTCTTTCTTTGCTATCAGCATTCAGATGGCAGCCAAAATGCATTTATTTAATTTTATAGTCTTAAAGTGCAATAACATAGTTTTACAAATAATGAATATATCCATGCATCATTTGGATAATTAAAAACCAAACTACTTTTTATTAAATTATGAAAAGTCAGTCAAGCAACTTTTAAAGGAGCAGACTTCCAGGGGGCCTGCTGATATGGATGCCTCTCTGTTCTCCCATTACGTCTCTGTCTCTGCCTAAGCATCGTTGCCATGCTCATGGGCCTTCCTGGCTCCTGAGAGTTGGCACAGATCAACTTTCTTCACAGCACTGCTGAATACCCACAATGGGATACGAGGCAAGCACAGGTACTGAATAGCTAGGAGGGCAAGTTATATACTGTTGAAACCATTTCAACAACAAAAGGAGGGCAGGTTAAGGAAGGTCCAGTCCTGGCAGGCAGTGACCAACATTCAGAGTCCAGATGTCTCTCCCCATGTCCTCTCCTATCCTCTCAGCAGCAGCCTCCTTCTGAGGCTCTGTCCAGAATTGGAGAGATTGTCCCTCAGCTCAAATGAGTCTGTTACAGTGCATACAACAAATGTTAGGGTGCAAAAGAATGATCTGGGATAATTGCAGGGTTAGAAAAATGTGAATATAAGTCAAACAGAATGGGACCTGGGAAAGGATGAGACAGTGCATCAGGAACAGGAGTTTTGTTCACATCTACAAGTCTGAGTGAAACCATTTCCTACCTCTTTTTCCAAGGTGAGGCAAAAATGTCTTACCCACAGGGACAGTGACCCTAATTCTCACCTCAATCAAGTAAGAGAAGAAAGAGGCTGCCCTGATCTCCCACCCCACCCCAAGCAAGGGCAAAGACAATCATTCTTTCCATTGGAGATGTAACAAGGCCCTTAGGCAGAGAGCAGCATCCTCCCAAAGCATAGTCCAAAGGCCTGACTGAGATGGCTAAAGCTGTTGCTGCCACATCTACAGGAAATGGAATCCCGGGGGTGGTGTGGTTAGGAAAAAAACCCTTTGGTTTTCAAAGATCCACTTAAAAGTTTACCAAGAAAGTTCAGACCAAAGCATCCCCCTCACCTACCTCCACCTACTCTAAAATGACTTCAGAGAACAGTTGTGGAACTCAACTGCTCCATCCCAGGAAAAAGAAGGACTTCCTTTGAGGTGAAGGTGTGAAACGGCAACACTACAGCATCTAAGAAGGCCTTCCCAATGCTGAGACTTCCTATTTCTACCTCCAGAGCTTCAGCAGAAACTGGGAAAAAGGTGAGAACTTAAGTAGGCTCTTAAAAGGAATAGATTAAAACAGCTTTTATTGCATGCTTTTGTAGTGGAGTGACCAACTATAAAATGACAAGTTCAGAAATGGGTTTATTGTCTTATGTATGAGAGGCCCAAGGGGGAGTAATCTGAAACAGAGAGATTGTCTACACAATAATTTGAGGTATTAGCTTTGTTATGGATAGGAAAAATTAAGAACAACAAGGAAAATATTTTTCTTTTTCTTCGGGGGTTTAGACTACCCAATTTACAACAGTAAGTGACGGTGTGTATGTCTGTGTGATTGCACATGTGTGTGTGTGACAGAGAGAGACAGACACAGAGACAGAGACAGAGACAGGTATCTAACAGTTATCAGGTAGATAGCTGGAATGACAAATAATTATATGAATAATAACAATGCTTTACACAATAGCAATGGGAGAGCTTCAATGGGATGTT
Organism: Oryctolagus cuniculus; assembly: GCF_964237555.1. Lineage (NCBI taxonomy): Eukaryota > Metazoa > Chordata > Mammalia > Lagomorpha > Leporidae > Oryctolagus > Oryctolagus cuniculus. Next base: position 20,684,303 of record NC_091437.1, read on the forward strand.
CCTTGGAGTACCTATATCTGCTGGACAACCTGGCTGGAACTTGGCAGTATTATTCTAGATTAGCATTACCCAGCAGAACTTTCTGTAATGATAGGAATGTTGTCTATCTGCAAACTCCAATAGAGAAGCACTAGCCAGATGTGATTACTGTGCCCTTGAAGAATGGGTAAGGCAACTGAGAGTTTTTAAGTTCTAATTTGAGTTTATTAGTCATATTTCATTAAAAGCCATATGTGGCGGCTGGTGCCACGGCTCAATAGGCTAATCCTCCACCTAGCGGTGCCGGCACACCGAGTTCTAGTCCCGGTTGGGGCGCCAGATTCTGTCCCGGTTGCTCCTCTTCCAGTCCAGCTCTCTGCTGTGGCCCAGGAAGGCAATGGAGGATGGCCCAAGTCCTTGGGCCCTGCACCCGCATGGGAGACCAGGAGGAAGCACCTGGCTCCTGGCTTCAGATGGGCACAGCGCGCCGGCCATAGTGGCCATTTGGGGGGTGAACCAATGGAAGGAAGATCTTTTTCTCTGTCTCTGTCTGTCTGTCTGTCTCTCTCTCTCTCTCTCACTGTCTATAACTCTTTCTCTGTCTCTCCCTCTCACTAACTCTGTATGGCAAAAAAAAAAAAAAGCCGTATGTGGCTACTGTACTGAACAGTACAGTTCTAGATTGAATATTTTTTATCTGGGGTAGGGTATGCCAAAGGCAGGAGAGGATGCATGGTAGAACTCGGCAAAATAAAACACTATTGTGAGAAACAAAGCCCTTACAACAGATGGTGCTAGGAGTAAGCACCACAGCAACAGAAAATGCTTTTGGCATCTTAAATCTTCTTCAGCAACTGCTATACATACAAAAATCTTTTATGAGTTATGCTTTCAGAGAAGCCTGACGAAAGGGATTATTTTAGCCAAAGTGAATGATATGAAACAAGTGCAGCAAACTCAGAATAGTGGAACAGTACACTCCTGCTACCCTCTGGGTGAAACCTTCATCTTCACTCCCACTAGTGAGAAGTGCCATTTTGGCAAGTGGCCAAAAGCAGGTATAGGCTGTGACCACAGTACATAGTGTAGGGATTTGCCTCCCCTGTCTTCCACAGACTGACTCAGGAAGGCATTGATGGTTTGAGAAAGGCCCTCAACTTACTGACCATTAGACTATTCATATATATAAATGTCTCTTGGGTTGTTTAGGCAAGATGGCTCTTGAGAAGAGGTATAAAATTTTCTTGTTTAGGGGTGGGCAATGTAGTACAGTGGACCTGAACAACACCAGAACCTCATATTGAAATGCTGGTTTGAATTCCTGATGTTCTGCATCTGATCCAACTCCCTGCTAATGTACCGGGGAAGGCCACAGGTAATGGCTCAAATAATTGGGTCCCTGCTACTCATACAGGACCTGGATGGAGCTCCTGGCTCCTGGCTTCAGCCTGGTTCAGCCTTCACCACTGAAGATAAATTTTAGGAGTGAACTAGCAGACAGAAGATCTTTCTGTCTCCCCTTCTCTTTCCCTGTTACTCTGCCTTTCAAACAAATAATCCTTCAAAAAAAGAATTTTTCTTGGGGCTGGCACTGTGGCATAGTGGGTTAAACCTTCAAGTGCAAAACTGTTGTCCCATATGGGCAACAGTTCTTGTCCTGGCTGTTCATCTTGTGATCCAGGTCTCTGCTATGGCCTGGAAAAGCAATGGATGGCTCAAGTGCTTGGGCCCCTGCACCCACGTGGGAGACCTGGAAAAAGCTCCTGACTCCTGGCTTTGGATTGGCCTACCTCTGGCCATTGTGGCCATCTGAGGAGTGAACCAACGAGTGGAGGACCTCTCTCTCTCTCTCTCTCTCTCTCTTTCTCTCTCTGCCTCTGTCTCTCTGTAACTCTACCTTTCACATAAATTCTACTTCAAGTAAATAAAATCTTTCAAACTCTTTTAAAAAATTGCATTTTTCAAAAAAAAAAATCGTTTAGATAATTAGTGAGCCCAGTACTCCAGAGAGAGAGAGAGGGAGAGAGAGGTCTTCCATCCACTGGTTTACTCCCCAAATGGCCACAATTGCCAAGGCTGGGCCAGGTAGAAGCCAGAAGCTTCATTTGGATCTCTCACATGGGTCCAGGAGCCCAAGCACTAGGGCCATCCTCTGCTGCTTTCCTAGGCACAGTAGCAGGGAGCTGGATCAGAAGTGGAGCTTTACCCGCTGTATCAGAACACTGACCCCCACCCACTCATTTCTAAGGAGGAGGTGACAATGTAATATTCCTTCCATTTGTCACTTATTTTGTTAAGGCCAATTTTCATAAGCCATATGACAAGAATTTTGTCATCCACATTCACCTTGTAGGCCCCAGAACGCAAAATTCCCTTTTGGAAAACTCCAATATGTGCTATATCTGGCATCTTGCAGGCTCAGATTTTAGTAGTTACTAGCAAGTAAATTATCTGATGCTGATCTTGTTACTGCTTTGGGGATAGTAAGAATAGGAAGCCATTCCAGGGAATATCCTAGGAAGCTACTCAATGGTCGGGGAAAGAGAAAAAGCAAAACAAAACAAAACAGAGAAAAGGCAGATGAGGAGAAAAAGACAAGGGAGGTATCTTGTTCCATTATCCAACTCACAGCAACAGAAATGCACCAAAGGAGCTTTCTGAAGAAGTTCCAACCACAGTTCTCTTCTTCCTGGATCAGAGGACACCAGAAGCTTCCTACAGCTTCCTAAGCTTAACCACCAAGATGAACACTTATATAAACTTATATAAACTTATATAAACCACATGTCATGTCTGTCACTAATAAGCTGATCCTTTTATTTCTCCCACATACAGAAAGCTGATTAAGGCCTCCACATCATAATTATCAATTTCTCCTACCACTTTATCTACCCTAACCACATCCTTCCTTTTTCCAACCACTGCCTTAAAAACTAGGTAATATTGACCCCTTCTGAAAGCCTCTCTACCTTCCAGTTTAGAGGAAGCCCTCTCTTCTTTTAGTATATCTAAAATCTTCCTTTATTACTTAATTCTTCAAATGGCTAATATACACTTATAGATGTAGCCTTTTATAGAAATGGACTATGCTTTTATTATCTCCACATTTCCCATAGCACTTATGTCAGAGTCAGGCATATAACAGTTACTCAGTGTGCTTTGGTTCATTTCAAGAAATGTAAATGTATACATTCAGTACCAACTTTTTATCAGAAACTACACTAAGGGTTCCTGTGGAAGTTGGTACTGATAACTAAGAAGTCCCTCTAGTTAATTAGTACACAGCTTCATCTTTAGGGGTGAGCAGCTGGCCTAGCAGTAGACACTGGTTAAGAAGCCCATATCGCATATCAGGGTACCTGGATTTGAGTCTTGGCTCCCTCCACTCCTGATTCAAGCTTCCTGCTAATGTCCACCTTGGGGAGCAGCAGGCCAACATGGGAGACCTATATTGAGTTCCTGTCTTCTGGCTTTGGCGTGGCCTCAGCCACAGCTATGAGTATGTACCAGCAGACAGGAGCTCTCGGTCTCTCTTTATTTCCCTGTTTTTTTTTTTGTTTGTTTGTTTTTTGTTTTTTGTTTTTTGTTTTTTTTTTGCCTTTCAAATAAACAAAAGAAAATAAAACTATTTAGAAAAGAGAAAAATTTGTAAAGAAAAATATTTACTGTATAACTGCAGTTTTAAAATCCCAAAAGAGGGGCTGACGCCGTGGCTCACCTGGTTAATCCTCCACTTGCAGCGCCGGTTTCCCATATGGGCGCCTGGTTCTAGTCCTAGTTGTTCCTCTTCCAATCCAGCTCACTCCTCTTCCAGTCCAGCTCTCTGCTGTGGCCCAGGAGGGCAGTGGAGGATGGCCCAAGTGCTTGGGCCCCTGCACCCGCATGGGAGACCAGGAGGAGGCACCTGGTTCCTGGCTTTGAATTGGTGCAGCGCCAGCCGTAGCGGTCATTTGGGGACTGAACCAATGGAAGGAAGACCTTTCTCTCTGTCCTCTCTGCCTTTTTCTGTCTATAACTCTACCTGTCAAATAAAAAAAAAAATCCCAATGGAAACAGTATATAGCAAACTACGAACTACAGAAAACAGAATCAGTGAATTAGTGAGCAAAGTTGAAATTCTCTGACAAATTGAGAGAAAACTATGAAAAGCAGAAAAATATGCAATCTAAAAAATTAAAAAAAAAACCCTCCCGATAAGGTAAGATGAGAATAAAAGAAATTTTGGGGTGCCAGCGCTGTGGCGTAGTGGGTAAAGCTTCTGCCTGTGGTGCTGGTATCCCATCTGGATGCCGGTTCTAGTCTCAGCTGCTCCACTTCCAATCCAGCTCTCTGCTATGGCCCAGGAAAACAGCAGAAGATGGCCCAAGTCCTTGGGCTCCTGCACCCACATGGGAGACCCGGAAGAAGCTCCTGGCTTCGGATTGGCACAGCTCTGGCCATTGCGGCCAATCGGAGAATGAACCAGCGGATGGAAGACCTCCTTCTCTCTCTCTCTCGCTCGCTCTCGCTCTCACTCTGCCTCTCCTCTCCCTCTGTATGACTTTCAAATAAATAAATGAATCTTTAAAAAATGAAATTTTGAAAGATAATCTAGGCTGGCGCCTAGGCTCAATAGGCTAATCTTCTACCTAGCAGTGCCGGCAAACCGGGTTCTAGTCCTGGTCGGGGCACCAGATTCTTTCCCGGTTGCCCCTCTTCCAGGCCAGCTCTCTGCTGCGGCCCGGAAGGCAGTGGAGGATGGCCCAAGTGCTTGGGCCCTGCACCCCATGGGAGACCAGGAGAAGCACCTGGCTCCTGCCTTTGGATCAGCGCGGTGCGCCGGCCACAGCGCGCCAGCCATGGCGGCCGTTGGAGGGTGAACCAACGGCAAAAGGAAGAGCTTTCTCTCTGTCTCTCTCTCTCACTATCCACTCTGCCTGTCCAAAAAAAAAAAAAAAAAATCTAACAAATAAATACCTGAAGAAAACTTCCTTGAAATCTACAGAGTTGGGGGCCAGTGCCGTGGTCTAGTGGGTTAATCCTCCGCCTGTGGAACCAGCATCCCCTATGGGTGCTGGTTCTAGTCCCGGCTGCTCCTCTTCCAATCCAGCTCTCTGCTGTGGCCTGGGAAAGCGGTGGAAGATGGCTCAAGTCCTTGGGCCCCTGCACCCACACGGATACCCGGAAGAAGCACCTGGCTCCTGGCTTCGGATCGGCGCCGTTACAGCCATTTGGGGAGTGAACCAATGGACAGAAGACCTTTCTGTCTCTCCCTCTCACTATAACTCTATCTCTCAAATAAATAAATAAAATCTTAAGCAAGAAAGAGAGAGAGAGAGAGAGAAAGAAATCTACAGGATTATAGATGCCAGCGATACAGCAGTCAACAACTCATAAAACGTACCCTAAAAAGTTTGTGGAAAATTTAGTTAAGTAAGTTTGTTTTAGTGTAAGAAATTTTGAGATTCATATATAGTTTTTTTTGTAATATGTGTTTTTCACATTTTGAAGAGCTCTTAAAGTACTCACTTTTGTGGTGTAAACAATAATGAACATTTCATATATTAGTAAATACTTTGAAGAAAAAATAACACAATGGAGTGACTTGGAGATGGAATGGCTACTCTAGATAGTCAGGAAAGAATTCTCTAAGGTAATAAATGTACTTAATCCTAAATGAAAAGCAGATATCAGTCATTAAAAGAAGCCTTCTCAGAAAGAAAATATCTAGTGCAGAGGCCCTAAGGTAAAAGCATGACATGGTTAAGAAAAATGAGAAATGGTGAACACAGAGAACAAGGAGAGAGGGTAGGAAATGAGTGAGTAGTAATGTAAGGCATCAGAGGAAGTCTGAGAGAAGCCATGGGAGAGCTTCTAAGTGGACAGTGTTCACTCTGTTGAATGGAAAACAGATCATGATAAAGTAAATGAAGCAAGGAGGTAAACTTAAGGATCTGTTTCAAAAGTCTAGGTAAGCAATGACAATAAACTTGGATTTGAGTTTTATTGGTGACACAAGCAAATGAATTAGACATAGGGAAAAATACATAAAACAAAGAGAAATCAGAAGGAAGTAGTAATAGATTAAAATGGCTAAAAGAAATCAGAGGGCTATTTTTATGACAATCCAAAATAAAGACAAAGATTCATAAATGTGTCCAGGTTGAAAAACAGCTTATAAAGTAACTAGAACAAAAAAGAGGGAAGGAAGAAAGGAAATTTTAGAAAAAAATTGTTAAAACTACAATCATAATGGATACCTTCAATATATTTCGTTCAGTCTTTTTTTTTTTTTTTTTTTTTTTTTTTGGACAGGCAGAGTGGACAGTGAGAGAGAGAGAGACAGAGAGAAAAGTCTTCCTTTTGCCATTGGTTCACCCTCCAATGGCCGCCGCGGTTGCGCACCGCACTGATCCAATGGTAGGAGCCAGGTGCTTCTCCTGGTCTCCCATGGGGTGCAGGGCCCAAGCACTTGGGCCATCCTCCACTGCACTCCCTGGCCACAGCAGAGAGCTGGCCTGGAAGAGGGGCAACCGGGAAAGAATCTGGCGCCCCCACCGGGACTAGAACCCGGTGTGCCGGTGCCGCAAGGCAGAGGATTAGCTTAGTGAGCCGCGGCGCCGGCCCTCGTTCAGTCTTTAACAGATCAAGCAGACAGGTAAGGACATAGAGAAATTTACTGTTACTGATAATTAAGAGCTTTATTAAATACTATATTAACTATACATTCTCAAAAAGTCATAAAAACATCCTCAACAAATTTCCCAAAGCAGAAATTTTATTACCAACGTTCTTGGACCATAGTGTTATAACAATAGAAATAAAGAACAAAAGGTTAAATATGAATCTGAATGACTGAAATTTCTGAAAAGTCACTATATAAATAACTTTGAATCAAACAGGAAATCAAAACTACAAATAAATAAAAACAAAAAGCAGTAGCATCGCACTTACTAGAAACATTTGGGGTAGATTACAGGAAAAATTTCCAGGATGTAAAAATATGGGGAAGTATTACACCCTAAAAACAATAGCAACAACAACAGCCAGATAAACTACAAAATAATAGCTTTTCCTGAATCCATCAGAGAGCAGAGGTCAAGGGCAATCAGAAATTCTAAAATATCACAGGCATGGAAAGCCAAGACACTGTGGCAAAAACAACCTGAATGAAAGATCTCGGTGAACAAGACCCCAGCAGAAAGAACGGGCCATCAAGGAAGGAGGCACCTTTCTCTGAAGGGAGGAAGGAACCTCCACTGTGATATGGCCTTGACTAAACAAGTTCAGAGTTGGTGAACTCAAGGGGCTTCCACAGCCTCGACAGCTCATGGCAAGAGCCTCGGGTGATTACTGACGTCATAAAAAAGAGTGTCAATTGTTAAATCAACAATGGGAGTCACTGTGCACATGCTCCCCAAGTAGGATCTCTGTCCTTAATGTGTTTTACTATGAGAGTTAACGATAACAATACTAGTTGAACAGTACTCTGTATCTTGTACGGTTGTGTGGGTGCAATCTGTTGAAATCTTTGTTTAGTATATACTAAGTTGATCTTCTGTATATAAAGATAATTGAAAATGAAAATTGATGAAGATTGGGATGGGAGAGAGAGTGGGAGATGGGATGGTTGCGGGAGGGAGGGAGGTTGGGGGGGAAGCCACAACAATGCAAAAGTTGCACTTTGTAAATTCACATTTATTAAATTAAAAAAAAGAAATTCTAAAATATAAGGAAAGACAGGTGCCACCAGTAAGAGATGGGACATGAGCACTGATTCTCCTGTGGCAGAATACAAAAGGAACTAAGCAGTAACCACTGGGCATCACAAAAGCAGGAAGAAATAATTTACACAAAAAATTTAAAGCACTAAAGGTAAATCATGGGCTAATGTGAGAGTACAGAAGAGGGAAATAACAGACCCAAGGGAAATACACCCATCTCAGATGCTCTTTCCCACAGACTGTCACTGGGTATTCACAACAAAGACTGCCCTTCCGTCCCTGGGGATTTCTCAGTGATCCTGACCCTCTTCTCCATGACACACAAAAGCTTCTTGGGCAGAAGAGAGTAATTTATTCCTCCCATACCAGTAGAAGAACCACTGGTGAGCTGGGACCAGCTAATTGCCTACCCTTTTCATACAATCAGATTTTACATTCTTAAAAATGAGACCAAATCAAGACAACAGAGAACCCTCACTGTTCCCCACCACTGGGCAAGCAAGTATAAATAACAAACAGAAGATCATTCCTTCTTCTGTATAGAAATATAATTTAAAATGAATCTTAATGAAGAATGGGATGGGAGAGGGAGTAGGAGGTGGGATGGTTTGGGGTGGGAGAGGGCAAGTATGTGGGGAAGAACTGCTATATTCCAAAAGTTGTACTTATGAAATTTATATTTATTAAATAAAAGCTTTCAAAAAAAAGATCACTGCTGGAGAAGGGGCAAGAGTACATCAAGAAACATCCCTCTCAAGTACAGGTGTGCAGGTGTACAGGGAAGTCTGAAAGCTACATGTAGCACAGGAACATAGAAAAACAAAATAAAACATCAAGAAAAGAAAAAATATATAGGAAACTCACTCTACAATGTTTTGACAATGGAGTTATGCTGAAAGTAACTACCGCTACAACAAAATCTCAAACCAAGGTCACACACTAATTTTCTGAACTTCCACCATTAATGACTTGGAAGAACCACGCACATTTTCCAAAAACAAAATTTTATTTTCATAATTATATTCCACTCTGTATTATGGCAACATACAATAAAAATTATGAGAAACACAAAAAAGACTAAATTATTATAGAAACAAAGCAATCATCTGAAATAGACTCAGATCCAGATATTGATCCAGATATAGAAACTGTCCAAAGAGAATTTAATATATATATGTAATATGATTAATAAGGTAAATTATCAAGTGAAGAAAATGGATGACATATGAACAGAAGGAGATTTCAACAGAAGTTTGAAAATCATAACTCAAATGAGGATGAAAGCAACTAAAAACAGTAGCTCAAAATGCCTTTGATAGGTTCCTTGTAAAGTCAGCACACTTACAATGATCTGAATGTGTCCCCAAAAATTCATATGTTGGAACCTAGTGTCTACTGTGATAGTATTAAGAGATAGTCAATGATGAAGTCATGAGAGCGAGGTTTTGTGAATAGAATTAGTGACCCTAGTTAGACCCTTTTTGCCCTTTTGTGCTTTCTGACATGGGAGAACACAGCCTCACAAAGTGCCACTGTAGAAACAGAGACTGGGCCTCCACCAGACACTGAATCTGTAGGTACTTTGATTTTGGACTTTTAGCGTTTAGACTGGTACAAGTAATTTTTTTCATTCTTTATAAATTACCTAGGCTCAAATATTTTGATACGGCAGCACAAATAGACTAAGATGAAAGCCAACAAAAGAATCCAGGAACTATGAGACAGTATCAAATGGTCTAACACATAAGTAATCAGAATCCCAGAAGAAAATACATATTTAAAAAATTAAAAAAGAAAAATTTAAAAATATATTACTCAAGAATTTTGATGAAATAATAAAACACAAACTATAAAACCAAGCACCTCAGAGATCACATGGAAAAATACTATCCTCCAACCCCTATACACACACACACACACACACACACACACACTCAAAGTGCTGGAAACCAAAGAAAAAGGTAAAAATCTTGAAGGCTGGCCGGCGCCGTGGCTCAACAGGCTAATCCTCCGCCTTGCGGCGCCAGTACACTGGGTTCTAGTCCCAGTCGGGGCGCCGGATTCTGTCCCGATTGCCCCTCTTCCAGGCCAGCTCTCTGCTGTGGCCTGAGAGTACAGTGGAGGATGGCCCAAGTGCTTGGGCCCTGCACCCCATGGGAGACCAGGAGAAGCACCTGGCTCCTGCCTTCGGATCAGCGTGGTGCGCTGGCCGCAGCGCGCCGGCCACGGCGGCCATTAGAGGGTGAACCAAAGGCAAAGGAAGACCTTTCTCTCTGTCTCTCTCTCTCACTGTCCACTCTGTCAAAAAAAAAAAAAAATCTTGAAGGCAGCAAGAGAAATATTACACAGAGGAACAAGAACTATAGTAGACATATTCAGAAACCACAGTCAGGCACCCTCTGTATCTCTAGGTTTTACATCCATTGACTCAATCAAGTACAGGTTAAAAAAATGTTCAAGAAAATAATTTCAGAAAGTTTCTAAAACCAAAATTTGATTTTGTCACATGCCAAGTGTAAAGCAGAACCTATACAAAGGAAGTGACACATAACCTCACAGGTCCAGTTTCTATCAGCACAACTGTTTGACTTATGCCTGTGATGATTTCACTATACTGAACACCTACGCTATTTTCTTGCCATTATTCCTTCAACAGAGCAGTCTAACATTCTTTTACACAGAACTTACATTGTGTTAAGCACCATAAGTAATCTGGAGATGATTTAAAGTACATGGGAAGACTGTATAGGTTACATACAAATACTATGTGTTTTATATAATGGACCTTAGCATCCAAGGATTTTGGTATCCAAGAAGACTCCTACAACCGATCGCCAGTAGACACTGAGGGATGCTGTATGTAATCCATAAGATAATGGAGTGAAATCTTAAAATAACTGAAAAAAAAAACTGCTGACACAGAATTCTTTTTTTTAAGATTTATTTATTTATTGAAAGTCAGAGTTACACAGAGAGAGAAGGAGAGGCATAGAGAGAGAGGTCTTCCATCTGCTGGTTCACTCCCTAATTGGCTGCAACGGCCGGAGCTGTGCCAATCTGAAGCCAGGAGCCAGGAGCTTCCTCCGGGTCTCCCATGCAGGTGCAGGGGACCAAGGACTTGGACCATCGTCTACTGCTTTCCCAGACCAGAGCAGAGAGCTGGATCAGAAGTGACAACAGAATTCTACACTGATAAAATCTTTAAAATTGAAGGAAAAAACTTTTAAAAATAACTTTTTAGAGCAGTGTTAGGTTGACAGCAAATCTAGTGGAAAGTATGGAGTTCCCATTTAACCTCTGCCCCCACACATGCACAACCTCCTCCACTAACTGACTTCCCGCACAACAGGGAAGTTAAATTTAACAGGTGTTAAATCAACAAATCTACACGGACATGTAAGTACCACCCACAGTGTGTATTTTATATTAGGGTCCATTTTTGGTATTAGACATTCTAGAGATTGACAAATACACAATGACATGCACTGTACCTCTGTAGTACCAAACAGAACAGTTTTACTGCCCTGAAAAATTCTCTGTGCTCTGCTTATTTATCTCTCCTTCCCACTAAGTATTGGCAGCATCTTTTTTCCTGTCTCTATATGAGGTTATTTCAAAAAGTTTAAGAAAATGGAATTAAAAGAAAAATTTATTTTGGTAAAAAATAACTGAAATCTACAGTGTTTTATTAAAAAGCCTTTGGAAAATAAGTAGTATGAGAAAACTATGCACAGATTTCAAAATTTTTGCACCAAAATACTTATTCTTTAATTCTATTTTCCTAGAACTTTTTGAAGAACTTTCATAATTTTTCCTTTTCCAGAGTACAGTGTCATGTAGAGTCATAGATTATGTAACCTTCAGATTGGCTTCTTCACTTAGCAATATGATGCATCTCATTCGTTTGTGGTGAATAATCTCTTTAATGTATTATTGGGTTCATTTTGGGAATATTTTGCTGAGGATTTTGCATCTGTATTCAACAAAGAGATTAACTTACAGCTTTATTTTTTTCATTCTGTCTCTGGTTTTGGTATCAAAGTAAAGCTGGCCTCATAGAATGAGTTTGAAAAAAGAATTCTCTCCTTTCTATATTTGAGAATAATTTAAGAAGAATTGTTGTTAATTCTTCTTTAATTGTCTGGTTCAGTTCAACTGTAAAGCCATCTGATTCTGAGCTTTGCTCTTATGGAAAGACTTTTAGTTAGTGATTCAATTTTGCTTATTATTGATCTGTTTAACTACTGTTTCTTCATGATCCAATCTTGGTAATATTTATGTGATCAGGAATTTGTTCTTGAGATTATCAAATCTGTTACCACAGAATTATTCTAGTAATTTTTAAAAATTTTTGTATTTCTGTTCCATCAGTCTTAACATCCCCAATTTCATCTCTTATTTCATATATTTGAATCCTCTCCTCTTTTGTCTTAGTCTAGTTAAAGGTTTCTCAATTATTTTTACCTTTTCAAAATACCAGTTCTGTATTCACTAATATTTTTTGCATTTTTTTTGGTATCTATGTCATTGATTTGCACTCATATTTTTTTCCTTCTACTAATTTTGGATTTGACTTGCTCTTATTTTTCTAATATTTATTATTTTCATTGATTTGGTTTTCGGTCTTCATATTAAATGTATGCATGGATTATGTACCATGTTTATAATATTAAAGCACTCTGAATTTGTATAGTCACTTTTGCAGAGTTCAATTATAATAGTTCCTGGGGTAGACTTGGTTGGGTTGAATCTGATTGGTGACCTTTGACCTTTCTGTCTAGATATATTGAACATTTTCTCTTTTCATGCTAAAGCTCCCATAAGCTTTTTTCATTCCTTGATTCATTTTTCCTTTTTTCTCCTATAACTGTGTATTTTTTTAAAAGATTTTGTTTATTTGAGAGGTAGAGTTACAGAGAGAGAGAAACAGAAAGGTCTTCCACCCACAGGTTCACTCCCCAAATGGCCTCAAAGGCAGGAGCTGGGCCAATCTGAAGCCAGAAGCCAGGAGCTTCCTCCAGGTCTCCCACGCAGGTGCAGGGGCCCAAGCACTTGGGCGATCTACACTGCTTTTCCAGGCCACAAGCAGGAAGCTGGACTGGAAGAGGAGCAGCTGGGACAAAAACCAACACCCATATGGGATTGCCAGCACCCACAAGCAGAGGTTCCACCTACGACAGCACCGGCCCCACAACTGTGTATTTTCAAATAACCCATCTTCAAGTTCACTGATTCTTCTGTTTTATCTATTCTGCAATTCATGCCTTCTATCATGTTTTCTATTTCACTTAGTGTCCTTTTTGGTTGAAATATTTGATTTTTTAAAAATTACTTCCACCTCTTTTTCAAGTCTCTTGTTACAGTACTAAATCATTCCTCTGTGTTCTCTTACAATTTCTTATGTTTCCTTAAAATACATATTTTGAAACCTTATTGAACATTTGACAATTTCAGTTTCCTCGGTGGTTGGTTTCTGGAACATTGAACAGGTGAGGTCATGGTTCCATAGAAGTTTTTGATGCTTGTTGGTATACAACACTGTTCATGTGTTGAAGTATTAATTATAACACTCTGCTTCATTTGTGGCTGTCCTTCTAGAAATTCTAAGCAGTCTGTTTATTCTATAGATGCTCCTGTTATTTTAGCACTTAATGGCATCTAAAATTGGAGCTTGTTGGAGGTTCAGTTAGTGTTTTTTCACTGTTTCAGTACTCTAAAATATCCCCAAGCTCAGAATTACCTCAAATCCTCAGTAGATGTGTTGTTCATAACTAACTAGGGAATTATTTAAAAAGGGGTATACAAGCCTCTTCTGGGGGCCTGGCAGACCCAGATACTGGGTGCTGTAGCCACCAATGCTATTGATGCTAGATTATTCCCAGAGCCCACCACCCACTGAGATTAGCCTGGAGTCAGGACCAAAGCCCACCCTCCTTTGGTTTGTTTGCTACTGAGGTAGACTTATCGCCCAAGGATGCTCCTCCTAGTCATGAATAATGTCAGCTGTGAATAAGACTGACCAGCTGGGGTCATGGGACTCTACTTGGTATCAGAGCAGGAATAGACTTTCCATCTTCAGGCACTAGCACAGGGAAAGGCACAATTAGGTTCTGCTCAATCTGGGATTTTACCAGCCTTCACTGAGTGCCCAGTATAGTCCTGTGGTTCCTTGCTGTCTGTCCAAGGTTGGAAGAGGATGATAGAGGTAGCCTCTCAGCTGCCAGACAGGCACTAGATGGGTCTCACAATTACTGAACCCTTTGAAATTTTAGGGGCACAAGATGGGCTCACATGAGGCTGGTGACAAGACATGATGAAATATGTTTGCACCACCAATGCACAGATCTTCACCTGTACATGGACAAGTCTAGAACCTCCATTCACAGGCACTGGCCTAGGGATAGGGACCATTAGGATCTGCCCAGTATTGGGCTTTACCAGTCTGGCACTGAGTTCTAAGACATGTTTCTTGCTGTCTGCTAAAGGCTGGGGGATGTATGACAAAGGAAGCCCCTTGGCTGTCCAGCCTGGCACTAAGCTGGGTCATACCTAGGTCACACTGTCACCAGGCCCTACAAAGTCTTGGGGGTGCACACCCAGCCCACTTGAGGCTGGTGGTAATACACACTAAAATGATGCTCTCCCATTGGAGCCCAAGTCTCTACCTGCTGCTGGAGCAAGCCTACAGGCTCAGTATGTGAACTTTATCAGGTGCTGGGTCTCATGGTGGGCAGGTCTAAGCTCTAAGGCAGGGTCCTGATCT